>NC_044913.1:18402113-18768968 GCF_001633185.2 Quercus lobata | reverse complement strand
ATTCAGTTGTGTATGTGAACTGTAATCCCTTTCCATGAAATAGGTTATAAATGCACTTATCATTTAAATAAGTGATAAAACCTTAACTGCTTGATTTTGAAGGAGCTTTTCAATTTCTGATGGAAACAGTGCTTCTAGTTTTGAATCAAAGATTACGGGATAATCTGTTATTTGTTTGAATTGACAAAGTTTCAACATGGCTCACAGTGACTTGTTAAGTCAATGTAATATACCAGCTTAAACTACAAGAATGAACATAGTTGTAAAAATGGGAGTTTTTTTTAGAGAAAGTAAGGATATATATTCTATCTTAATAACATATCTGGTAGTGAGAGAGTTTGGATACTTGAGAGATCACCTATTAATAGATTCATAAATTTGTGTAAGCTTTAAATTTACATATTGCCTGCTGCATTTTTAAGAGATAAGTTGGATTGATCTACCCAGTTTCACTAAGCATTGATTGGCTTGGGAGGCATAGATCAGATATTTGGAATATGGTTCCGGGTTGTATGATGTGGATTGTTTGGACGGAGCAAAATCGTCTTTTTTTTAGGATACGGAAAAATCATTATGTCAACACACTCTTTTTGATTGGTCTCGGTGTTGGGGTTTCTTGGATTGTTCATCCAACATAGACTTCTTGTTTCTCTTAGACTAGCCTTTTTCCCTTGTGTTCTTCATCATGAAATTAATTTTTTAATACTTTTGATCAGTATAACTACACTTATTACCTATCAAACAAAAAAAAAAAGCATTGATTGGCAATAGAACCATTTTTTTATTTGTTAATGAATTACATTGAGATACACTAATGTTGGCTGATGCATTGGTTGCTAAACAAGTGACGTTTTGGAGGTAGAATGGATAAATGGATTTGAACTTATCTGATTTTCAGTTTGTTTATCAGCTTAGAATATGTCGATACAAATATTTATAAGGAATAATAATTGTATTGGTTCTGCTTTATCTCACTGTGGTGGAGAGAATTAGAGTCTTAGAGAGGGACATACATCAGAAGAGCAATTCTTGGGAATTAATTGTAAGAGATTCATTGAAGCAATCCATTCTCTTCTCTTGTTAGATCTTTTAGTCTCGTAAAACAGTTGGATATCTTATTTACCAACTTATCTCTGAGAGCTGTTCTTGTGACTTTATTGCTAAGTCTTATCTTTTTTTTTTAATATTTCTTATGACATGATTATATGCACATGGTGTTTTTTGCTTTTATTGTCATGAGTGATCATCATAATATGATATTGGCAAAGCTTGAGCTTAAAGTTGCCCTATCTTTTCAGATCTTAGCTGAGAATCTTGTCCAGCAACTACCTACAAACTTGGGGAAACTTCAGTCTCTAAAACTTATGACACTTGATGGAAATCAAATTACCTCCTTGCCTGATGAAAGTAATTCTCTTCTCTAAATAAGTAAGATAATGCTAATTTATAAATTCGATATAGTTTGTTTGCCTTCCTTGGCTTTATCTGCAATTGTCATGGAATAATTGTAACTTGCATGAGACTTTTTCACTAGCATCTAACCAGATTATGTTTCTTGTCTCTAGTGGGACAGCTTGTGAGGCTTGAGCGGTTATCCATCTCTGGAAATTTGTTAACATGCTTGCCTGAGACTATTGGGAGCTTGCGCAATGTGAGTAATCTTATCTAATGAAACTGAATGCTATTTGGCTGTTTCACTGCCTCTGTGGTTTGGGTTTCTTTAATTGTAGAATAACTTCGATAGGAGTCGCATTGTGGTGCCCATTGATCAGAATCATGATTAGAAGTTAACTTCACATGCTTTCTTGGGTATTTTAATATTAAGAATGACACATTTAGCATGTCTTATAAATTCCAGGATCTAATATGAATTGTTGATGATGCAGTTATTGCTTTTAAATGTATCAAATAACAAGTTGAAGTCTCTTCCAGAATCAATTGGGAGTTGTTTCTCTCTTGAAGAATTACAAGCAAATGGTATGTTTAAATCTTTCTTCAGATTAATGTCTTCTTTTACATTAAAAACTATTGCCTATAAGGCACTAGAATAAGTGGATCTGAACATTATGTAGATTTCTGAGATTTAAGGTCATAATTTCTGCATGTGTATAGATGATGAACAAATTTGTTAAATCTTTTACTAATAGCATATGTCATCTTTTTCACGACATTTTGACCTAAAGTTTTACATTTTTCATTACTTTTCTTGTTCTATGCCATGCTACTTTCATACTTCATCAATATGTTGTGAAATGTGTATTGCAATTATGTTTTGGATGTTATCCTTTGATTATAAAATTTACAATCACTATGAATTTGTTAAGTTGTTTATAGGTTGTGTTATTTTAGTGGACAAGCTGGAGGCACGATTCTGCTTTCTGTGCTTCATGTGTCATATTTTATCATTATTTATCTGGTTCTATTTATTTGTCCAAATATATATATATATATATATATATTTGTTTGGTTCTATTTGAAGAGTTCCAACTTTTGAGTAAATTTTTCTTTGTCAGCTGTGTGCCATGGTTGTAATTTCTTAATTATATTTTGACCACTCACAGCTTCATGTTCTGGATAACCTTTCAGATAATCTCATTGAAGATCTACCTGCATCAATCTGCAATCTCATTCACTTAAAATCACTTTGCTTGGACAATAATAACGTGAACCAGGTATTAACTTACCTCTCACTCTCTCTCTCTTAACACATGCATGTGGATCTCTTGTCAACTTTCCTAATACTGAAGCCTCCCTTCTTCCTTGATCTACTTAGCTATTATTCTCGTCATTTTCTCTCCTTCTTTCTACCTCAAAGTCTTATCTTTCCTAAAGTTCCCCAAAACAGAATTGATAATGCCCCTTTTACTTTTATCAAACTCGAAAGCCGTTGGACTTGCAAACTTTGTCCCGTGGTCAACACAGATGAAGAAATTAAAAGAGAAAAGATATAGTTTAGGTTGAAGAAGAGAATCGGAACATATTATTCTCCGCTAAGTACAACTTCCTGACTACCATTTGATGGACCTTTTCGAATTAAGACAGTGATGGTGTTTGCTTTCAGGACTTTGCCAGTCAAAAGGAGAGTTCAGCAATTTTCTGAAGATTATATAAATTTAATTTTTAGGTTAGAAATGTGAATTCTGGAGTTTCAAGATTCATGGTTATTAATCTATTTTGGGAAGCCTTACTATTTGGTACTGTTTTGAATAAGGTGGTTTAAGTATCGAAGAGTCATGGTTCTTTTGATTCCCTTTGTACTAGTCTATTTATGCAGTAGCTGGACTTGCCTGTATTAATATTAGTATTTATTTCTGGACAGATACCTCTGAATCTACTGAAAGACTGCAAAGTTCTGCAGAATATCTCCCTGCATGGCAATCCTATTTCAATGGATCAATTTCAGCAGGTATGTCATAGTCCCCGCATGTAGTGTTATTAATTTATTCATTTTATATTTCAGCAAAAACCCAATATGTATTTTCAACCCAACTGAACCCTAAACGTTTTTAGATGGAAGGATTTCAAGATTTTGAAGCAAGAAGAAAGAAGAAGTTTGACAAGCAAATTGATTCAAATGTGATGATTGGGTCAAAAGGCCTTGATGAGGGTGTTGATCTATGAATGTCTTACATCAGTGCTCCCTAAAAGAGTAAGTTGTTACACCACAATCTCAATGAATTACTTTAGTGTCTTGCACCGAGAGAGTCAATTTAGAAACATGCCTATACGGACAAGATTAGTTCTGAATGCTACCAATCTGATTATTTTTATTGCTTGGCCTAAATTCCTGAAGTATCAAAAGATTTAATAGGTTTAAGAAGCATCCAGCAGAAAGGAGAAAAAACAGGCTTTTAGAGGAAATTGTGTTGAGGAATCTTGAATATATCAGGCTTTTATATTCTCGATTTAGTGGCTTGTAAAATCACCAAGAACTTTATATTTTGGTCTCTCCATTTTATTTGCAATAAAGCTACAAGCATAACATTTTCACAGCAAAGCCTAGGCGGCAAGCTGTTTTACCTTTAACAACTTGCCACCCGGGCTTTGTTGTGAAAATGTTGGCACTACTCTTTTATTTGTTTTCACACTCTTTATTGAGTATATATCGCTAGTTATGATTCATCTGGGTTTGTTACATGAGGCTTTTCAGTAAGGGCTAAAAGCAACGGCCTTATTGAATATCATGTGCTTGGACAGGAATCAATTTTGTCAATAAGAGATACTTGGCAGTTTTCACTCAAATTATAAAAATTTGTCAAGCCGTGTTATATTTGTTATATAGTCTCATAGTAAAGGATAAGGAATGTAATCTTTGGTGAGGATGCTTGAATTTAACAAACAATGAGATACCTTTGGTCCATCTTATACCATGCATGTGATTCACCTAAAATGTGGCCGATGGAGTGCAAAAAATACCTCTAACAAAACAAATTGGCACTATGGAATCGATGTACATAAGCACATTGCACATTCTTCACTCCAAAAGTTTCCAAACCTGAAACAGTTCTGTTTGTAGGACCTACTTGATGATGGTTTTATGTCTTGCATATTTACCACAGTTGCAACTGTGTGTGGTAATTAAGTTATACAATATCTTATCTTACTTTCTTTGATATTTTTTTGCCTTTTATGAATGCTCTTAAATCTTGATTCCTTTTTAACAGACTAGAGGGCAGGGTTTGATCAGGTGGGGCCATTTGAACGCGAAGGGCAGCCATAAATTCATAAACAGCTTTCATTGTAGCTTGGGATAGACAAATTTGGTATATACTTTTTTTAGGTCACATTTGAAATAATGTCTCCAAACTCAGTTTTATCATTTTTGTAAATGAGGGCTTGGCTTTGTATATGCCTGTCATTTTGCAGGCTTGTATATGTAACAGGTACTTAGTATTTAAAGATCCTCCTTAGGTTGTTGTGGTTCCTGGGACTATTTAGATTACATTTATACATGGAATGAAATGTGTTTGACACACATAATATTTAGTTCTTGAATCTAAAAAAACCAAACTGAATGCATGTTGAATTCTATGATTGTGGAATGACAGACAGTAACCTTAACAACCTGTACCTTTTCTTTTTCTTTTTTTTGGCCAAAGATAATCTAACCATAGTACAAACAGAAGAATTTTCTGGTATTTCAAAATTAAAAAGAAACAAGCTAATAACATGTAGACAAGGTCAAGACTATTAGTTGAACTCATAGTGCTAATTAAACCATAAGAATCTTGGTCAGTGTACTAATTAGTATATGAGCCAAATTGGATAATTTTATACATTTTAAGGATTTGATTACTATTTTTTTAAACTCCAATGTACCAAATGAAAATAGGGCAAAATTTTAATAACTGAAAGTGGTGTTTACCCATCTGCAAGAGCATCAAACTCTGTAAAGTTTGTGAAAAAACACTTTACAAAAAAAAAAAAAAAAAAGTCTTCCACAAAATAAAAAATGAAACTAAGGGTTCGTTTGGAAACAGCTTATTTTACAGAAAATTGAAAATACTGTAGCAAAATAAATTTTAAATGTGTGAATAGTACTGTGGGATCCATTTTTAATATATATTTTTTTCTAAATAAAGTGGTTGTGGGTCACGTGAACAGTGCACTTTGTCTCTTAAAAGCTGAAACACATGCATCAAATAAAAAAAGAAAAAAAAAAAAAAAAACACAAAACGCCAGATGTAGGAAAATAATTCCTATCCAAACATATACTAAGTGTGCGTTTGGATAAAAATGAAAAATTAAAATTATTTTATTATTCAGCTTATTTTTGCTACTATTTATGGGCTACACTGTACTTTTTAGCACTATTCATAAGTTCCACTGTACTATTTCAACTAACTTTTACCTTTATCTACCGTATTTTCAGCAATATTTTTTCAATCTTAGCAAAATAAGTGATATCCAAACATATCCTAAACCAATAATTGTATTTAAATATTAATTTAAGTGTTTGTTTTCTTTTGGGGAGGGGTTGCTAATTATTACAGATTAAACATAAAGTTGTCCAACTCGGATACACAAAGCGAATAAATTTCAAAACTAATATTAAGAAGTTGTTAGGTAAAGACAACAACAACAAAATGCCAAAATCTTCCAATTTGGATTTATCAATTTTAGATTATGTAAATTAAAAGCTAAAACTTATAAAATGTTGCAACATTTTGAATACAAATCTCATATACCATTTTTGTATTCCACCGATTAAAACTTACCATGTTTTTTACTTTTTTTTTTTTCATTTTAAAATTTGATAATTTTATAAGAAAAAAAATACATGATAAATTGTTAATTGATGGAACATAAAGTGGTACAGGAGATCTGTACTCGAACATTTTTTAACATAATATGTCATCAAATGCATGTATGACGTGGGTCAGTTAGCACCTCTTGGTTTTCTCACAAGGATGCTCAGAGTTCAACCCAAAAAAAAAAATCCATTAAACTTATATATTAAATTTTAACCCAAAAAAAAAGTCTTCAACTTTGATTCTTAGTTTTATGTTAAAAATAAAATTTTAAACAAAAATTATAAAATATTTTCAAATTATATATCATCATATAATAGGTAAGTAATATAATAAAAGTTTGGCCCCTAAATAAAATATTTTTTTCCCACTTAAAATTTTTTTTTCCCACTTATTTTAAGTGGGAAAAAAAAATTTGAACTCAATTTCTGCGTATAAAGAAATACGGACAATGTTAATAAGTCATAAAACTCTTTTGGCAGCCTTACACATTATTTATTCATCACATCACATGGCTCATTGTCCATATCATCAAAATCCTAATGAATGAATATTCATCAAAAAAAAAAAAAATCCTAATGAATACATATCCATTTTTTTTTTCCTTTTATAAATCAAATTAGTCTATTAATAAAACCAAAACAATTCTTTTTTTCTTCTTACTACTCTATATGATATATATATCATCAAAATCCTAATGAATACATATCCATATATTTTTTTCCTTTTATAAATCAAAATATTCTATTAATAAAACCAAAACAACTCTTTTTTTCTTCTTACTGCCCTATATGATATATATATATATATATATATTTTATAGAAGAAAGACAATGCATTTCAATTAAAGGAGGTTGTTAAAATCAGCTTGAAGTACATTAGTAATATCAGGTGAGATATCTTTCATCTATACTCTTTTAAATTATTAGTAAATATTGGTTTTTTTTTCCTATTCATAATCCAATTTATAGTCTCTTATTACATGTTGATTTTTAAGGTATGCTTCATATGAATTAAGCAAGTAACCATTCCTTTTTACTTTTCTTTTTTGGAAATATAATTAAATTAAATCTTTTTTTTTTAGAAACAAAATTGAATAATTAAAATAATCTGTAGAAGGAGAGTTGAAAAAAAAAAAAAAAAGGTTGGTGCCAAAACCAAAGAAATTGAACCAAACTGTCATTTACTACTTTCCCACCATTCACATGCCACGTGTCACTCATTCCTTGGCTACAATATATATAAATCCAAAATCCCCCGAAATCACTTCTTGTTTGCCTCATTATAAAGTACCTTGTATTGACGTTTCTCTATTCCCATACAAGGAGGGGCATTCCCTGTAATTACATTCCACATACGTGTCCTTTTTCGGTATTTCGCTTTCCGAACTAGCCCTTACAAAATTTTAGCTAACCCTCAATTTTTACCCTTTTTTTTCAATTGCCGCCAATTGTCGGATCTAGATTCTTTCTCACCCAAATTCGATCTTGATTTTCACTCTGAATCATCGATTCGTTATCGGATTCGATCGCTCCTCGCTATCCTCTTCCGATCGATCCCAATTTTATCGCCAGCCACGGCTTCGATCGATTTCTAGGGTTAGGGTTTTCGAAATTTTTGTTCGATCTGTGCATACGATATCAGATCTGTGAAACCTTTTCTTCAATTAGGGATTTTGGGTTCTGGGTCTTGTTTTTCTCCAATTTCTTCCGATTTGTATAAAAATTTCGCGGTTTTTTGTTTGAGTTTCTGGGTTTGATTCTTTTAGGGTTTGTTTGATTCATAGATCTGTTCTGTTTCTTGGTTTTTCCTCTGGAATCGGTGTATTTATTTGTGGGTTGGGTTCAATTTTGGGGATTTCGTTGAATCTTTGAAGATCTAGGGTTAGGGTTTGGAGGAAATTATTTATTTCGTTGAATTAGGTTGGGGAAAAGTGAAAATTTTACCATTATTCACCAAATTTGTCCATTAATTTATCGTAAGCTTACTATAATTTCCCGATCCAACGATCCGATATATCATTTGCTGAAGACTGTTTCTTGAGGTATAAACCAGTCCTTTTTTTTTAAAATAATAATTATGAAAATTTAGCCTGCCATTTCTAATTAATAAAAAATAAATAAATATCTGTTGTAATTATCTAGGTTTTAATTTTTAATTTTTTGCAGTGATCTTTATTTATTTTTTAATTTTTTTGGTTTTAAAATAGGATTGCTAGTTATATTTACCAAATTGCCCCTCATTATAGATACTGATCTATTTATGGAAGAGTTGCACAAGTCACTGGCCCCATCTATTTTTTGAACAATAATTGAAAATAAAATTAATAAATTGATTAATATAAATAGCATGTTAATTTCTTATGGTTGTGATGTCAACATGTAGATGCTTTATGTATGCATTTTGATGGCTTATAATATAATTCATTGCATGCCTTAGAAAAGGGTGTTTGGCAATAGAGTTTATCTAATAAATTGTAGTGAAACAGAATAATTTGCAATTACTTATTTTGGTATATGGGCATATTTAGTTTCAGAAGAGTTCTTAGGATGACTTTGCTTCATATGAAAGCATATATACCAATGGAAAGTTAGAATGACTTTATTCTTTAAAAAAAAGACAAGAAAAGAAAAAGAAACATTAACCGAGTTTAGCTGTTTTGCAGTTCACAAATATCTTAAGTTAGAATAGTTTAAATGTTAGGCTTTGAATGAGGCTCTAGATTATAACTACTGCTATGTGAAGTGACAGAAAGTTCAAAATTATTTGGATGACTATAAAATGCTTGATTAAGCAGCAGAGAAATAGAGTAGCCAGTACAGATAGACACTTTAGAATGTTACTAAGAGCAGTGTATCTTCTAACTTATTTTTATCAATGATGGATGGTTGTTTTTAAGCGATGCAATGTAGAAAATGTCTTCGTCTGGTTTCTTTTCTCTTTTGTATCTTTTCAATTGGTAAAAGCAATAATGTACAGCTTTTTTGTTTTGTTTTTTTTTTTTTTTTAATGGTAGAAGTCTCTCTCTTTGGTTGCTTTGTTCCACAACTTACAATCAAACAGTAATGTTACCCTTTTCTTTGTTTTGCATTAACTTATTTAAACTATTTTATGCAGTTAAAAATGGTACAGAAAAGGCGTTTTGATGATGATGATGATGAAATATTTGACGTTTCTTCCAAGCTTCCAAGACAATTGGAAGACAATAATCGGCTAGTTTCGTTTTCGGAATCTGTTTTTCCTGGAAATGCTTCCCAGGTCCCTCAAACATTAGGTGAGGCATTTAGTCTCTGTTAATTTATGGAATGCTTAATGCGGGCTTCTTCGGTGTTCATGGAGCCTTTAACACCCTGTCAATAAAAAATTAAAAAGATACAAAAAGAGGCTATGATGTGAAGTGTAAATAGGGAATACTAGCTGTGCAATTATACACCCACCTAATCTAATTTGTGCCACTTGTTGTGTATCTAAGTTTTACCTGATTGTGTAATCTCAATCATCTGACCTCTGAACCACTCTCAAATCAAACTTCTTATTCTAGCCACTTAAAAGATTTCAAATGATTCTATCTGTGGGAGCCCTCTAAGGGGTTGAACTTCACCAGTGGTCCTTCATTGTCAAATGACATAGTTGTCTCTTCTTACCAATTGGTTTGTCCTTTATTTGTTATATTTTTAGTGAGTTTTTAGTTATTTATTTCCAGGTAAGCATTTGTTTGTGCCTGGTTGGAAATTTTGGATCTTCAGATTAAACATTGTTCTGAACCAATGCACGTTTGTCATTAGTTTGACCATTAGAAAGGTAGTGGTTGTATGAATACCAAGGTTCATTATATGGGTTTTTTTTACTCGCCTCTTTGTTGAATTTTCTAGATCACTAAGTGATTGGATGATTCCCTTTGTAATTTTAAATCAACACTCATCAAGTTGTAATGTGTAATTGGTAGAGGGTGGATTCCTAAAAGGCAATATTGAAGTTGATGAGAAGCTCAGTGACATTTTTACTGATCTTCCAAGAAGTAGTGAGGACAATGAAGCCATTGTTCCTGGCTCCACTTCCATCTCCTCCTGGGCAACCAGTAGTACAAGTGAAGAAGATTTCCGGTCAGAGGCACCAGTTCATGTATCTTTTTTCCCAGAATTTTTTTATGCCGAGCATCCTACAAAGACATTAACTCACTGTGATGATGCCTATTCTATACTTTTTGATCATCCTCCTCGGAAACCTGTTCCTACTGGACCCAACCATCAAGCTGATATTCCAGCATGGAGTTCACAGGACACCAAGAGCACTTCAACTCATTTAGGCACACCTGAAGCAGTTTCAGACTCTGACCTCACTGTTAGGGATGAAGATGAGAAGAGACTGATGGGGACCTGTGTCATTCCAATGCCTGATTTGGATTTATCTGTGTGCAATGGTGACAATGTTGGTAATGGTAGAACTGATTGCAGCTGTGAGGATGGGGGTTCTGTTAGATGTGTCCGACAGCACATTACAGAAGCAAGATATAAACTTTTAGAGAATGTTGGGCAAGAAATATTTGTGGAGTTGGGGTTTTCTGACATGGGAGAGCATGTGGCACAGAAATGGAGTGAGGAGGAGGAAGATTTATTTAATGAAATTGTCTTCTCAAATCCAGCATCATTGCACAAGAATTTCTGGAAGAATCTCCCTAGTGCCTTCCCCTCCCGAACCAAAAAGGAGATTGTCAGTTACTATTTCAATGTTTTTATGCTTCAAAGGAGGGCTGAGCAAAACAGATGCGACCCAATGAACATCGACAGTGACAATGATGAATGGCATGGGAGTGATGATTATGGTGACAATGAACATGGAGTGACAGAGGATGAGGATTCTGTTGTTGAATCTCCTTTATGCCACAACAATCCTGTTTATGATCGGATCAGGGAGGATGATTTGCAAGAGTATGCTGAGGATTCTGCAGATGGAACTTGTGATGATGACAAAAAGGCAAATGTTGTTAGTGGAGAGGGTGTCACCAATATTTCAGAAACAAACCCAAAGAAGTTGCTTGACAACTGTGGTTCCAGTCCCACAGTTCAGCTCCAGGATAAAACTTCTTGGGATGAAAGGGGAGATGAGGAAGTCCAAGATGATTCATGCTTGTCTTCGGACACTGGGGTTGCCTCACAAGGAATTCAGGCGAAGTCTGAAAATGGCAGTCACTGGTCGAGTAGCGGTAGTGTTAACAAGTTAAGCAGTGGGGTTGGCCATGAGTACATCATGGAGCCTTGTGACAATAAAGCTTGGGATGCTGGGTTCATGACTTGCCCCAAGAATAAAGTTGACTTGTTGCCAACTTGCAGCATGATTGAAGAGATTTTTGGAGACGGATCTTGGAAATAGAGCTTGAGCTAGTGTTGCTAGTCCTAGCATCAGAGGTAGTTCTGGGAAGCACCAGGATTTTGAGGCTTTCATATTAAGCAAATCTACTAAGTGTTTATCTCATAAAAAAGTATAGTGATAGTTTTAACTTCTTTTTTCTCTTTGTACATTTGCCTCCTCTGTAAGATAGAGTTGTAGAAGGTGATTGGTTCAATGTGTTTAGGCTTTAATTCTTGTTACTTATCACCTATTTTTGTTATTTGAGAAATGTGAATTTGCATTCACACCTAAAAAGAAATCAACAATGGTTATCTTTCTTTGTAGGTGGTTAGGACTTGCTAGATACACCAAGTGTAAGAATGTGATTCCTTGATGTAACTTTTGAGTTATTTTAAAAATGAAAGAATTATTATATACTTACTAATCATAAGGTATTAAATAATGCACCCTTTGTTCATCAATAATAATAATAATAATGCACCCTTTGGATGCAAAGAGGACAAGAGTAGTTGACCTTTCTCAAATTATATATTTTGAATACCGATTCTTCCTTGGAGCATCAATTGGATGAAAATGATGAATAAACAAATACAGGATTACATGGAATATACTTCTTGAGGTTGAGAAAATATTTAAGAGTTTGACTTTCTTTGTGAAGCATCTTGGTGATTCTAGTGAATATGCATATTCAGCAGTTCTGGTGAATATGCATATTCAGCAGATTGACGAAAGTCAACTTCGTCAAATCAAGTTTTTTAAACAATTTATTCATTATTCTTCGGCTTAAAAAAAGGTTCTGTACTATTTCTGAACCTTTGCCCATATAATAATTTGCAACTTTAAAAGCTTGCATATAAAAATAAGATGACAATTTTATAATCCCTCTGTACTATTTTGTTAGGGTGTGATACAAATATTATCAATCAAATATACAGAAAATTTTGATTTTTTTTTTTTTATGGGGTATAATTGAAATAGCAGTATATGATATATTTTATACTTTAAAAAATTCAATGTGTTTTAAATGGCAAGTTCTTTATGGATAATGTATTTTGTAATTGGGTGTTATATATATATATATATATATATATATAGTGAAAAATGCATGAAAACATAACACCCTAAAAAGGTTTTGTTTTATTTTACGTTAGGAGAATTATTAAACCAAATTGTTACTATTTATACTTTGATAATCACTAAACAGATGGATGAGAATCAATTGTTATAGGAATATTTCTCCAGAAGGTAGAGCGATATCTCTTTCTTCCACACCAATTAAATGAAAACTAAATAAAGATAACAATATGGTAGATCATAATTAATCATTAATATAACAAATAACATAAAAGCAGGGGAAAAAACATACTTATTTTTTAGAGAAACTTTTAATCATTAATATTGATCAAAACACAAATTAGTTTTTTGTGTAAGTGAGGGAGATTGAACTCCAAATCTTTTATTCAATTACAAATTTTTTTACCAATTGAGCTAATTAGAATAATAATAATAAAAAAAAGCTTGGGAGAAAAGTGTTTATAAATATTAGTTATCTTTTGAACATTGATGTAAATAATTAAGGGCATGTTTGGTAATGTTGTTTTAGTAATATTTTTTAAATGTTGTGGAAATACATGCGAGTGAAATTTTTTTGTAGAAATACGTGTTATGTTGTTTAAACAACGAAAATTGTTGGTTAAACAACACAACCAAACATGCCCTAAATATGAATAATACCATTACCTGATTCTCAAAACAATTTTTGAACGTGTGCATTTGAATATGATTTGGCTAGTTATTGAACATTTACTGTAAGATTTTGAGTAGAAGTCATGCATATATACATAAATATCAAAATGTTAGTATAAATAATGACTTGCATTGATTGCCTTTCTTGAATAAATTTCCTCACCTATCCCCAACCGAGTGAAAGAATCCCCAACTGAGTGAAAGAAACGAGAGAGAAACAGATCATTAGTCTTGAATTTGAAATGAATGAACTCTGTCATAGCCTAACTCTTTGAAGTAAATTAATTCTACAACAATAAAATGATAGGGAAGCAAACCTAGTTTGAGGACCTCTTCCACGTGAAGTGGACAAATCTAAACAAAAGGTATCTTCAATTTTTTGTACTGACTCATCCACCAAAGCACTTTTTTTTTTTTTTTTTTCAATATTGACAGGTTAACAATTGCAGCACATTTGAGAAGCACAAAATTATCAATACTCAACCATCAACATTAATGGAAAGAGAATCATCTTTTGACAAATGCTATATAATACTAACACCAAGATGAGTTCTTTTTAAAGTTCCATTTACTTTTAGGAACTAAGTTGTTTTAGCTTGTCCTTGGCAACCAATGTATGTGGCCAATCCATTAATAAGAAGAGGAAAGTACTTCCTAGTTTGAGTAATCCTCTTTATGGATTTATGGAATAGGATTTCTTCTGTTCCATTCTTCTCTAGCACAAATTTGGTTTTCTTTGTGTGATAATAACTACTCTGACCATATGAGTATACAGTGGTGTGGTTTTAATATCCAATAATTATGGTACTTAACATCACTTGGAAAGCAATCTATAAAAGGCTATTGTTTGTATAAGTAATTAATCATATAGTTGATATGAACAATGAAATAGATATTCAAATATTATATGAAACTTAAATACCCACTTACAAAAATAAATAAATACTAACCGGAACTCAAACAAAACTGAAGTGATGAAAAGAAAGAACCTCTGATTGGAGATTAAAACTCCAAAATGCATAGACCATCATAGATCTGCATAATAGAGCAAAATACATATGGCCAAAACAGAGTTGAATTAATTAATATACTAAAATTGATAGTATTTTGATAACACTATATCATTAACATAGAAAATTTGATGTGGCAATTAATACACAAAAAAAGAACCTTTAGTAAAAAAATGAGAAACAGAGATACAAAATGGAAGAAATAGAGAGTATTGACATTTTTTTTGCTATAGACAGAACATGGAGTGATTTTTTTTTTTTTTTTTTTTTTTCCAGAGGATACAAAAGGAGTAATAAGAAATTTATATAGAAAATAAGATGGAAGATGAATAGTGCAAGAAGAATAAGGTTAGAGTGAGAAATTGTACTTGACTTTTTTTCAATACACTGGACCATTGTGATGGTACCATGTGTCATCAATGCAACAGGTCTAGTGTGTTGGAGGCCCTGAACCCAAGTTTTGACTTGAGAAATTATGGAGGAAAAAGAAAAGTGAAAATTGAGGAGTGGAAGGTTAAAATGTAACGGTAGAATATATGAGGTCAGGAAGGAGGGAATTGAATAAGGTGCATGCATTAAAGGGTATGAATTTGATCTGGCTGATGCGTGACACTACAAGTTCTGCAAAACTAAGCTCAACACTTTGTTTCTCCAAAAAAGAAAAAGAAAAAAGCTCAACAGTTTCATTTTTATGTATAGTATAGATAGATTACACTTCTTTTTTCAAGTGTTTAATCCCCACCATTCTTTTTATGAATATAAATAAAAGGTTAAATTAAAATACTTAAAATAAATTATTATGATATAAATACAAGTGGTAATATGGGTCCGTTTGGATTGAACTTATTGTTGCTGAAACTGAAAACACTGTAGCAAAATAATTTTTAAATGTGTGAATAGTACCGTGAGACCCATTTTTAATATTTTTTAATGTATGAACAGTGCTGCTACAGTGATGGAACAGTGTGTAAACAGTAAAATTTGTCTCATGAACAGTAAATTTTGCTCTCTTAAACGCGTGAAAGCAAAAAAAAAGACAAAAAAAAAGAAAGAAAGAAAAGAAAAACGTGACGCGGGATTCAGCATTTCCGCTGAATCCAAACGCTCACTATATCTCAAAGTCATAGTATAGGTATCATAAAAGAATCCATCAAGATGATTTATTTAAGAATTATTATTTTTGATAAATTGGATAATTACAAAGGGCGAGAAAGATTTGAATCGTGAACTTATGGTTAACAATTTAAGGCATCTATTTACATTAATATATCTAAAAGGAAAAATCAAATCACCATGAAAAAAAAGGTAGAGAAATCATGAATTCTTGACTGTAGCTAGAATTGACAATTGGGTCGGGTCAAATGGGTTTAGGTTTGACTTGACTTCATATGGGTGAAAAATAAGTATAGACTTTATTACCCATACCCAATCTTTGCTAGATTTGGTTGACCGATTGTGATCACTACAGTAGTCTTTTTCACACACACAAAAATTTAATTAAAAAAAAAAAAACTAAACGTATTTATACTTTACTTAAAAATAAAAGTCGGATATACATAAATCCTTAAATTTATTGTTTAATAATTAATTTTATTAATTTGCTAGTGTGGGGATAAGTAAGCTAAGCAGGAGTGTTGGGTCGTGGGCCATGCCCGAGAACATATAAAAATCCGAGGATGGTCAAACGGTAAAATGAGTATGGGGGTCAATAGATCGAGGATAAAGACAAATAATAACGAATGGATGGTGTCTCCCGAGGAGCCAAACTTCCTCAGGAAAGCATTGTGGAAGGTTGGAACCCGGTCGCCTAGAGAATATTGTGCAAGGGGCAACCATACTTCTGAGGATAAGTTTCAAGGAAATGAGCCAACAGTAATCTAAGAAATATCTGAGAAGAAGGCTACTACCACCATATTAAATACTCTGCACCTAATCAACTGACCGCATTTATGTGAAAATGACCCTCGAGCAAAGATATTTCAGTTCATAGCTACTCACAAAACTTCCAAGAGATTTCTGATGGAACAAGCATCCAAGAGATCACCTACATGATCAACAAGTGGAAGGCTGGGATGGAAAAGAACAGGACTACATAAAGGAAAGGCCCTCGTGAAAAATGGGGCATGTAATCGGAGAGAGAAAAAAGAGGAAAGAAAGAAAAGAACACCTTATATTTAGATAACTTGAGTAAATATAAGAACACTTCATCCTCGGATACAACCAAGGAGAGCTTTCCTTGATATTGTGTTTGTCTTCCTAGCTTGAATTTGAACAATTATAGTCCATACTTGATTTTTTGAGGTATTCTCTTATATAATTCATTATCTAACAAATATATTGTGTTGGGCGTGTTGGGCCATCATTCACTGTTAGTGGACCAAAGATCAAATCTAGTCCTTACTACTAGTATAATGATTTACAAAAGAATACATTAAAAAAAGGGAATCCTTAATATGCAAAATATAAAATAAAGTTAAATTCCTAAATAAAAATAGAAATAAAAATATTTAAGAATAAAATATAATATGCAAGGTATAGAAAAAAAATCAAGAAGAAAATTTATAAAAAATTATTCGATGTTAATGATAGATTTGACTTTGAAATATTCATATTTGAGAGTTATTCCTCAAGTTTTTTTTTTTTTTTTTTTGAGAGAGAGAGAGAGAGAGAGAGAGAGAGTTTTAACTTATGATGTTCACTCTTAATGATAGCTCTTTGTTATCAGACCGAGACACCAATCAGTTTTTGGTGTAGGCGGGGATTAAACCTCAAATCTCTTATTTAATTATTAGAAACTTTTCTAGTTGAGCTAACTAGTTGAGTTACTCCTTAAGTTGACAAATAACTATTTAGTATTTTCATTTAATATATAAAATTTAATATAACTTTAGTATTTAATTAAAAAGGATTTAAAAAAAGTAATAAAATTTTAAATTTTAGGACAACATACATTTTAATTCCAATACTATAGGGTGGTTTCAAATTAGGTAGTTTCATATTAGTGAAATGTTATGTTTATAACATTTTCATAACAAATATTAAGTAACAAGTTGTTATTAGTTATGACTTGACAAAAAAGTAATTTAAGGTATGGATTGAAATTAGAACCAATAATAATTTACTACACCACTTTGCACTCTTAGTGTGATGGTCACTCTATAAGTATAAATGTTTGTGTGATGTGGGGGACAAGAGCCGGATTTCAAGTCTCCAGTAAAGAGTTTTATACACATATACACTTAGATTATGTTATAGTAGAATTTTTAGTAAAAAAAAAAACCCAACTTACCACTTATGAAAATATTGTGAACGTAACACTTTTCTTCAAATTAAACACGGAAATTTAAGACTATTACAACTTAAACATTATTGTTTTGGTAGTTTAAAATTGAATCCTCTACTTTTAAACCATCAATTTAAACCTCCAAATCAAACCTAAAAAGTTTAAGGTATATATTTTTACAATTATTATTATTATTATTATTATTATTATTATTATTATTATTATTATTATTATTTTATTTTTTTTTAAGTTCAGGTTTGATTTGAAACTAACAAAACTATATAAGGTTTTAGCATGTAAGAATTCTTAACTTCATGGTTTAATTTGAAACCACCCTAAAATGTAGGGTTTAATAAAATGTAATTTATCATAAATTTTACTATAGTAGAAGCCTCTCAAACAAGTCGGATTGGATTGGGTCCAAATATTGCCAGTAGTTTACCCGTACTTTTTTTTTTTTTTTTTTTTTTTTCTTGAAGGGATTAATGGGTACAAGAATAATTTTACCAAGTCTAATTGTAGCAGATGCTCTTGTTCTCTTATTACAATTATCAAGACCAACAAAAAAATTTACTCTCTTCTTAGTCACTCCTTAGGAAAGTGTTTATAGGTAGCTTCATGTTTACAAATCCATAATCCTAAATTTAAACAGGTATGTGAGAATTGGTGAAGATAAATGATTGCTTTCTGTCATATTTACCTTGAGTAGATGATGCATGGTTCCATTTTCTGTAATAGTTCCATAATCCATTGTGGATAATGGATCTGTATCTAGGCACAATGAACCTATCCAATTTTCTTTAAGACATCGATTGGTGTCCCAAAATATATGCAGAAGGTCACAACCAGTGACTAGGCAAAACAATACCTTAAAGTAGTGGTTGGAAAAGAGTAATAGATTTAGGCAGCCAGAAAGGTTGATGGCAACTGAAGTGTCTCTTCTAGTCTGCAACTGCAATTGCGGTGTTTCAACATGGAATTTTGTGAAAGCATGAAAATCTGATTAATCAAAGAAAAGAAAGAAAAAGAAAAAGGAAAGCATGAATTTTCCACACCATCTATCACTTTTTACATGAACCCTTTGAGAACCAAACATTTGATACTCGTGGATAAAGATAAAAAGAGATGCCTGCCATTAAAAAATTCATCTAAGTAGTATAATTCTTTGCAACTTGTACACGCAATTGGTATTTTTAGTCATTTAGTGTAGTGGCTACAATACTAACTTTGGCCACTGCTTCCATTAACAAAAGCCTACTACTAGTCTTCTTTCTAATCAAATTTTGAGAAAAATAGTTCCCAACTATTCATCTTCATCAAAGTGGTTGTAGTCCTGTGATTGATTATGAATGTGTTTACTCATATTTAGCTACCACTTTGTACTGGCTCACTTTACACATGGGAAAGAATTAATTTTCTAGTATAGACTGCGGCTTGTTGTTTATTGTTCACATGTAAACTGTAAAGGGTAAAGCTTCCATCCAATGTTCCGTGCACGAGACAGGATACTAGGTTAACATGCGGTCATTTCAAGATATGTGTCATGTCTTTATTGTGTTTAGTACTTTTAAAGCATGGGATGTAAGTCAAAATTCTTATGTAATAGAAATATACCATGTCGTGTGAGTTAAATCCCAGATTTTTCACCTTTGCAATTAATGGAAATATACCAACTACATGGTCTTGGTCTTTGGAAGGACAGCTTCTTAGTTAAACAAATCATGAACCAAAATCTTTATCTTTTTATTTAATGCCAAAGCTTGACTCAAGGCAACATTTTGTTTCATTGATGTAAATACCTACCTAACTACAATGTTGAATTCGCTTCACCTTTACATGTAACTTTTCAAGTGCCGAATTTCTTATTGAATGCTAACCAGTAAATTGGGTTTTCTCAATTTAATCACATTCAAGAATGGTGTGAGACTAAGAAAAGCAATAAGCTGACATGTTCAGGGAAAGAACAAAAAGAAAAGAAAAAGATATGGCTGGTAAAGGTGCTAGGGGCTTTGTTATTCACTACATATCCAACTTGGTAAAGGTTTGCATGCAATGCTTGAAATAATTATCAATTAGTGAGGCTGCATTGAAAGTCACTGTAATGTACTTTACACACAATTTTTGACTTATGTGTCAAGTCTCTTGTTAAGAAATAAAACACTTGAAATTGAATCCCGGCTTCAACAAGGGGAGGCCCTGAGATAGGTTTAAGGGAAGGGGTAGAGCTTCCTCTCATTTTGTAGCCTAATAGCTCATAGACTCTATGGCCCCTTTATTTATTATTATATTGATTAGAAATGGCTCCTACTATTACGCGAACCACTCAACCCTTCAGACATTTGGTGCATGGGGAGGTACCACTTGAACTAAAGAGTTTGGTGGTGACTCTGTGACCTTTCAATAAAAAGGAAAAAAAGAAAAAGAAAAAGGTGAAATACATCAAGTCATTGACCTCCCTTGAGATTTCAGAAAATAATTACTCTCTTAAACTTCAACTGAAATTACAATCAACCTATTGAGTTTCTTCTTTAAAAAAAAAAAAAAAAAAAAAAAAGCCCTATTGAAGGTTTGGAATAAACTTAACAGCTTAAGTCTTTCTCCTATTAATAACCATAACAAAATATTTCAATTTTTAAAATGATTCCCAATTTTTCTTTTTCTTAACTATGGTTTTCTATATCGATGCCAAGAAAACATAAATGCCAGCTTTTACGGTTTAGGGTCAATGGTAAAAAAGATTTTCCTGAAATTTATTCATAACAATTTGACAATTACAAAGTTTTAAATGGGAGATTCCATTTCATTTGCTTCAAGGATATGTTTTGTATAATTGGGAAAAGTGATGTTACTTGACCACCGAAAATAAATATATCTTTCATTTTGTCTTGAGTATGATTAAACTTTGACAATTGAATGAGTTTGAAAATGAACTTGCATTTAGCATTAATTAGAAATGTGATATAGTTTGTGGGCATTTGATTTTAGAATAAGCCACTTTTGAGTTTTTGACAATATCTTACTTGTAACTATACATAAGGACCACCCTTCCAAGTACACCTAAATATTAGCTGTGTGTGATTTTTATTTTTTATTTTTTAAATTCTAAAAAAAGGTGTTTCTAAGGTCAAGCAAGGATTAATGATGAGGAGAAAACTGAGAGGAGAAAAACAAGAATTCTAGGATATGGTTAAAAGAGGCACCTAATGGAATGGTTATATTTATATGAACTACTCTTTGATTCTTAGACCCACATGGCTATGGATTAGGTATTTACGACTATGTAAATGACTTCTTGCTTAGTTGATGAAAAAGCAACCAATAAACATAATTGGAGTGATAGTAATGGGGGTTTTGGACATGTTCTTATCCCAAACCCATACCCACCATTTCATCCCAAACATAAGGTAAGAAAATGGATCCCACATAATAGTTTTTTTTTCCCCTCAATACAATTCTCTTCTAAAAATTCACTGACTTTTGAGTATACCCTAAGCATTGCTGGTGAGTACTTGTTCTCTAATAACATAGGCACCATTATTACTTTTATGAAGGAACACATGCACCTTTTATGATTGGGCCAAAATTAAGACATGTAGTAGTTGCTTCATGTATATAATACTCAAAAACAAACCAAAATGCACCATCCTCCTATGGAATCAATGGGCAGAGAGAGAGGTTTCATAAAGATGTTGGATTTGGAAGAAACTTGTGCTATTCCACTCTCTATTAGAGCTTGTCTCTTTTCTTTCTTTTTTGATAATCTAAAGCTTGACTCTGTTTATGTATTTAAATAAGCAATTTTGTATCTAACTAAGCAAATACTATTTGACTTGCTACTAAAAGCTGTTTGAGTAGAATTGCCCCAACCGCTAAGACTACTAGCTTGTGATTTTATTAAAGCTTTAATATGCTTGTAATTGATGCAACTTTGTAATCATTTTATTTCTTTAATCACTGATAATTGTGGCCGTGTGAGCTTAGCTAACTGATCAGTCAAGAAATATGAAACAGTGTGATATAGCTGACGCATTTTAGGCAATTGTTAAGGTTGTCCTTGATCATCAAAGATATTTCTAATAATTTTATTTCTTTAATCACTTATTGTGCATGCTAAATTGCACTTATATTTGACAAGCGTGATGGCTATGTGGAAGGGCATACACATTGCATGCCTTCTTATCAATTTTCACATTGCAATTTTTCAGTCCTTTATTATAACATCAGCCATTAAGCTAGCACACCCTCAAAACCCTAAGCTTCACTTGGTACATTGTAGCAATATATATATATATATATATATATGATATATCACAATTGAATAGGTCATTTCCTTGTGGATAAAGAAATTTACAAGATGGAGCAGCTGTATAGTTATAATAGACAAAGGATGTATTGGGTGTTGACAAAAGTATGAAGAGAGAAGGCACAAAAAGATTAGAAGATTTGGATAGATGAGAAGTGGATAGAGCTGGTGGAAGGGCTAAGAAGGTCCAAAAGTGAGACCAACTCTATGTCCCACCCATAATGGTAATTAGGATTTTGCCATGGATGGTGAGGAATAGAGGGTAGCCTGAGGAAGCATAAAGCCAAAGACAAAGTGGAGCATCTTATCTTAGTGTTAACACAGTAGAAGTGGTAGAAGACAAGGAGTGGCCAGTCTTTCCTTGGAAGGAGTGTACTTGTCAATTTGAGCATCACTTTTGAAGGGCCAGCACACTTCACTCTCAAGTGAAGTTTCTATAGGTAGAAGCCAGTGTGCAAATCATACATATTATTTCTTTGACATATAGGCCAGTAGTTGAGCACCTCCCCTGAAAAAAGAGAACCCCAAAAGAGTTTAACAGGGATATTAAAGAAAAGGAAGGGTTAAAAAGAGAGAAAAAAGTCAAAAGGGCCAAGAAGTGGGTGGTTTAGAAGCCTTGTTAAGTTATATAAGTAAAATTTGAAAGCATGCTTGATGTTGCATGCAATCATAAGTTTGCTTCTGTTCAAATTTTTCTTTCTAGTTTTTGGGCCTTTGCTACCGCTTTTGCTAAAGTTAAAAAACTGAAAACACATTTAACATTATTGAAATGAAATATATATGACATACATTTTGTGCTATTTTGACACTAATACAAGGCATATAATATTTCTGTATAGGTGACTTCTGTGTTCAATAATGCTGTTCTTTGAAAAAGAAACAAATTTCATTTTCCGAACAGTCACTGCTTCAACACAACCTAGAACCTGAATATGTGTATAATATATTTGAAGTGGTTCATCAATAATTAACCATTGCATAATTGGTTTACACGTTATAGTGCACACACACACAGGCCATTGTAGGCACACATGATGCATCCACATGTTCCATTATAAAATTAGTATGCCAAAAAGCGATTGCATTTTGCACACTCTTATTTAATCACTTTGTGATTTTTATATGAAACTTCTCTATCATCCATGACATTGTAAACAGAAAAAGGAGATGAAGAAGGAAAAATCTAATAAACAAAGTACAGCTAAACATTGTACTAAAATGCCGGCAAGAAGGGCACAAAGGCAGGAATTTATTCAGTTTAATTATGTTTAATAGTTGCTAATAAGACATTAATATTACAGTTAGTGCAATGAGAGCCGGCTTGGCGAACAATGGCCGGCAACGCCGCTCGCTGCTCAGCCATGCTGGCCAAGTTGTAACAACAACATAGTGAAACATGAACTAATATAGTAACATTCAGACCCCAGCTTGTACTAATTAATTAAATGGTCTAAACTAGGAAGATACAAATGGATTAGCAATTAAATTGTTTCCCTTAGTTTGTGTATATACTTTGTATTCTGTAAAATTCTTATCTTCTTTTTTGTAATTTATGGTAGATTATTTAGAATACTTTTAAACAAGTTCTTTTCAACCTGCAGGCTCATAATGAAAGAGAGAAAAAGGCTTTCCATAAATTTGACCTCCATAGAGGATTTAGTTGTGTACAAATGGCTTGTGAGTAGGACATATACTAACACTCGGGATAAAGTTTCATCTAAAGGGATCTACATAGTGAAATAATTGGTGCTTACCATATTATACTTCTCTGAAAAGAACAACAAAAACAAAATAAAGAAAAAACAAACAACCTGTTCCTAAGGTTTGTTTTTCTCTTCATTATAAAGTGTAGAAAAAAGTTCTTGATATTTTTTTTCCTTGCATATACGTCATTATTTTTTTGTCTTATTATTTTGTGGAAAAATAATACCGACATAATCTTTAGGAACTAATGTGATAATTAACGTGATTTGTGAATTTCAAAAAAAGATAGCAAATGAATGTCTAAACTTTTTTTTTTTGAGATAAGGTTTGTAAAGATTATGTACTAAAAATTGTAGTATTCCTAATATCACTCTTTTTTTAATGTCACAACCTCCACTTCACAATTTCTAATTGAAGTTAAATATATAAGAGATTATAGTTTTCATTTCTGAACAATATATATTGCCATAATTAAACCCTCTCATAGTGTGTGGGTCTCACACTAAAATTTGTTATATAAGAAAGATAATGCATATATCTGATTTACTAAATAATTATTGTTCAACTAGGTTTAGAAAGAACTTATAAACCATAGGAAGGAACATTTTTAGAAAAAGAAAAAAAAAAAAAAAAAGAATCATAGAAAGTGAAATTATATTACTTCCAAGAATAAAAAATTTCTAATTACATAGAAAATGTCAAAAGGTGCTAGACATGCCAGAACTTTAGCTACTTAATTTTGGTTGGTTGAATGCCTAGTAAATTTCCACAAGAATGACCTCATATGGAAGATGGTTTCCATGTCTTTAGCTCTATCCAACGAATAATTTCAAAGGGTACCAAATCAAACATAATTTATTCCATCCATGGTAACCTAATAAGCTAGCTGGATCAATTTGGCTCTTGCAGTAAAGATGTTTTGGGTGATTCATTTCCAAGGATAAGAGTTGAATAAATAGATATAGCTGCACTGGTGCAAAGCTTACACAACATTGCAGCTTGTAGCAGCACTCTTTTTCAAGTACTTAAATTGGTGCAAATGCTTAATAAGAACTTTTCTCCCAATTTCATCACCTACCAGTACCATTACCAATCCAATCATCACAGCCAAAAAAAAATTGAATTACTTGAATACCCTTTAGTGTACCAAGAAAGATGATTAATATAGACTCAGGCACATAGATATGGGCCTGCCTTACTTGGAAATAGAAGGTACTGGTTTGAGGATAAACTTGGGGGGACCCTACATGGAAAATCTTTTATTTTCTTTGGAAAATTTAATTTAAAAAAAAAGTGAAGAAAGTCCAAAAGAATAACGGCCAGGGCAGAGAGTGGAACTTTACACTTGCGCTGTGTGTACTGTTTCTGCAGAGTGCGTGTAGGTGAAATATGAGGGTAGTTATAGACTTCTAGTACCCAAATTTAGCCTCAATTTTTGGCATAACTTTTTCTACGCGATAGATTATGATTAGTTGTCTATTACTTTTATATGTATTTATCACTTTTTCTCCACCACTGAGTCAGCCACATGGGAGAGTTGTTGTCATAATTCTTCTATGTGATGAAATGTAACTGGTTGTCTGTTACTTTTACACTATTCAATCAACCACGTAGAAGAGTTATTACCATAACTCTTCTATCAAATTATGACTGATTGTCTGTTACTTTTACATAAAACTTGCCTTTTTTTTAATTGTGACAAAAATTATGAATTTATTTGTGGTACTAGAGATTTTTATGGAGAGAGAGAGAGAGAGAGAGAGAGAGTGGGGCTAAGCTATTCATAAATAGCAAGACAAAGGAAGGAATAGTTAAGGATGGCAGTTAGTTTGTGAGCCCATAGGGATGCTCACTTGGACAAATCTCAAGCCATTAGATTTGGGGTGGCGTAGTATCCTCAGTTGAGTACACGTGCTGCTTTCTTTCCACTCCTTTACCTCTTCTCTCTTTCTCTCTCTTTGTTGTTGTTGTTATTTCTTTTTTAATCTTTGCTTCCATGCATGGATTTCTCTCCTCCAAATATAGTCAAGCTTAGAGAGAGAAACAGAGACGGAGAAAGTAGTGAGAGAGAGGAGAAACAAACGCTTCACTCACTCACTCACTTTTTTTAGTCTTTTTAATTTTTCCTACTAGGCTTGTTCATCACTATCATTAGCAGCAAAGGTAACAGAAACAGACCCTTCCACTCCCTCCACCTTCTTCCAAAGTTTTGATTTTTTTTCCTTCCAATTTCAACTACCCAAGAAACAGCCAATACGGTGAGACAAAGCTACTGCATAGTGCACATTTACTAAGCCTGTCCTTGCCTTTTTCTTTCTTTGTTTGTGCATATCAGATCTTGTTTTTTCCTTTATAATTCTTTGAAATCTGAGATGGGTTATTCTCTGCTTAGTTCAGAAAGCAAGAACAACCGTGATCTAACACAAACTTCTTCACAAGATTTGAGCTTTCACCTTTGATTGTTCTGATCTGGATCTTGTTCTCTCTTTACCTTGTGGTCCTCTGTTTCATTGCCATTTTGGCCTTTTTTAGTATAGTAAGACCAAAAAGACAAAAAGAAATACCATTGTCTGAAATTCTGTGATAGAATTGAAGTTTCATTTGCTCCTCTGATCCTTGTTTTTCTTTGATGAATTGTAACTATAATTCAATGGAAGAAGTTCAAGAATTCAAATATATGTGCAAGTTCTGCAGCAAGACCTTCCCTTGTGGTAGATCCTTGGGAGGTCACATGAGGTCTCATTTGACCAATAATTCTGCTGAAAAAGATAAAAAGCTCAGCAAAACAAAGCTCTCCCCTTCCAAGAAAGGAAGAAAGCACACTAACGCTGAGTTGGGTATGGAACCTGAGACTCAAGCTGGTTATGGTCTTAGAGAGAACCCCAAGAAGACTAAGAGGCTTGCAGATTCAAGTGAAAATACTTTTTCACTCCATAACAGGTTCTGCAAAGAATGTGGGAAAGAGTTCCAGTCTTGGAAAGCTCTGTTTGGTCACATGAAGTGTCACTCAGAGAAAGAAAAAGGTTCCAGTAGCTTGGATGATCAAGATTCATGGACTAGTGCTAACCAGAAGCCGGTCATAGACAGCCAATCTGACAATGAAACCACTGCTCCAAATAAAAAGAGGAGATCAGAAAGAAGAACAACAAGGTACATGGCTGCTGCAACCTCTTCTTCTTTGTCTTTTGCCAATGCTTCCTCTTCTGTTTCTGAGATTGAGCAAGAACAAGAAGAGGTTGCTATGTGCTTGATGATGCTTTCTAGGGATGTCGGTCATTGGGGTGGTTTGAATTCTGCTGCTGAGTCTTCTGATAATAATTCTGTTTACTTAGAAGCTCCAGAATCTTTTCAAACTAATCTGATTACTAAAAGTGTGGGCAAGACTTCTGTGTTTAATGGTAATAAGAATTTTCAAGTGAAGAAACTTAGTGATAAGAAGTTGGAGCTTGGTAATTTGGATTTTGAGGATGTCCAAGGGAAAGAGTCAGAATTCTGTGCTCCTGGCAATTTAAGAACTCTGTCCAGAATGACTGAAACTGAAGTTTCCACTGATGGGATTTTCAAGAATGATATGATGAAGAAGTCTCAGATTGATGATCAGTTAGGATTTGAGGATTCTGAAGTTAAATTGGGGAAAGTTTTCTCTAAGGAAACTGCATCAGATCAAGCTCAATTGGCTTCCGTTGAGTGTAACTCAAGCAAGAAAAAGGTTGGCAATTCCTATGATCCTGAATTGAACTCAGATCCTTTGAAAAAATTGAACACAGATGATTTGGATTCTGAATTCAGCAAGAGTTCACATAAGAGGAGTAAATTTGAGTGTACTACTTGCAACAAAGTTTTTCACTCATACCAAGCTCTTGGAGGGCACAGAGCTAGCCATAAAAAGATCAAAGGTTGCTTTGCTACAAGAATCGAGGGTAGTGAAAACAGCATTGAAACTGAACTCTCTCTTGACCCTTCAGCAGACAGTAAGCTTATCAAATCAGGCTACAATGAGAAACCTACTGAGCAAGACAGAGTGGCTGTTTGTGATGTAAAGACTGAAACAGGTATTGGGTCCAAGAAGAGTAATGGGCATGAGTGCCCAATTTGCCTCAAAGTTTTTCCATCAGGCCAAGCCTTGGGAGGTCACAAAAGATCCCACTTGGTTGCTGTCTCAGAGGCTAGAAACAATCCAACCATTGTAATTCAGAAACCAGTTCCAGAAATTCAAGACTTTCTTGATCTCAATCTGCCTGCTCCTGTTGAAGAAGAGAACAATGGACATGTTGGGTTCACGCCATGGTGGGTGGGAAGCACCCACAAGCATGAGGCCCTAGTGAGTTTGATCTCTAACTGAACTTCCTGGTCCTGGCCATGGCTCCCAATAAAGTTTCACAAGTGTACAGACAAGTTTCTGGATACTATTTCATTAATTCTTTACAGGATTCAACTATGCACCAAGGCATATTACTGCTCATCGCCTTCAAGAACAACTTCAAATTTCATAGATAAGTTTTTGTTTAACACTTTCTTTACTATATGGTTACTTTTTTGGTTTTTTCCTGTCATAGAATAAGATACATTCCTGCACATTACAAGTTCATCAATATGTTTGATGCTTCACTTCCAAACTTCAATATTGTAACTTGATTTTACATTTTCCTCTCATGCTTAAGCTTCTACTAGAAAAATGTACCTTTTCTTCACATAAACACTAAAAGGTGTTTTGTTTTGTGGTAATTATTTTTTCTTGGCACCAAATAGAAAATGAGTGAGGTGTTGAAAATTTGCATTGGGGGTATGTGAAGTCATGAGGAGTTTAAAAGCAATTTTATAATGTACATAAAGATGGCATGTGAGCTCAAGGTGGGTGTTTAGTCACCCACCATAAATCATGACTACCTATCTCACTCACTCACTCCCTTCTTTCCTTCTCAAACTTAGTGTACACGGGTGCTATTAAATCTCAATGCTGCATATATATACTATGCTCTATAGAAAATACCATAAATATTTATATTTTCTTTATAGCAAAAGAGGGAATGGACCACAAGATACAACATGTTGGAGTTATTTCTACAAGATAAAGCCGGTACAGGCGACTTCTCACTTGAAAATATCATACTTTATAATAGATGACCAAACCATGCATCAAGAAGTAAATTGTAGTTAATTGTGAAAAACTTGAATTTAACTACAAATCACAGTAATTTTTAGGTTGATCATCGAGCACGCAAGCTTTTTTGGCCTGACTAGTGACCACATATATGTGGAAAGATTAACAAAAAAAAAAAAACAGTAATTACAATTGGCTCAAACTTTCTTACTTGCTTTCCTACTAAAAGTGATTGTTTGAGATAGTTTATTTTTTATTGATTTACTTGTAGTATGCTCATGAGACACACAATATAATTAAAAAATCTATGTAAAAGAAATATATATTGAAATGTGAGCCACTTGAAACTTTAAACGTGTTTCATCTAGATTAAATTATCGAAATGAAATGATATGTAATGCATAAGTTTTACTATAGTAAAATACAAAATTATGAAAGATGATAAAAATAATTAAAATTTTAAATTTCTTGAAACTTAGCTAATAGATTTTTACCTCAAGCGAATTCTTTTATTGGTGAGAATTTAACTTATTGGTGAGAATTTAACCATTTCTTGTTGAGAGAAGAAAGTTACTTTGACACATTCACGATTTCTAAACCCGACTTTTATTATATAGAATTAATAAGGTGGATAAATGTATAGATCTTCCTTGTTGTCAAAGTGCTTTTTTGTTTGGCAAAATATGAGGGAGTGGTTGTATGTATCACACTTTCACTTTGCTCAAGTAGCTGGCAGTTGGTACTGCTTTGTCAAATAGTACAAAGAACTAACTACCAAGAAAGCTTTGCTGATGTAATTAGGCTTTCAGCAACCTCAAGGTCACTTTTGGTCAAATATCAATATGAGAGAGATATGCTTGCATAGCCAGAAAATGACACATGGCATTATATTATTGTTCCTCAAGATGTGAGAAACTATGTCATCAAACTATTGGGCCTTTTTTCGATCCAAGCAAGAACAGAGCCGTTTGTCTTCGTATTGTGAAGTTGAGTCAGATTTAACATAAAAAGTCAACCCTAGTGTTAGAAAAATTGGATTTATTTTTTTAGACTTTTTCTTAAAGTCTATAATGCTTAGCAAAATAGAAAAATCTATATTGCATATTCACGTCTGTATAAAAAATTGGAAACTTTAAAAGACTTTTAATGAGGTTGTGATTGAAAAGTATAATATACATTGTTTTCAAGGTGTTTGTTTAATTTATTTTGGGAACTTCATGATCCAACATTGCATTCTCACTTAGCCCCTCCACCAGATATGCCCCATGTATTTTTACAAGGGATGGTTAAAAGAAAATGACTTACTCAAATTCAATAAAAACCCTTGGATTTGAACGGGTATCTTTGTTACAACAATTTAAAGTAATAAATTATCAATTGTCTCAGGACTTCCGGTTCTTATATTATAATAAACTAGTCGCTAACCCGTGCGATGCACGGGATAGTTAAACAAAATTTATACACATTCACTTTTATTGGTACAATCATTTGAAAATAATTCTAACTAATACCCAAATGTAAGAGACACATTGATTTACTATTTAAAGTAGCCTTCTGAAAAATTTACACATATTATGCAACTGAGCCTTAATATCTCATCAACAATAAAAACATGGAAATTCAAAACATGGAAAGAAAATAAAAATTACAATAATTAATTCCATTATCTTTCATGCTATACTTTGTAATTGTACGGAATTAAGTCAACTCAATTTAAGTAGTTGTAATAAAATTGGTTTCTACTATTCTCTATTCTATAGAGATATGAACATATTGGATTTCTCATACAATTACCGGTATTGCAATAAAATGATTTATTATTGAAAATAAGAAACAAAGAAAATCTGTCTATAACTTAAGAAACACAATATACTAAAATTAAAGAGATAAAATTTTTGGAGGACAAAATATTATAGATAATTTTAGAAACAAATTATACACTTAAAAGGGTTAGTAATTTATAGCACTTACCCCCCACTATTAGTATACAGACACCAAGTGCGGTCGTCATAACCCTTTGGAAGAACCTTCCCCAATTGGACCCTATCAAAAAAAAAAAAAAACACCCAATTAACAAAATTGATCCAAAAGGGTCTAAAAAGCACACAAAATCAATTCAAAAAACAAAAATATGAGACAAAGTAATTACTTTCTGCTGCCAATGAAATCGTCTTTTGTATTGCTGTTCCAAATTGCAACACTTATCTCTCTAAGGCCTTCAATTATGCAACCAATACTATGACTCACCATGCACTCGATATACAGATTTTTTTTGTATGCATATATCCGTTTAAAGGAAAAAAAGAAAAATCAATCAGTATATTTTTTGTGATTGTGCAAACCTTGTTGGCCCACTTGAGTCCACATGCATTACACAAAGTCCTCGGACCAGCTGGCCCACGACGCATCATCGGAGTAGACTTTGAACTAATTCCACAGCGTGTACATCTACACAGAGCATTGGGCAAGGATTTACAAAAAGAGAACATATAACGTTGTATTTATAAACAATCTATACACACACACAAAAAACAAAATCAGTATAACTCACTATTAATCTATATAAGCCTCAAAAATATAAAGAGAAATTAAAAGGGTTGAATTTTTACGTTTGGAGAGAGAGAGTTTGCAGAAACTATAGCTTTATATTTCTTAACTTGAGAAAGGGGTAAGGTTGCTAGGGTTTTGAGGTATTATAATATTTATATTTATATTTTTTATTTTTTAAATATTGTGCTGACGTGGAAAATTGTGGTGCCAGCAGAGGCTTCGGTTTTATATATATATATATATATATATATATTAGGGAAATGCTAACGAGTGCTTTTAGGGCACTGGTTAAGAATCTAGTTAAAGAAAGTTTTTATGGGAAAAAAAAAATTAATGTTTTGACAGCTTTTTTCGTTTCCTATAAAAGTGATATCAAAACTTTCCTAAAATGAATTGTTAACGTGACTCAATAAATTATTGGTTGTCTCAAAATTTTGAGGTGTTTAAAAATGGTGAAAAATTGTTTAATCGTAATTTTAACTTTGTCTCTCTAACATAATGTGGGTCTCCTGCAGTTAAGAGGTAATTCTCGAAATCCTTAAACTACACTCAAAATAAGATTGATTTTTTCACACACGATGAGGAAACAAGGTTTGAATGTGTCAGTCTTGAATTTTTTAAACTACTAAACAAAACTAAAGTTAAAAAAGTGTTGTTCCAAAATATAATCTAGGACGGACAAAAACGAAAAAGGAGAGTATAATATCTATCTTATAATATGGATTTACAATATTTGTTAGCCCGAATTTGGTTATAGGCAGTGGGTATAAGGCAAAAAGTGGGGACAGGTTTATTTAGAGCACCCCTCTCACATAATGCAGGTCCCCTATTCTTGTGACACCCACATTTTGTAATAGGGATGCTCCATGTAATTGTTATAGGATATGATTCTCAAAACCCTTAAAGTGGCACTCAAAATGAGATTGAATTGTTTTTTTTACTTACTACAATACGTAAACATGGTTTGATTGTGTCAATCTCAAAGTCTCAACTAGCAAATGCTGAAAAAGTATTGTTCCAAAATATAATTTAGGATATGCAAAAATGAAAATAAAAAATGAAAAAAAGAAAAGAAAGAAAAGATGCATGATATGGAATTATAAGATGAGTTATCCCTATTTTGATTATAGGTATGGGGCATAAGGCAAAAAGGAGTATTTGGAGGGCTTCACTCACATAACGTGGGTCTCATACAGAGTGGGAACTGCATTCTATGAGAGAAATGCTCCATGCAACTATTGAAGGAGATAATTCTCAAATATAATTTAGGATAATTTAGATGTTCCAAAATATAATTTAGGATATGCAAAAATGAAAATAAAAAATGAAAAAAGAAAGAAAGAAAAGATGTATGATATGGAATTATAAGATGAGTTATCCCTATTTTGATTATAGGTATGGGGCATAAGGCAAAAAGGGGTATTTGGAGGGCTTCACTCACATAATGTGGGTCTCATACAAAGTGGGACCTACATTCTATGAGAGAGATACTCCATGCAACTATTGAAGGAGATAATTCTCAAAAACCTTAGGCTACACTCAAAATGAGATTGATCAATGGAAAAAGCATAAACCTGAAGTAGGCTAAAGGCCATGAACAAATTTGATATCTTTAAAATGATATTTGTCCTCACTCAATTGAATTTTCCATAGGATTCCAAGAAAATCCCCTCCTAGATACAACTAAGTCCGAATTTTGCAAGTAACAATCTTGAAAGAATCCTACGAATTTCTCTCTAATGATGTATCATTTTCTCAAATTTTGTTTGTGCGTTAAAAAACACAAAAAAAATGTCATTATTTATATAAATTTCATGAATATGGAACACTATTTATAGACAATATGATATAATCCTTCAATAGGCACATTTGGAGAGTCACATTGGTCGGTATAAGCATCAAACAATGTTTTATGGCTCTTACTACGAGTTTGAGACAAGTTTTTCTTGTTTTTTTTTGCAAAATTTTGCTGAATCTGTTTCCGTCCAAGCCCACTTGAGTGAGCTTTAAGTCTTGATCAAGCGGCTTTAGTGACCTACTTGAGCATCCACCAGGCGCACCCCTATCGTCTCTGATTGACCCTTAACTTGAGTGGACTTGTCTCCATTTGAACCAAGTGCTAAAATGTGCTTAGTGTTACTAGCTTTGAATCTTATAGGGCCAATTGCAGCCCACTAAAAATATATATGTTTTTAAAAAAAAAAAATTATCTTCGTTCTTTTAGTTTCTCAAAGTAAGATTATTTGCACATTACAATCTTAAATTGTATATGCCTACATGTACAACATTTTTGTGCAAGCTGATAAGGTAAAATGGTATGATTGTTTTTGTAGGAACCAAGTATAAGACTGCTGGGCCTTATAACACTTGGGCTTACAATTTATTTGTAGTGGACTTGGGGATTTCCTACTATGGGTCGTTCTCGGCAGAGAGACTCAAAACAACGCCCAGTTGGTATTCACTCCCTTGACTCTTTTCTCTCAAATTTTTTGAACCCCTTCTTCTCCCAACTTTCTTCTATTTGTAGCCAAGGTTAGTGGGGAGATTATGATTACAGTCACCGTTTGTGCTATTGAAGGTCCAATATTATTTGATTTAAGTGGATGTTTAGGTGAGAGGGCGGTGCTGCATTTATGGTCTTGGAACTTGATTCCTTCTGGACCGATTATGTTCGGCAACCCAGTCTCCCGTGCATACCACATTTTTCTGGGAATGATTCGTATACTTGACCGGGAACGCTTGACCGATCACCTCTTGGAACTCAATGCCCTACACTTGTCAGCGTATTTAAGGAAACTCCAAGGAAGGCACGGGATAATCTGGATCTTTCTACTAGGTCTGTGCCAAGGCCAGTGTGGGACTAGGCCCAAGGCCTGTATGGGCCTGGGATCTCGGCGCCGCACCATTGGGACTGGGCCCAGGGCCTGTATGGGCCAGGGAGCTTGGTGCCGTACAATAGCCCCCCCTTAATTCATACTCGGTCGCCGAGAAGAATCAAGTAGCTGTCTGGGCCTTTCGACCTCGGGAATCTTTTAGCTTGGGACTTATGACTGTTACTTTTCATTAATATTCATCTCAAAAGACGTGCCGTTTCGCTGCGCCAGGCGCAGTCGTCATTATTGCCTGACGGTTCGCGAACCGAAGCGGCACGCAAATCGGTTACGCTTGGCGTTCGCTGGGTCGTTCGTACACTGTGCCCATTTATTGCTTGATTAGGCGTTTCTTCTTCCCTCATTTCTTTTTGGCTCTATAAATAGTCCCCCTCTGAACACTATTCCATTTTTTCTTCGCCTCTGATCTTTAGTGCTTACTCTCTGCCGACCATATTTCTGTGCGCTTGCTTGCTCAGTGTTCTTTTCCTCCTTAGAACCCAAAGTAAGTTTTTCTTCCCCTTCCTGTTCCTTCAGCTTTATTTCTTTGAGTTCACTTTCGTAGTTTTAGGCATTAGAGATGGGTTATTCTTACCTTATAGAATCCCCGGCCGCTTTGGCCACCTTTAGGAATAAATTTAACATTCCCAATGACGTGGATGTGGCTTACTGTCATGAGAGTGACATGGAACTCCACCGAGGGCAGGGTACAGCCTTCTTCCCTTTGATGTCCATTTTAGAAGGTGGGGTCAGGTTCCCCGTAGATCCCCTCTTGATAAACGCACTCACTTACTATGGGCTGTGCCCCGACCAGTTTCCCCCCAATTTTTACCGGGTAGTCAGTTGTGTCAATAAGTTGAACCACACCTTTAACTTACAGCTAGACCACCATGATATTAACCAAATGTATAGCCTCTGTGGGAGCAAAGCCACCAATTATTACCTAAAGACAAGAGACGCTCGGGTACGGCTGATATCATGCCTACCTGATTCGAACAGGAACTCCGCCGGGGAGTACGTTAGGGTGCGCGGCAATTGGTTTGCCGGGGAGATCCCTTGCCCCCTTACACGGCGTGAAGTGGGTTCGTGCCCTCCCCCTCGCATAATTGCTTTCCTCCACTTCTTCTTTTCTTCTTGTTGGAGTAAAAAATTCTTTATTGTTAGAGACTAATTGGTCACCTGTTCTTTTGCAGACGGCAAAGTGTTTGTGCAGGACCTCAGACCCGTCCACGTCAACGACTTAAACTTCGTCCTCCGTTCCGAGATATAAGTGCATTGGGACGGGCAACTCCGGGCCTCGCATTTGATCCTCGGAGTGGAGCCGGTTTATTCTACCTGGCAGACTTTCAAGCAGGCACTCATAGTTGACAGCCCCCTGCTATCGTATATAGACGTCCGGCACGCGAACTTTTTGCCGCCAAAGCTAACAACCGGGGAAGCGAGGGAATTTGGTCGGTGGTTTACCTGTGCGGACGAGCTAGCCCCTTTGCGAGACGAATCCGCAGAACGAGCATCTCGGCGCCTCAGGGAGATAGCCCACGAAACCATACAGCAAGAAGGCCAAGCGCAAGAGCAGCCTGTTCCCGAGAATCCTGCCGTCGTGCCTCAACAACAAGTGACAGAAGCGGCTGCCCTGCTAGCTGAGGCTATCCAACCTAGCGGAAGGATGGTATCAAGGAAGGTGATGACGATAGAACGGTTCGTGCCCAGTACCGGGCAATCCAATCAGCCTTCGCCTTCCCAGGGCCAGGGACAAGCGCCTCAGCCCTCACCCTCTACGCAGGCCGGACGTGCCCGAAAGAAGCAGAAAGTCACCGATCAACCAACCACTGTCCCGGGAAATGCCGCCGTCCAGACTCCTCCCCGACCAACAGGTGGAATCGTTATCCGCGAGCCGCCAACCGAAGCCGGCACGGGGGGTGCGTCCTCCTCCCAAGTGGCTCCAGCGTGGGAGCCAAAGCTCCTTCTGGACGGCAAGCCATTGCCCTCAACCGCCTGTATTCGGATGTGGGATAAGGGTGAGGGCGGCCGTATTGCCCAAGCTTTGGCTGAAGCTCTCCAACTTCCCGAGGATGTGCATGCTTTTGAGGATGGATCCGAGGAGTCTGTGGGGCGCCGGTTAGAGTGGCACGCCATTGCGGTAATTCTTTTGTCTATCTACTTCTTCATATAGAATTCCTTTTGTTTCTTTTCTAACCTTTATGTTTGCTAGGCCGCTCAAATGGCCCACATTGTGGCTGCCAGGGCACGGGAGCTTGCCGAGGAGAACGAGCGCGAGAAGGAGGCGCAGGAGTCAGCGGTGAAAACGGCCAAGGAAAAGCTGAAGCCTGCTGAGTCTGCTAAGAAAAAGGCTGCTGCCACGGAGAAGAACCGGGCATTGGCCGAGAAAAGGTATGCAGAGCTCCTGACTCAGCAGAATGAGACGGAGGTCAAGCTGGCCAAAGCCATCAGCCTTAACACCTCCAACGCCGAGGAGATTGCGGACCTCCGGGCAGGCCTGGGGCCGCGGAGCAAAAATGGTACGATGTCGGTTTTGCTGATGCCGAAAATTCCGCAGAGCCGGTGGTGGCTCGGGCTCGGCATATGGGTTTCGAGGCCGGTTGGTTTGCCGCTCTCCAAGCAATGGGAGTTCCCGCGGATTCACAACTGAGAGACCCCGGCCAAATTCCATTCCCGAGCCCTGCTTCTGCCGCCCAGGATGCCCCGGTTGCTATTGATGAGGAGGAGACGGCCAGTATGAGGGAGCTGGTCGAACAAATCGATGCCCACGCCGAGCCCGAGGAAATGGAAGTCACTAGTATCCCGACTGTGCAGGAGCTTCTCGGTGGGCATCCGCCTCTCCAACTGACCGTCCAGCAGGAATTGACACCGCCAATTCAACCTCCCAGCTAATTTCATTTTTCTTTGCTAGCTTATTTTTATTTTGTCAGTTTTATTTGCCTATGTCACCGGGATGTGGTGACCGAACAATTGCCTTATTTTGTTGGTTTTATTTGCCCACGTCACCGGGATGTGGTGACTGAACAATTGCCTTTATTTGCTTAATTAATAGTCCGTTTTCTTTTTCCGCTTCAATTTGTTGAATGAATTTATATCTATTTATGTGTTTTGTTTGAATCATGCCAGTGCTATGGCCGCTTAATAGAATGGTACCCCCGGAAACCTGTTTGCGCGGTGCTTTGTGTAATTTTGACAGCACTGATTGATTTAGTATTTGTAAAAGGGTTAGATTTTCATCAGGCTTTGGTTTAACCGAGAATCATGTTTTCGTCCTTGAAGTATTCGCTTGTTAGGTTTCTACCTGTTCGGAGATTTGAGTTTAACCGAAAATCAGGTTTCTGTCCTTAAGGATTTATTTGTAAGGTTTTCACCTGTTCGGCGATATTGATCGAGCCGAGGGTCAGGTTTCTGTCCTTAGTGTTTTGTTTGTAAGGTTTCCACCTGCTCGGCGATATTGATCGAGCCGAGGGTCAGGTTTCTGTCCTTAGAGATTTGTTTGTAAGGTTTCCACCTGCTCGGCGATATTGATCGAGCCGAGGGTCAGGTTTCTGTCCTTAGAGATTTGTTTGTAAGGTTTCCACCTGCTCGGCGATATTGATCGAGCCGAGGGTCAAGTTTCTGTCCTTAGAGTTTTGTTTGTAAGGTTTCCACCTACTCGGCGATATTGATCGAGCCGAGGGTCAGGTTTCTGTCCTTAGAGATTTGTTTGTAAGGTTTCCACCTGCTCGGCGATATTGATCGAGCCGAGGGTCAGGTTTCTGTCCTTAGAGATTTGTTTGTAATTCTCTTGGTGTGCGGTTACAGAGTCAAAAACAGCATATACAAAAAAGTTCATCATGCTCTTAATTTTAATGGAATACAAGTTCTGGCCTACACCGATGATTATGCGTAGAATTTCTTCAAGTTGTTGGCGTTCCATGGTCGGGGGAGCGGTCTCTCGTCAAGGTCTTCCAAGTAATAGGCCCCTGCACCCGCGATGGCTGTGACTCTGTATGGTCCCTCCCAACTCTGAGCAAGCTTCCCTGCAGCCATGTCCCGCATGTTCCCCACTACTCTTCTTAACACTAGCTCCCCAGCACTGAATTCCCTGCTCTTCACGTTTCGGTTGTACCTTTGGGCCAGCTTTTACTGATACTCGGCAAGCCGTACGGTTGTGGCCTCTCTCCATTCTTCTAGCCAATCCAAATGCTCCATCATCAGGTCGGCGTTCTGTACGGGGTCAAACCCGGCGACCCGTGCACTGCATAAGCTCACCTCGGTTGGTATCACTGCTTCTGCTCCGTATGTCAGAGAAAACGGGGTTTCCCCCATGGATCTCCTGGGGGTTGTTCGGTAGGCCCATAATACACTGGGTAGCTCGTCTGCCCATCTTCCTTTCGCTCCATCTAACCTTCTCTTGAGTCCGTTCAAAATAGTCTTGTTTACTGCTTCAGCTTGGCCGTTGCTTTGTGGGTATGCCGGGGTTGAATACTTGTTCTTGATGCCGAGCTCGCTGCAAAAAGTCTGAAAAGCGTTGCTGTCGAACTGTAACCCATTGTCTGTCACTAGCAAATTCGGCACCCCAAACCTCGTGACTATGTTTTTCCATACAAATTTTTTCACGTCAGTATCCCGGATATTAGCCAAGGCTTCAGCTTCAGCCCACTTTGTGAAGTAATCTACAGCCACTAACACAAAACGGCGGTTCCCCGTTGCTCGTGGGAAAGGCCCGAGGATGTCAAGTCCCCATTGTGCAAATGGCCACGGGCTGCTGACAGGATTAAGACGTCCTGCAGGATGATGGATCATTGGGGCGTGTTTTTGACACTGTTCACAACTCCGAACGTACTCGGCGGCATCCTTCTGCATCTATGGCCACCAAAACCCTTGTGTCATTGCCCTGTGTGCTAAAGATCGTCCTCCAGCATGCCCGCCGCACACTCCCTCATGCAGCTCGGTCAGAAACTCTTTGACTTTCTCGGGATGTAGGCACAAGAGGTAAGGGCCTGCGAAGGACCTTCGGTACAACTTTCGGTCCGAAGACAGCCAATACCTAGGAGCCATTCGTCGAATCTTGTTGGCCTCGGCCTCATCCTCTAGAACTTTATCTTCGGCAAGGAAGTCTATGATCGGGTTCATCCAACATGGACCAGCCACTGTCACCTGCGCAACTTCTACTCCGGGCTGGTCGGGAACACTCTTCACAGAGATGCTTGGCTCCCTTACAAGTTCTATCGTGATAAGCCTTGGTGTGTCCTCGGTAGCCGATGAGGCTAACGTGGCAAGAGAGTCAGCGTGCTTGTTTTATGACCGGGATACCTGGGATATCTTTACTGTTCCAAACTGGCCGATAATCTGCTTTGCCGTACTTAGATAAGCTTTCATTCGGGGATCCCGAGCCTCGAAGTCGCCTGTGATCTGATGGACAACTAGCCGAGAGTCCGAGTAGATCTCTACGTCCTTCGCGCCCAGATGCAACACTGCCCTTAACCCGGCCAGTAGGGCTTCATATTCGCTTCGTTGTTCGAGGCTTTGAACCCCAATCTGAAGGAGTGTTCCAGCCGTATCCCCTCAGGGGTGATTGCTACAATGCCAGCCCCGGCCCCCATAGCATTTGATGCGCCGTCCACAAATAATCTCCACGGGCGAATCTCTACACTACAGATCATTTTGCCTTCATTCCTGGGCGTAAATTCTGCGATGAAATCAGCGAGAACCTGTCCCTTCACCGAGCTTCTAGGTCGGTATCTTATGTCAAATGATCCTAACCGAGTCCCCCATTTGGCAATCCGCCCCGTGAAGTCGGATCTTTTCAACAATGTCTGCAACGGATACTCGGTGAGGACGAACACGGTGTGTGCCTGGAAGTAATGTGGCAACTTCCTCGTGGCGTACACCAGAGCCAAAACTAACTTCTCAAGAGGCAGGTACCTTGTCTCGGCATCGACCAAGGTTTTGCTCACGTAATACACCGGCATTTGCACTCCCCGGTCCCTTAGCAATACAGCACTTACGGCATGATCGGTGACTGCAAGATACATAAACAGATCTTCCCCGGGCTCCGGGGCCGTTAACTTCGGCGCCTTTGCCAAATATTCCTTTAGTTCTCGAAAAGCTTCATCACAGCTCTCGTCCCATCGAAACCCCTTCCACTTTTTCAAAAGCTGATAAAACGGTCGGCAGCGATCGGCAAACTTGGAGATAAATCGGTTCAGGGCGGCTAACATTCCAGTGAGCACTTGCACCTCTTTGGGATTGCTTGGTGGTTTGAGGCGGTTCACGGCTTCTATTTGGTCGGGGTTAGCTTCTATTCCCCGAGTAGAGATTAGGTATCCCAGGAACTTACCAGCCCCCACTCCGAAAGTGCACTTCTCGGCATTCAGGTGCAATTTGTGCCGACGAAGTATCTCGAACACTCCCCGGAGATCTTCGGTATGCTGTGATTCGATTCTGCTTTTTACCACCATGTCGTCGATATAAACTTCAACCGTGCATCCAATTTTTTCTCGGAACATTCTCGTCATCATTCGCTGATACGTAGCCCCGGTATTCTTCAATCCGAACGGCATGACCTCATAGTGATAGTTCGCATTCGGGGAGATAAATGCTGTCTTTTCTCGGTCTTCAAGTGCCAAGGCAATCTGGTGGTAGCCTTGGAAGGCATCTAGGAAGCTCATCCTCGGGTGCCCGCATGTTGCATCTACTAGCTGGTCAATCTTGGGCATCGGGAATGGGTCCTTGGGACATGCCTTGTTCAAGTCTGTGAAATCCACACAAACTCTCCATTTCCCGTTCTTCTTCTTCACTACGACAGTGTTTGCCAACCACTTCGGGAAAAATATCTCCTTTATGGCCCCGGCCTCCTTCAGCCGCTGTACCTCCAAGTTCACCGCATCGACGTGTTCTTTTGACGCTCTTCTCGGTTTCTGCTTCTTCGGGGGGAATAATGGATCCATGTTGAGCCTGTGGACAATGAACTCGGGATCTACGCCAGGCACTTCGTACGGGCTCCATGCGAAAACATCTATGTTCTGTAACAGGAATAACAACATCTCTATCCTTTCCCGGTCATTCATGCTTGTACCTATCTGGAAATATCTGTCAGTATCTGGGAGAATTCTTACCTTCAGCACTTCCTCAGCAACGTCCGCCCCAGTTTCCCCTTGGGGTTTCTGTAATTGCTATGAATTGTCTTTCTCGTTTTCCTCAGCTCGACCGAGCTGCTCCTTTTCCCACCTGACCGCGGCGACAAGGCACTGTCTTGACACCTGTTGGTTTCCCCTTACCACGGCAACTCCATCCTCAGTAGGAAATTTTACTTTCACGTGAAGGGTGGACGGAACAGCCCCCATGGCGTGAATCCAAGGCCTTCCCAGGATTGCAGTGTATGGTGCGAATGATCGGACTACTATAAATGTAACCATAACTCCCTTGCCTGCCATGTCCACGGAGAGAGAGATTTGCCCCTCGGGAATTACAACTCTCCCGTCGAACGAGACCAACGGCGTGTCATACTTTGCCAAATCCTGAGTCTTTAAACCGAGCCCTTCAAAGAGGTCCGGGTACATGACGTCAGCCCCACTTCCTTGATCAATCATTACCCTTTTCACCAGGAATCCGCCTATCCGGGCTGTCACCACCAAAGCATCGTCGTGGGGTTGGACCGTCCCTTCAAAATCGTCTTCTCCGAACGAGATGGACAGCCGTCCAACTTTTTTCTTCTTGGATGATTCTCCCTCCGCGCAGGCCACTGTCAACACCCTTTTTGCCGCTGCTGCCCTTCTTGGTGCGGCATGGATAAATTCGATTATCCCCAGGGGTGGTAGGAGGGGATTCTTTTTCTGTTGGGCGCCCTGCCCGGTTTCTCGGTCAATGGAATCTACAACAAATTCTTTCAGGTACCCGGACCTTACTAGCTGTCCGAGATGATCTTTTAACACCCGACACTGCTCGGTGGTGTGCCCTTTGTCTCTGTGATAGGTGCAATATAGGTTTTGATTCCTCCGAGATGGGTCGCCCCCCATTTTGTTCGGCCACCTGAAGAATGGCTCATTTTTTATCCGTTCCAAGATCTTGTGCACAGGCTCCTTAAACACTACATTAACCTCGTCGATCTGCACCTCTGGTTCCTGCATTCTGAAGTCTCTTTTTGGTTTCGTCGGTAGAATGCTTTGCCGAGATCTCCCTACTAAAGGAGCTTTCCCCCTGCTTTGCAGCCGGTCATCCTCCAGGCGTTTGTACTCCTCTATGCGTCTCATCAATTGCCTCATATCCTCGGGGGGTCTTCTCGTCAGTGACTCCCGTAATTCAGAATCTTCAGGGAGCCCCATCCTGAAGGTACTTGCTGCAATTTTCTCGTTTCCTCCCCCAATCTCGTTGTAGAGTTCCCAGTATCGGCTGGCATAACTCCGAAGAGTTTCCCCGACCCTCATCTTCATGGAAAGTAGTGCGTCAACCGGTTGCTGCACTCGGCTGCATGTCACGAACCTGCTGCCGAACTCTTGAATCAGCTCGGCGAAGCTGTGTATAGAACCCTTCCGCAGCCCATTGAACCATCTCAGTGCAGTAGAGCCGAGACTAGAGGGGAATACTTTACACATCAATGCATCATTGTGCGCATGCAAAGACATCATGTGGATGTAATGGCTAACATGTTCCACGGGGTCTGTCCTCCCTTCGTATGAATTGAATGGTGGTCGTGTGAATCTGCTCGGCATTGGGGCCCGTTCAATTTCATCGGAGAATGGTGACCGGGCCGCCATCCGCAAGGCTCGGCTCATGGCGTCCATGGCGGCATTGTGGTGCTGTCGTTCCTCCGGGGATTCTGATCCTTGGTGATCGTAACCATGCGACCATGAACGGTTCCGCCGATGACGTGGTTCCCGTGGTTGCCGGTGTGACTCTTGGGAACGCGATCGGTCTCGGGGTCGCTGCGTACTAGATTGGCTGGAGCCCTCGCCCTGGTTTCTCCTTTGCTGGTGGTTGCGATTCCTTTCATGTCGCCGACCCCTTACTTCCAGCTCTAAATCCATCACCAGTCTGCGTAACCGCTCTAGCTCTCGGTCCCTTTCGTCATACTGCCGATGTGCCGAGACGTCTGAAACCGTCCGGTGTGTCTGAGCCGATCCCTCTCCCAGTCCATACATTTCCTCCCCTCTTGGCTGCTCCCTATCTTCCCGCCGTTTCTGCCTTCTCTCCCTCCACGTTGACCCCCGAGAAGAGCCCATGGAGCCGCTCGATGCATGCTCTCCTGAACGCTGCTCAGACATTTCTGTTGTTTGAGTCTCAGTCGAACCACTGCTTTGTAGGAGAGCCCCACGGTGGGCGCCAATTGTAGGAACCAAGTATAAGACTGCTGGGCCTTATAACACTTGGGCTTACAATTTATTTGTAGTGGGCTTGGGGATTTCCTACTATGGGTCGTTCTCGGCAGAGAGACTCAAAACAATGCCCAGTTGGTATTCACTCCCTTGACTCTTTTCTCTCAAATTTTCTGAACCCCTTCTTCTCCCAACTTTCTTCTATTTGTAGCCAAGGTTAGTGGGGAGATTATGATTACAGTCACCGTTTGTGCTATTGAAGGTCCAATATTATTTGATTTAAGTGGATGTTTAGGTGAGAGGGCGGTGCTGCATTTATGGTCTTGGAACTTGATTCCTTCTGGACCGATTATGTTCGGCAACCCAGTCTCCCGTGCATACCACATTTTTCTGGGAATGATTCGTATACTTGACCGGGAATGCTTGACCGATCACCTCTTGGAACTCAATGCCCTACACTTGTCAGCGTATTTAAGGAAACTCCAAGGAAGGCACGGGATAATCTGGATCTTTCTACTAGGTCTGTGCCAAGGTCAGTGTGGGACTAGGCCCAAGGCCTGTATGGGCCTGGGATCTCGGCGCCGTACCATTGGGACTGGGCCCAGGGCCTGTATGGGCCAGGGAGCTTGGTGCCGTACAGTTTTAATCTTAAAGTCTCTAAACTACCAAACTAAATTAAAGGTAAAAAATTATTGTTCCATAATCTAATTTAGGATAGGGAAAAGTAAAAGAAAAATAAAGAAGCAAAATATCTTTCTTATAATATAGATTTACAATATGGATGAACCGCAATTTGACTATTATATTGAACATGAGGCAAGGCGCTATTTAGAGCACTCCTCTAACATAATGTGGGTCCCATGCCCATGCACCTATGGGACCCACGTTTATGAGAGGGATGTTCAATGCCATTTTTGCATAGATAATTCTTGAAATCCTTAAGCTTCCGTAAAAAATAGATTGATTTTATAAAATAAAAATGTTGTGATAAGGAAATATGGTTTGATTTTGTCAATCTTGATGTCTCAAAACTAGTAAATCAAATTAAAGCTTAGAAGGTATTGTTACAAAATATAATTTAGAATGGGAAAAAAATGAGAGAGAGTGAGAGGGAGAGAGTATGATATCTTTCATATAATATGGATTTACAGCTTAAGTTAACTTCAAATTTGGTTATCATGGTGGGCACAAGGCAAAGGAAAAGGGCAAAGGACTATTTGGAGCCGCCTTCTCACATAATGTGGTCCCACACATTAGGGGATTCAAATTCTATTAGAGGGACATTTCATGCAACTATTGCAAGAGATAATTTTGAAAATGAGATTGTTTTTTTTTTCCCACACACAATGATAAGGAAATATGGTTTGATTGTGTCGATCTTGAAGTCTCAAAACTAGCAAACTAAATTGAAGCTAAAAAAGTATTGCTCCAAAATATAATTTAGGATTGACAAAAATGAAAAAGAAAATGTAAAGTATAAGTGTGTTTGGATACCGCTTATTTGCCGAAAACTGACAATTTATTGTTAAAAACACTGTAACGAAATAATTTTTAAAGGTGTGAATAGTACTGTGAGACCCAAAAATGCATTGGAATCTATATTTTGCTGAATTTTGTGGAAAAGTAAACAGTACCCATAGAACCTACTAAAAAATGCAGAACGCATGGATTGAGCAAAACGCTCCATCCAAACGCACACTATATTTCTTATAATATGGATTTAGAAGATGGGGTAGCTCCAAATCGATTATTGGTAGTGGATACAAGGCAAAACGGGGCGTGTTAATTAAAGATGGGTTAATCCCAATTTATTTATAGCAGTGGACACAAGGCAAAAAAGAAGCCCCAATCCTATTAAAAGTAAAATTTTGCCTGCCTAAATGCATAGATTAACCTATTTGTATGTGTGTGTTTTTATTGACCTATTTTGATTTTAAAAAAAAAATAGTTATATCTTTAAGAAGTACAAGGTTTTAAATAAATAATAAATATATAAGCTAAATAATCTTAAAAATAAGCTTCATCCCAACAACTTGTTTATCCCAATCTCCCAAACATCTCCCCTATTACCATCCCCCCAATTAGATTTTATATGATAAATATTTTTTTTTTGGTTTGATATACCATTACTTATATTATGTTGATTAGTATTTTATAATTCTTTTTTCTTTCAACAAATTACACAATTGTCAGGGTGAGAAATTATAATTATATTATAACATCACTTTTACATAGGATCATTACTAACTTTATTTTTTTTATAAGACGAACCACAATCTATCACTCTAATTATTATGAAATTTGTCGTCATGATAGACTTTTTGTGTAGGCAAGATAGAAATAATAGGATCTACCAACTTTATATGACTAGCTGCTACCCACCCCTAATGCTTTAGACATAAACAGTATAACAGATACATATGAACTTCGGTCTGGCCTATGAAAAGTTTCACCCAAACTCTAGTCCAAAGAAAGGGAAAGAGACATGTAGAGTTGTTTACTGTCCAAGTTCAACCCAAACTTTGGTCTGGACCATGCCGTATTTCACCAGCCCATTAAAAAAAGAAAGTTAACTCAAATTTGAGCCCAACAATTGGAATAGTTTATTTCAAAATAAAATAATAATTTTAGCTTTTTACCTCCAATTTTTTAAAGCTTTTTATTTATATTGATCAAGGAATGAAAAACATTAAAATCTTGAAAATATTCAATTAAATTTATGATAAATTTAATAAAAATTAATTTATATATTTGGTATTTAACTTTTGGTTTTTGTTTCAAAATCATTCTTATACTTTAAAATATTTAATCCTTATACATAAAAAATTATTTTTAAAAGTACTTACTGTAATACTAGTGGGAAAATATAATATGGCAAACTAATATGTAATTTTTTTTTTTTTTGAGAAGAACGAAATATTTAATTTAACTTATATTGAGATAGTGTATATATATATATATACACACATACATATAAATATATATATATATATATATATAAAGCAGTTGGAATTACAGTTTTGTTAGGAGGCACTTATATTAAACTAGTGTGGGTATATATATAAAGCACATAACAAAGAATTAGAATTATAGTTTTGCTAAGAGGCAGTGAACCGTTCACACAAAATTTTCACATATTCTTTCAGATAGCGTTATTAGGTGTGGCATGATTTGAAATGACCCGCAAACACGACATGATTTTTTGCTTGTAGGTTGTGTTTAATGAAAATAAGTTTATGTCAAAATGATTTTGCTTGCTTTGACATGATTACTATGCAGGTTAGTTTTGAGTTGACTTGCTTAACTCGTAATTAACCCAAGATTAAATAATTTATATAAGTATATATATCATATTAATCCAATATAAATTTGGATATTGTATATAAAACTGAGCGATTAAAATAATTTTAATGGTTATATTCACTGTTGTAAAAATCAGATTGGATTGGTCGGTTTAACCGAGAACTGGACCTAAAATCGAGAAAGAAATAGACTCTTTTTCAGTTCTTTAACTGTTTTGATTTTTAAAACTATGGTTATATTAATTAATTCTTCATTTTTGGGTCATTTTTTTTATACAATATAAAATTTATATTCTAGCATAATCTAAGTGTCTATGTATGTGAAGCTCTCTCTTGGAGACTTGAATTTCGACTTTTGTCCCCCACACCCCACAAGCATTTTTGGGTCATTTTTTTTTATACAAGATAGAATTCTACTCTAACCTAATCTAAGTGTATATGTGTGTGAAGCTCCCTCCTAAAGACTTGAACCTCGGCCCTTGCCTCCTACACCCCACAAGCACTTATACTTGTGGAGTGACCATTACACCAAGGGTGTGCGGTGGTATTTTTGGGTCATTTTTAAATTGGTTGAAATGAGCATGTCTTTGTGTTAACTTAATACATGTCGATTGAACAAGTTGAAGTTATATCACATCAGCTCATTTAATGAATGGTTGTATTAAGGTTGAGTGGTTTTAACTTTTAAGTTTTAACTTAATTATAAATGAGTTGGATTAAGATTAACCCATATAGTTAAATACCCTTATCTTGACACAACACAAATCACCACTCTTTGCATTGACACCCACCTCAATTGGGCCCACCAAAACATAAAAGACACAAGGATGGGGATGAAAAATTCATTGAAATTTTCTCCCTCAATAGCCTTATTTTGTTAGAATTGAGGTACCATAGAAGGAAGCCCAAGTGATCAAATTTGGTTCAAGCTCAACCCACCAAAGTCATAGCCATTGGCCCATATGCATAGCTATAAGAGTAAAAAGACATTCCCCCAAGCAACACTACACTCATCTTACAGTGTCTCTGCAGAATCTCTGTGAGTGTATGTGTTTCTCTCTTAACACCAAATGCCAATTCCATGGACTATACAAACAGATGGACTTCACAGCAACAACAACAACAACAAATCTCACTAAACCCTAACCCTAATTCTAACCATAATTCTTCAATTTCACAAGCACAATTGTACCACTACCCACTACCACAACCCTCCTTTTCTCACCTCACAAACCCAAACCTTTTCCTCTCTTTTCCTCAGCCAGTGCTTCCCTCTGCCTCTGACTCACTCCTCCACCCACCTGGCACCGACCCTTTTGCCAATTCGGGTCTCTACCCGTCAACCCATGTCGGACCCGGATCCCATGTTCAATTTCCTGAGGACCCAAATGCAGCTTCAAAGAACTGGGTTTACAAACAAGCTGAACCCATCAGATATGATTCTGTACCTGTAAGTGCCTTTTTCTACTTTTTTTGGGCTTAAATTAATTTAATTTGTATTGAGCTATTGGTGTGAATTTTGGATTTTTTGAGGTGCAATTTGGTTTTTGTCTTGTGGTTTGGTGTAGTGATGTTGGTTTTATTGGAATTGGGGTTTTGAGGTTGTTTTGTTATGTGGGGTTGTGTTTAATAAAGTGGGTTTATGGAGGTTTTGTGATATATATTGCTATAGTGACATAGTCTGACTGATGGTTATTGTGTGCCTATTGTGGTGATGTGTTTGGTGAGAGAAATTTCAGTTTTTGTATATTGAATGGCTTTCTTGGGCGAGTAGAAAAGTAGATGGTAATATTTATAGTGGTTTTCAATTGTTGTTTGAGGACTTATGTTGTGTCCAGTTTATGTGTGTTTGCATGCTTGAGTACATGTATATGAACAGAAAAAAAAAAGGTGAATTTATGATGTGGTGAGGAGAGAACAAGGGTTTAAGAAGAAATTCCAACAACATACAATGTTAATTTTTTTTTTTAATTAAAAAAAGATAATAGAATTGAAATTTGAACAATCAAATATCAATTTTTAGGCTTAAAGTGATTAAGATGTATTCAAATATGAAATTTCATTTAATAGATAGATATTTATAATAGCCTTTAGTAACCCTAGAATCTCATCCTTCATTTTACATATAACCATTAAATCCACTTGTAAAACAATAGAGCAATTAAATCCCAATTATCTAATTTCATCAAAAGTTATATGCTAGTCACATGACCTTTTAAATTACCAAAGGCATACAGCTCATGACCATGATTACTTTGCCTTTAGTATAAACTGCTAAACCCATCAAGGGTGAAAGGTCTTGGATTACCTTGCGAAGGTTTTACTGGCTAGAGGCGAGTCTAAAGGACTCTTCTTTAGAAGAGTTACCTACATTATACCCAAAAAAAAAATTTATAATAAAGGCATACAAAAAGAATATAGATAAATAAAAGACAACAAACTAATGGGCCTCTTTTCTTTGGCCTTAAATCCTTCTACATCGGGGTTAGAGAAAACTCATCCTTGAGTTTGGATTCAATTTTCCACGATCTATTAGAATCCCAAATAATATTTTCCGTGATTCTTTTCATGTTAAGTATATCAAGAAAAATCTTCTTTGCCTTTTTTTTTATAGGTAATAAACATTTTCATTAATAAAAAAGTACATCATGTTCATGATGATGAAGAGACTGTACTTGAGAAAAATCTTCTTAGCCTAAATATGCCAATAAGAACTTGTACCTAACAAGTTTGTAACCCTTTCTTGAATTTACCATCTTTTGGCACCACACAACTTTATTCAAAAAATTTCTCAAGCTTATCCTTGCATCTCTTGATTCTTTTCAAATTGAGTTGCTTTTATGAATTCTTCCCAAATACAATCAAATATCAATTTCTATGCTCAATGAGCTCAAGACCTTTTAAAATACTGAAGGAATAAAAAAAAACATATAGATGAATAAAAGACAATGGACTGATAGGTCATTTTTTCCTTGTGTTAACTTCTCCTGCATCATTCGAACTGAACATGGTATGTCCCATAAATTCTCTTGTATATCCATTGTGAAAAGTTACACTCTTTTTTTTTTTGAAACCTGTATTGATTGATTTGCAGGCTAGCAATTCTTTGCATGAGAATTCAATTGTGTCCACTAGTTCAAATTCTTTATGGAATAACTATTGGACAAATCAACATTTGACAAACGATGCCACAAAGATAGTACCACAGCAAACTAAGTTTGTTCAGTCCATGTGGTGTGAGGTCTGCAAAATTGATTGTAATAGCAAAGAGGTTTATGAAAAACACATGCGGGGAAAGAAGCACTTGAGGAATTTGCAAGCACAAGTACCAAGAAGCAGTATAGATGGACAAGTGATATTTGGGGCTTCAGGTGGAGCTGCGGGTGAGGACTTGGGGACAAAGAAACAGAAGCTTTTGAATGGCGATGCTGCAGCTGATTCTGTCAGGGTATGCACAATATGCAATGTTACTTGCAATAGCCAAGAAGTGTTTAATAAACATCTGGCTGGGAAAAGACATGCTTCTCAGGTAAATTAAGCAGTTAACTAATGTTCTGCAGGGTTAACTTTTGTACAGTATTTATCATTTACTTTGCCTTTCTAGATTCTGCTGCCCCACACCAACCGCTGCATTTTTGCATTTATGGAAATAAATATTCTTTTGTGGCTTTTGTAAATTACTGGAGTTACTTTTCTTATATTGATTTATGATTTAGAATTCATGTATTCAAATAATTTTCTGGATCTTCTTTTGGAATTTATTTAGGAAATCTTTTTCCAGTTCTTCTCTCAATGTGGATTGCAACTTCCACAAATTTACAAGTATTATCAGTGATTCAATTCATGGTATAAAATAGAGAAATAAAATATATGATCTGTCTATCATTTTGTATGCAAACAATGAGTCATCTTAGATACATTAAGTTATCTTATGCAGGTCCTATAGATATTGCATTGCTAGAACTACTATTGGAGTTTCATTTTAAAATCTTTTGTTTCGTGTCCTCTGTTGTTAAGTAATCATTACCATGTTGTCATTTGGCAGAACTGATTGTCTAAAAAGTACTTTTAGTTTATGTCTATATTGTCAAAAGGGGAATATGTGTGTTTAGTTGAAAAGCCACATTTATATTTCTTGCAAAAAGTATATATCAAAAAAAAAATTTCTTGCAAAAAGTAACAGACATTTCATATCAAATGCCACATTTAGCCTCTTTGAGTTGCTCTCATCTTTTCCTTGAACTGGTGATGCAGTTATTTCCTGCAAGTCAACATCAATGTGTATCAAACTTGCCTTTTATCATATATCCATGTCATGTGACTAAGTGTCTAAGCAGAGAAGGGCTAACTTGTAGATCACTGCAGGCCCTCCTGTGCCCAAATTTAATTTTTATAAATAATATATAACATCTGATTATATATATCTAAAAGTGTAAAAGTTGGGCTCAAAATTATGCCTGACCCCACTAAGAAATGAATGTTAACTCAAAAAATAAAATGGCTCCCAAAGCGAAAAAGACCTTTTACTTTAAACAAAAGTGTTGTGGGCCCGACACTCACTAACTCGTCCATGGTTGACCACTGATCACTGACCTCAAAGTCCTCAAGTGGTGGTATGGAGGAGAGCAATTATTGCTAGGACTTTTTTTTTTTCCCTTCGTCTCCAACACTAATTGATTTTGTAAGAAGTTGAGCCTTGGTGTGATATCAAGTGCCTTTCATCAAAAGTGACAGGTTGTAGGTTCAAGCTCAAAAATCAACCTCTCCAATAAATTGGGGTTAAGGTTGCCTACCATGACCTCTCTTAGATCTTGCAAAAGTGGGAGTTTTGTGCATTGGGTACAACTAATTTGATTTTCTAGTTAGAAGAATATTGGATATATTTACTTATCAAACCAGGAAAAAACCGGGGGGGGGGGGGTGTGAGGGGAATATTGGACATATTTTTTTTTATAATTCAATAGTTACATTGGGTGAGGGGAGATTTGAAACTAGGTAGATGTCATGGACACATTAGGAGGTGCCAACCAGTTGATCTACAAGACTCTTGCCAATAATACTTGACATATAATGAGATAATAACTGTGATTTTTATTTGATTAGTAAATTGTGGGAAATCCAACTAACAATATTTGACTTCCTGAATAGAAAAAGTGTGAAATAATTCATAAATGAATGCTAGTGATGCAACATTGTCAACCTCTAACGTTTATTTCTAGGTTTTCAAAATTCCTCATACAAAACCTTGACAAATTGAAATGAACGAAATTGATATTGGTTCATTGGAGTGTGATCTAGATTAAGTCTACATATATGGGATTATCATGTTAATCATTGTGATAAAATGTATCTCTCCAAAGGAGGCCATTTGACTTTGCTCAAAAGCATGGTTTCCAGTCTTTCAACATACTATTTATCATTGTTCACTATCCCTACAAGTGTGGCTAATAGGATTGAGAAATTGCAAAGGGATTTATTATGGGGTGGTACAGGGGATAAATCCAAGCTGCATTTGCTGGGTTGGCATATGGTGTGTACTCCTATGGGTTAAGCCTTGTTGGGGAAATGCTTGTGGCGGTTTGGGATGGAGGAGACAAGGCTATGGAGGCATGTGATAGCTTTGAAGTTCGGGGAAGAATGGGGGGATGGACTTCTAAGTTGAATATGGGACCCTATGGTTGTGGTTTGTGGAGAAGCATTAGGATGAGATGGGATGGTTTTCATAGATATATTCGATATGAGGTGGGAATGGGGAATTGGGTGCTGTTTTCGCTGGATTGCTAGTGTGGAGATCAACCTGTTAAAGAAGCTTTTCTGATCTTGTATGAGAATGCTACTAATTGTGAAGCATTGGTGGAGTCTTTATTGGTGAGGCTGCAAGGGGGGAGAGGAGGAGCTGGGATGTTTGGTTCCATCGTGATTTTAATGACAAGGAAATGGAATTGGTGTTGGCTGTTCTTCATATCTTGGAGTCTAATATTCCTCCTTCTGAGGTGGAGATTGGATGAGTTGGAAGTTGTGGAATTTTGTTTTGAACCATTTGGGGTTGCCTGGGTGATTCCTGAGAGAGTGATTGATCTTATGCTGGGATGGAGAAATTGATTCGGGAAACACTCATCGAACATATGGAATTTGGCACCATTGTGTTTGATGTGGTGTATCTAGAGTGAGAGAAACATGCATACGTTTGAGGATGTGGAGAACTCGAGGGAGTGGCTTCTTGTGTCATTTATATTGACCTTATTTGATTGGTCTTGGGCTTGGGAACTCACAGCTGGTGATTCTCTCCTGATGTTTATAGCTTCCCTTAATTCTTGTACATAATTTTGAGTTTTTGTTGTATTCTCTTCGTTGCTTCATGAAAAAATCCATGAAGTAGTTTTTTAATGAAGTTTTATCTTATCTTTCCAAAAAGAAAAAATGTAGTAAAAAACAATTATTTTGTGTTTTTTCTTCTGTTTATATTTTGTTAATATTGAATATATGCTAGTTTTATTTTTTATGTATTAATTTTAGTTTTTATTTTAGTATATTTCTCATTCTCAAATGGTGATTTTCCCCTCCCCTCTCTCCCACCACCCCCCCCCCCCCCCCCCCCCCCATGTACCTTAGCCCTCCAAAGATGAAATCTGGTTCCGTCCCTAGTTCTTTAGTAAATCTCTCATGTTTCCATGGGTTGTGAATGAGATAGTCTTTTCTTCAATAAAACTTATTACTTATTAAAAAATAAAAATATTTTGCTTTAATCTTATATTTCGCACTTCTTATTCTGTATCATTTGCTCTTTTCTATTTGTGTTCACAAGCTCGCATAAAAAATATGAACTTGCCTTTTCTTTATGTTCATGATTTACGCAATGTGGTGTACTTTCTTGTAATATTGGGTTGGTTCAGTTGATAACTATATTTTTTAGGGTAGGAACTGTGCAGTAAAATTCATGTATGGTACGTACTGTTTAGTCATCTCAGTGGGGTATTATAGGTTATAGCCACTAAATACAGCAATAAGATGTATAGATGGTTTCTTACGGCAATAGCTTTTGGAATTTAGAAATAAAATGTGGAGCTGTGATGGAATCATACTTGTACTTTGTTTCTATGGTAATCCATCTTGTTTATTATGTAGGCTGGCTTAGTAGCCCTTAATGGGGTTGGGCCATATATTGCTGCAGTTAAGTCTCAGATTAGCAGCACTTGGAAAAAATTCCCTGTGAAAAATAAGGTTGTTCAATCTGCATGGTGTTCAGTCTGCAAAATCAATTGTAACAGCAATGATGTCTACGTCAAACACCTATCTGGAAAGAAGCACCAGAAGAATATGGAGAAACAGTCGAAATCAAAGAATGAAGACAGTGCCCCTGCCTCAAATGCTCTTCCAGCCCCAACAAATCCAATAATTGGACCAGTGGAAAACCCAGATGCCAATAAGGGCAAAACTGTTGCAAAAAATTCATCGAACAAGGTAGCCGAGTCACAGGCACCAAGAGAAGATCTGGAGACGAAGAAACGTAAGGTTTTGGAATGTGGAGCAGCAGCAGGTGCTGTTAGGACGTGCACGATATGCAATGTAGTGTGCAACAGCCAGTCAGTCTTCAATTCTCATCTTGCTGGCCAGAAGCATGCCGCCATGGTGAAGAAACAGGCAGAAGCTGGAATTGCAATGGCAGCGTCAGCTCCTCAACTGATAACTGCTGCCTAAAACCTGATTGCTTGGAAACAAACAGTTGCTGTTAACAACCCACTTTATTTGTTTATTTATTTCCTTTCAGGACTTTGTACATTCCCCCTGCATATATAATACTAAGATGTACCCTTAAGTATGTCTTGGCTTCACATGGTCCAAAATTGCATTAATGTGGGTGCTTTTATAGTGCATTAGATATTTCAACTCATATTCAAGAGTTTAATATATAGAAATGATATAGTTTCTCTCTCTCTCTCTCTCTCTCTCTCTGGGTGGGGTATTTATTTAAATTCTTAGAATAATTCTCGAGTCAAATAGAAGGATGGGTTTCCATGTAAAAAATTTCCCGCATCACAACCTTGCTCCGATGGTTTCATTGATTGAGAAGTGGTCAAAAAGACTCAAAACTCAAAACGTGGTGTGTGTGTGTATATATATATATATATATATTTTTTTTTTTGAGGAAACGTGGTGTGTATATATGTATATACACTTAATGGTTGCTTTATTTCCCATTAGGAATATAAAGTTATAAACTGTTACTGTATAATGATAAAATTGGAATTTTATCATTCGTTAATAAAATCAATTATGTTGAAAATCACATGAAAATATAATACATTCTGACCATCTTGGCCCACGAGGCATTCATTTTTTTCGCCGAGAGGCGTCATGAGGCATCAAGACTATCACATTCGAGGGTAAGGAATTCTGAGTCCTTGCCCCCAAGGCCCAAGCGGAAGATTGGAATGATTTGGTCACGGTTTAGGTATAAATTTGTTTTTGACAAATGAGGGTATCCATACCCTCAAGCATATGACTATTCTCTCATGCGTGTATAATTAGAAATGTTACGTTCACAGCACTTTCACAACAAATTCTATAGAGCAAGTTGTTATTGGTGAGGAAAAAATTAATTCAAATTAAAACTAGTAAGGCAGTAACAACTTACCACACAGAATTTATTGTAAAAATATTGTGAACGTGACACATTATTTTTTAAACCCAACTGAATTATGCTTGAATGTGATCCTCTTAATAATATTTTGGTCTTTTTAATCATACACACACAAAAAGTCCCATCAACAAACCAATTTGATTTAAAAATCTTAAATGCACATCATTTATCTCAATAGATGACATGCATCTACTTATTCTTTTTTATTCTTAATACGCTAACGTCTCTTTAAGTGTTAATTCCCATTAGTTAGTCAAGTAACGTTAACGGTAGTCAAGAGGAGATCAATCGTTCCAATTAAAACTTCAAAGCAAAAAATTAAAAAAAGAAAAAGAAAAAGAAAAAGTAATCAGTTGATAAATTAAAAAAAAAAAAAGTTTCAGACATTCTAGTGTTCGAATTTGGATTTCTACTATACCAATATTTTTAACCTTTTCTTACTAAATTTCTTTTGATTATTTCCAACTAGACAACTATCTCACCATTTTCACATTTTTCTAACTAAATTTTTAAATATGTATTGCAGAATTTAACTCATTCAAAGCCTGAGATTTTCATTAGTATTACTTGTAAATTGTGGTGTAACCAGAATGAAGTGTGGACAACTTCTCCTACAAGCCTAGCATGTGTCATATGTTATGTAGCTATTCAAAATGCAACTCATTTCATGGACCTAGAGCAACAATAGCCGCGAAGGCCATCAAATGCAAGTAGACAACAGGAAGCATGGCAGAAACCACCACCAGAGATCTATAAACTGAATATGGCGACTTATACTTCATCTAATGATCGGGGTAGTGGGCCTTGGTGTGGTAGTAAGGAATCATGAAGGCTTGGTGATGGCAGCAGGTCATATGCAAATGCTTGAGCCTCTTGAAGTAGCCTATCCCTCAACTTTTGCATTATTATGTTGTCTCTCCATTGGGCACAGGACCTGGGATTTTACAAGTTAATAGTAGAAGGCGAGAATAAGTTACTGTTCCAAGAAGTAACCTCTGCTAGTTCAAGTTTGACAGATTATGGAGCTGTACCACTACAAGAAAAAGGACTTGTTACAAGAAGTACTATTGAGACAATAAAAATAATTGGGGTAATACTTAAACCTTATTTTATGTTGAAATATGTTATTGCAATAAATAATCACTTATTTCGTATCAAAATATATTGCCGTAATAGGTGAAAAAAGATCTATTACAACAAGTACTATTGCAACAGATTATCAAAAAAAAAAAGTACTATCGCAACCAAAAAAAAATAATTAGGGTAATATATATACTATTGTGTCTATGAGTTTTTTTTTTTTTCTTGGGTAATAGTAACTTAAATGTATTACATCAATTTAAGATTGTTGTAAGAATTACCTTGTTACATCTAAATGTGTTGTTGTAATAGCTAAACCTTATTTTATGAAAATTGAAATATGTTGTTGCAATAAGTAATCACTTATTTCACATCAAAATATTTTATTGCAACGAGATCTTGTGTTGCATAAACTTATTGTTTTGAAGTTTATTACAACGGCTCGCAACAACTTTGTCATTGTTGCAATAACACCTTATTGAATGACTTTGTAATTATTGCAACGATTTTTCCCGTTGTAACAGACTTTTTTCTTGTAGCAATATCACAAAAATATTAGAGATACCATAAGGAATCGATAAATATTATAATTTATTTCATTTAAGCCTAACCATACATGTTCATGAATTTGACTTCAATATTTATTTTAAATAAATAAGGACTTGAAGATATAGATATGAACAACTAAAGCTAGATGAACATTACCATCAATTACTAAAAAAGTGAATACAAAGAGGATTTGAGTTAGAGCATCACAGTTTTCACATTCTAAGAATGTGATATTGCTAACAGTCAAAATGTATATCCTAAGTATAAATTTGTATAACAACATGACAAGAACTTTCCAAGTTAAGAATGATTAGCCATATTTTGCAGTCAACAAATAACATGAGAAATATTCAAAAAATAACAGTAAATCTTGGCTTCATGGAATTTCAAGAATTTGGTTTAAAAAACTTGCTAAAAAATTCCTTTATTTTCTAGATTAAATTTTATTTTCGCCATACAATGGTGTTGATCAAGAGAGTGAGAGTTATTAAAAAAGGGTTCCACTTTGCATAGGTCAAGACATTGATGAAATTTTGAAGTTTATTTTGCCCTTTAGCTTTAATGTTAAATTAGGAGTTGTCTATGGCTATGGTGGTTTAGATGAATATTTGGGGAAAAAAGTACCAGTTGAGTTGGAGTTGAAGTACTAACTTCAGGTGATTGTTGTGGAAGAGCTAGCATTGATTTTAGATGGTTATGGAGGAGTATGGACTTCAGCTGGTGGTGGAGAAGTATCAACTTCAGCTGGTTATGGACCCTACATGCATAATAATAATAATAACAACAACAAGAGAGGGTACTTACACACATTTTATCAACTTATTAGAATCTCGAAAGGAAATAGAACAACAACAGAAAGGGTGTGATTTTCCACCCCCACATATAGCATTGCCTATGATTAAAACAACTACTTAGTTAACACTTACCAGCAGTGATGTTAAAGTATTGAAAGTTTGATTTATGCATCAATTCGAGTGAGCTTTAGAAATATTTTTAATTCGCCAAAGCGTTACAACCCCAAATAAACCTTTGCAGGTGCCCACACCCCATGCTATTAAATATTCATAAATACTCACAACCTAATTATACATGCATGTATATATATTTATGAACGGGTTAGGCACAATATATTTTTCTTTAGGGCAAATTATAAATTGCACCCCTAAAGTTTGGGAGTATTTGGATTTTACACTTTGAAGTTTCAGAATTTGGATTTAACCCCCTAAAGTTTGGGGTGTTTGAATTTTACACTCTGACGTTTTAGATTTTGAATTTTACCCCCTAGAGTTTGGAAGTGTTTGGATTTAACACTCCCAAATTCTGAAACTTCAGGATGTAAAATCCAAACACCCCAAACTTTGGAGAGTAAAATCCAAAAACCCCTAAAATTTAGGAGGTAAATTCCAAATTCTAAAACATTAGGATGTAAAATTCAAATACTTTCAAAATTCATAAATCAAACTTTCAAAATTCAAAATTCAGGGGGTTAAAAAAAATTGCTACAAACTTGAAGAAGAAGAGGGGTTTTTTTTTTTTTTTTGATACTAGTCAAAGGGAGTTACAATGAGTTACAAAAACACTGGATTAAACCAGTTTCAGTTCATGGGCATTATAGTTGCCCTCTTAGCTATAGACCAGACAAAGCCTACCACTACATGAGGCATAAAAAACACATTACAAAACAGACCATGAAGGACAAGAAATTTCAAATCAGCCAATTTGGTAGTGTCAAGCCAATCCATTGCCTTTTCCTTCTTAAAGACCTGAACTACATTCCTACTATCAGTTAGAAATAAAACATGTTGAAAGCCATGATCTCTTGCTGTAGTAACAGCTGCTATCATAGCTTCAAACAAAGCCCATGTGGTTGAACTGGCAAAAGTGCTAGCTACACCAGAAAAGACACAAACTCCCTCCATATTGCTGGCATTATAGGCAAAAGCTCTTCTTTGATTTTTCCTACCCTTCGCCCCAGTGATCTTGATGATCAAATCCCACTATCCTGTTGGGGATTGATGATGTGCCGCTGGTTATTGCTAGTAGCTGTTCTTGCTATATCTCTGATGTCCTGGGCATGACTGAAGGTGTCTTTATACCTGCAAGATAAGGATTGAGCCATTAGAATAACCTCTAGGGGGTTGGGACAAATCCCATGGTGAATCACTCTGTTTCTATAGTTCCAGGTAGACTATAAGGTGGTGAAAATAGCTTGAAGATAAGCCATTGTATTGTCATCCTTCCCTTTATGTTTGACAATCACAAAAGTTAGCCACTGTTGTACGGATATACTACTAAAATCAGAAGCGTGTTTGGCTAGTGTTGAACCATGCCAACAGGCTCTAGCAAAAGGACACAATAGAAACAAGTGGGTTGAAGATTCTTCCTCTGAATTGCACATAGGGCAAGAATTGTCAGAAGAGATGCTTCTTTTCTTTAGAGCAAGCATGGTTGGCAGATTGTCCTTAAGGAGTTTCCACACAAAGATGTTGATCTTGAAAGGTACTTGCACTTTCCATATTAGATTCCAAGCTCCCCTCTGATCCTGAGCATTTTGGTATGTACCTTCACACTCCTTCATCAACAATTCATAAGCTAATTTGACTTGGTATTCATCCTTTGCATGCTTCCACATAACTTGGTCTTGAGCAGAACCAGTTTTGGAGATTGGAATTTGTAAGATCTTCTTTGCATGTTGGTGAGAGTATATGTTCCTGATCATATCTGTAAGGGCAGTTTTTGGATCCTAAAGCCCAAAAGATAGAAGGATTAAGGCCCAAAGAGTTCAATACAAAGAATTTGTAGAGAGTAGGCTGAAAACTAGGTTTTAATGAGTTGGACAACACTCACGATGAATTCTAGATTGAAATAAAACAAAGAAAAACAGGTATTATGTAAAGAAATCCTTCCTTGGCAAGGTCTGAGGAGAGTAATTCTTGAGTATATTTCTCTTAAACTTGATTACAATTTCAATTCTTTGTGCTACAGTCTTTTCTCTCCCTTTTTACAGATTCTCCCCTCCCTCCTCGTAATTGGGGTCTTTCTTCTTTATATTACCATGTTTGCTTCATCTCCACCCTCTACGTGTAGATCAAGCTCCTGGCTTTTATCCTTGTCCCATCAATACTTTCTTGAAATCTTTGGGAATAGCTATAAGGCAAAATATCACTGTCCAGGTATCACTTCCACATTAATGTGGTCAGAGAGTTAGCTGTAGAGCTTTTAATGCAGTGGTAGCAGCTTTCTCTTAGATATTTCTTAGCTTTTTTCTATCCTACTCCCTTCTGATGTTAATCCTTACCAGTAGAATCGTTTGGAGCGTAGCTCTTGATGGTAGACCAAACCTTTTGACTACTGCCCTGCTTGGCCAAGGAGGCATTTATCCTCAAACAACCTTACCGAACCTTTATGGGCAAAATCCTTCCATAACTCACCGATTGGCACCTTTCCGTTAAAGCCCACCTATCCTCAGACTACTAAATGTCCTCGGACAAGGCACATAGCCCAATATACACTCCTGGACCCTTCATCCCTACAATATCCATTTTCCAAATATTGGTGCTGTGATCAATCAGGTCTCTTACTATACCTATTGGGAACATCGGATTGTTCAAATCTAGGTTGGGAATATTGAACCAATCAGGATGATTGAGGGGGATGTTATAACCATCTCCTACACATCATTTTCCCTCTCTCAAAATTTTGCTCCCTTGGTCCCTAATATTTTTCCAAAACCAGGAATGATGGGGCTTCTGAGTGTTCCTGTAGTGAGCAACTAAGATGATATTAATCTTTGTTTATGTTTATATTTATGATTATGCTCATGTTTATATTTTGCAACCTTGCTAAATATGAGATAAACATATGTATATTTTATGATCGGCTATAATTATCCAAAAAGGATTTTTTTTTTTTTTTTTTCTGTACATGTTATGATTATTTGCACTAGATCTTTAAACTTTTAACAAAATTTATAAGGTGAAGTAAAAAATTATTTTATAAGGTTCAGTTCTTAATATTTTTCTAATAAATATTTTTTTTTACTTGTTTAAAAATAAATAGGCTTGGGAGGGAACACACCCTTAATTTTAGGCACTGTGGGCATTGTTCTACTGCTACAATTTGGTTTTTTATTTAATATCAACTCCGATTTGGTTAGTAACACAGGTATGTGGGTTATATAATGTTTACTTTATTTAGTAAGATACGATATCGTGTTCAAGCGCTAGAGACTTCAATTTGGCTAGTATTATAGGCATACTTCAATAAGAGACCATATCACAGGACACTCTGAGTTGGCTTATAACATAGCAATAGCGTAAGAAGATACGATACTAAATTCAAGCTAGCCAAATACTGGTGACTTGAACTATTAAACTCATGACTAATGCTCTGTTACTTTCAGTTGAATGAAATGCAATACTAACGGGTTCTAAAAAAAATACACATGTTGGTAAATTTATTTAGCAACAACAACGGGTTCATGAATGTCTTGCAAGGTTGCTACATCTCCAAATCAGCCTAAACAAAATTTGTGCTACGGCTGTCTTGCAAGATACTCTTCAATTAAAATTTATAGTTCATTACTAGTTTTAGTAGCACCATATTTAAGGATGATAATCATAAATAGTTTTTTTTTTTATTTACTTCCAAACTTTTGGATTTTTTTTTTTAAAGTAAATTAATTTTGGTTCTAGGCTTTATACAGTTTTAATAATTCTATTTAATAGATTCTAAAAAACAAAAATAGTAAATTAAAAATATAGAAAGACAAAAGAAAAAGAAATGAACCTTATAACAAAATTTTTATAATCACCTTATAATTTTTTGCAAAAGGTTTAAAGTTCTAGTGCAAATTTTTATTTTTTATTTTTTTTATACAAGATAGAAATTCTCCACTAGCCTATTCTAAGTATATATATACATTGATTTCATAATTAATAAAGCTGCAAAAGATAAACATGAGCATAAACATAAACATAACAACAATAGTTTCATAATTAAAAAAAAAACATTAAAAAAATATAAATAAAATTTTGTGATTTTTTGCTTTCTAAAATACGAACTTTTGTTTTAAACATATGTAATACAAGTTAAACAAAAAGGGGGAAATTAAATCAAGTTATTGATATCACGATCCAAATTTGTGGCTCTTTTTAATAGTTTTAGTGGCAGCATATTTGGTGTGCTGTCGCAAGCAACCAAAAATAAAACTTATACTCCTAAAAATACATGTAGTGGTGTGAGTAAGGATCATTTCCACAGAAAGTATCTAGTCTAGTTTTATGCTACGTGAACAAGGATGGGAGAGGTTTTGAGTATAAGGCAAAGAATTTTAAGAAAAACAACTAAGGAACAATTTAAATCAAAGTATCAAAATCAATCAAGAGAACAAACCTTGGTCTAAGTCCACATCCACCATCAAAATATTATAACTGATCATTGATGCAAGCATATATCAATCCACACTTTGAATATTCACCGTTGAAACTATTTTCTTATTTCTCCTTAGTCGCAGTTAATTAGAAAACATGTGATCTAATTAACCCTAACTACTAAACAACCCAAGACAAGCGCTAAAGGTTTAATCTAGTAGTAGCCTTAAGAATTAGAGAGATCGATGAAGCTAAACAACACAAGCACAAGCGGTTGCATTTAATTTAGTCGAGCATTCTTCCTAAGACCTAATAATTTATGATGCAGCAAATCATTAAATCTTGGCTGTTTCACAAATTAGAGAGATCAAACAATTACGAATTTGATATCTAACCTAGTAGTAGATTGCAATGAATAATAAACTAGTAGGCTTCCTAGTAATTAAACGAGACAATCATGAAAATAGGTACAGAAGAATATCCGATATTCAAAGCATAAGTTGAATAATAAAAACAAATTAGATCTCACAGTTTTATTGATTCCAAGGTTTCAGTTTCCTTCGACCAAGTATAAAAGTTTAGCCAAGCAGGGCCATAATGAAAACTCAAAGGAGAAGTTTAGAGAAGAGGGGAGAGAGAGGCGTGTGTGTCCAATCTGATTTCTCCTCCCCTCTTTTGCATGTTAATTCCCCCTTTCCCAAGCCTACAAAACCTCCTAAAAATATTCTAAATAATAATACCAAATTTGACTTAATTAAGGAAAATATTAAAAATAAAACAAAGTCCTAATATAACTAGGAAAGTCGTGTTTTTCAGCTAGAATTTTCGTGCACCAGATCTAGAAGCTTCTAAAAATAAACCGCATCAAGTATTAGAATTTCAGGCAAAGGAACATTCCAGAACGTTAGCAAGGCAGGTGTAGCAACTTCAAACCCGATTTTGACCTTGATGCAGCCAGTATCTCTCAAAACTCAAAACATGAAAGTTGTAGAGCTTTCTCTTGGCGTTCCATAGCATCTTTAATAATCTCAATCGGAGCTCTGATGAGAGAGTTATGCCCAGATTACGAAGCGATGTTGAAACTGTCCAAAATCGCCTAATTAACTACGTTTTGCACTTAATGCCTCCATTTACATCCTAAATCAAAATATAAGAATAATGGGTACATTTAGGCACCAAATAAGTATAAAAGACTAAACATTAAGGGAGAAAAATATGACAGCTTGCATTCTCATCAATATTTATGGATGACAATCATAGGCAAAACTATCTTTGGAATTGGCTTTGGATTATCATTTGTTTTGAGCTAACTGTACATATCAAAACGATTGCAGACTAAAATCTGAGGGACATTGATTAGTATAATTGGAATCATTTTCACATTAGGGCAATTACTCTCTTATCACTATATTCAAAGTTTTAATAAGGTTAGTATTTTGTTTTTGGTTTAATTTAATTCTATTATTCATATACTATTATTTCAATTCAATTTTTTTTTTCAATTCAATTTATTTAAACCCCGCTTCTAACAATTCTAAAACAAAACAAGAAAAACTCATTACAATTGCAGTGGAATTGCACTTATGAATTTAGCTCATTTTTGTGCCATTTTATTATATTCTGCTTTTATGTTTTTTTTTTTATGAAACTATTTTTGGTATGTTTATGTGTATGTTTATTTTATGCTCATGTTTATCTTTTGCGGCTTTATTAAATATGAAATTATAGTACATATATCTTATGACTAAGTTAATTAACCATTATATATATATAGTTTTTCTCTTTTACATTTCTTAATTTTTTGCACTAGAACTTTAAGCCTTTTGCAAAACTTTATGAGGCGACTATAAAAATTTTGTTATAAGGTTCAATTTTTTTTCTTTTGTCTTTCTATATTTTTAATCTACTATTTATTAAATAAGTTGTTGGATAAAATACAACAATCAACTTTTGTGATAAAGTTAAAGGAACAATACACAAATCTAACAATAAGCAATAACACAGATAGATATGAAAGACAAATACAATTAATAAATTCTGAATATATATAAATAGAAATCTGCAAATAATTAAAGACTCACAGACCAAATGCGTGAAAATGATGAACAATTGAGATCAAGTCTTGTGTTTGACACAATCTCCTTAAAGCAGATTTCGCCTCTCACACTTTCACTGTGGTGCTTTGAGACTCGTGGACTTCTGCCTCCCAGGATAAAATGATCTTCAGCACGAAAAAGAAGCACACAAGGTCGTGCTCTGCAAACTACTCAATGCCTCTTTCTCTCTCTTTGACACAAAATGAATGAACAAAAATCTCACTGGGAGAGTTTTCTCTGAAAAGTTCTTTTTCATGAATGAGAGACAATGAAACCATACGTAACTTAAAACTGAAACACTGTTTCAGAGATTACTTCTGTATTCAGACTTACTGACTCAAAAATAAAATAATAAAATATTATTATTAATTGGATAAGTGGGCCTAGTCCACACATGCCTAAAGCCCAACCTAATATCTAACCCAAACTCATATTCTCTATCATTTCCAATGTGAGACTCAAGGATTTTCACCACTTATAATAACATCTTCAAGTGAATATAGAAAACATCAATTTCTTATTCACTCCATACTATTTTTCCAACAATCCCCCTCATGAATAGAAATTGATAAAGCACAATGCAAATGATGATGCAGACAGAGAGAGAGTAGAAAAAAAGTTACTGTATCGGGAGAAGTAGCTTGTGGCTTTGAACTTTCCTTTGTGAAAGACTATTGGATATACTAGCTAACCAGTGAACATGATGTCTTGAACTGTTCAGCTATTTGTGTATACCAAGACAATAGAATTCACACAACTCCTTTTCGAACATTTTTCGATTCTTATAATAGTGTTCATTTCGGCCCTAAACATATCCTAGTAAATTCATGAAGTGCTCTAGAGAATCTAGCCTTGAAACTCTCATGGAAGCGGCTCACTTCACACTCATATAGGTGATTCTTATTAAGAGTATCCTGCTATACCGTACTTGGAATTCCAAGATATAAGAATCATTAAAAGCAAAGCTTACCGTAAACATCGCTTACAGGCATCACTATTTCATCATAGGAATGGGAGGGAGATGTTATCTCCATAGTGATAAAAAATAGTCACCACGAGTCGGTTGTCCCTTTGAACCTACATCTTGGGATCTCCAGTCAGCTAGGTTGGGTTGCCATCTCGGAGACTTTTAAATAATAGGTGTAAGGACACGATTCCTGCGCGGCCCAGTGACATTTTTGGGTTCACGCGGGAGAGATCCCTCACAATACAATTTGTAGAGAGTGGGCTTGAAAAGCTTGGGCTTGGTCACGGGACGATGGTCCGGTCTGGATTTCAGAGAGGTCCCTGTGGAAAGTGGACTGGGCCTAAACGTTTAAAGCCCCGCCGTGCTGCCACTTCTGAGAATGGGCTCCTCGGACTTGATCCGAGCACCCTTATGGTCCTTTCCGGCTGTCCAACGGAGGACCTTCTCTATTCTCTGCATGGATCGTTCCGGCGATCTTATTCATGAAGTCTTTCTCTTTTTCTCCCCTCTCACTAGATTCACTTACTTCTCCTTTTATACTAGCGTGCGTTCGATGTCCTTCGTCCACGTGTAGGGTCAGTCTTTACAAATACTGACATTGGTCCCATCAGTCTAATCCCGGAATTGTTGGGGATGACTTGATAAAGCTGCAGAGTACGGTTCTGTCAGGCATTGGGCCTTATCCAGAAGGGTATTTAGGGTAATCGCCCCAAGGTATTTTGGATTTCCTCCCGAATTTGTCCCTTTATTCTGGGGGATTATGGGCCTGCCGAGGACTAGACTGTCCTCGGCTGCCTCCCAAAATTGGTCTGTGCTCTGCGTCATGGAGCTTGGGCTACAATTCTCCTCGGATTGGGCCCTCGGACTCTCTAAGGGTGAATGGGCCTGGTCCACGAATTGTTGGGCCCCACAATAGCCCCTCAAAACCCTTCTATCCGAATTCCGGATTGGAAAGGAGGGTTTTGGCAAACCCGGGCCCTTAATATGGCCCATTTAGCTTGATCCCGCATTTATGTGAGCGGTTTCCCAGGAAGTTAGGCGGTTTTTGAGGGATTCCTTTTAATCCGCTCGGAATCTGCTCCTGCCGCTTGGATGTCCCAGACGCGCCCTTAATGAATCCCCTTAACGAGGCTCATTTATATCCGGCGGCTCATTTGATAAGGTGGAGAAGTGAAACGGACGCCTCTTTTTTCTTCAGATTCTTTGGGAAAGTTGAATACATTTAATGCCATCCGTTCTGCTCTTCCTATAAGTAGGCAAGCAGGAGGCCATCACTTTCGTACTAACCCCCTTCCCTTCTTATGAGATCACGACAAATGATGAAGAAATCATGCCCCTCCTCTAGACACCATATTCTGATAAAACTTGAAATGGCTCGATCAGGGCAAGGGTGGCGCAGACTTAAGATCCGTCCCGCCTCTCTTTTAGCCAAAATCCGAAGCAGGGGCTCATCACGCCGAACTCTTGGCGTGACTGAGTCGAGAATACCCAATATCAGCACCACCCGGCTCCTCATGAGCGTACCTAATATGGCACCAACGTGTTAGGAGTCAGGGCTGAGGCAGGGGCTAAGTGCTTCTGCTTCTCCCTCTTTTGCTCTTCGGTGCCCTCCTCCACCTTCTTCTTATAGTCTTCCCAGCACCAGTTCCGTCTTGGTGCCTTCCCTTTTCCCTCTTTTGTTCCTTTTCTTTCTTTTCATCCCTACTCTCTTCTTCTCCTCCTTCTTCTTCAGTTCTTCTCCCTTGTTCTTCATCCTTTTCCGAAGGAGGTTCTTGTCACGATATGAGCAATGTTGAGACAGAGACTGAAGAGACCTTGAAGATGAGTTTAGAAGAAGCCTGACTGTTTACTTCTCTGTACTGCGAGTGTTATCGTTGCTTTAGCAGTTCTTCTTTTGTATAGGCTTGTTTGAGCCCTTTTTCGTACATTGTAATAATCTCTTATATTAATAAAAGTGTTTACTATTTCATTTTGCATATTCCGTTTATGTTTTTGTATATTGGTAAACGCTGCTCGGCTCAATGAGAAAGTATCTAAAACCGATGACAACTAAGACCAAAATACTTGATAATAAAAAGATGTTGCCATAACTTTAATATAAGTGTTTGGCCCAATAAGGCCGACCAGTGAAAAGTAATAATTACCATGCTGGCCGAGGAGAGAACTGGAGGTTTGATGCCGTGTTTGGGTCCGAGGACCATACAAGGCCTTGACTCTATCCAAAGCTCGTAATAATAATAGTTTTTATACTTGGTTTCCCCATAGGCTTGAGTCCGAGGACCATGCAAGGCCTTGGTTCAGTCCAAAACTCGTAATAATAATAGTTTTTATACTTGGTTTCCCCATAGGCTTGAGTCCGAGGACCATGCAAGGCCTTGGTTCAGTCCAAAACTTGTAATAATAATAATAACAGTCCAAAACTTGTAATAATAATAGTTTTTATACTTGGTTTCCCCATAGGCTTGAGTCCGAGGACCATGCAAGGCCTTGGTTCAGTCCAAAACTTATAATAATAATAGTTTTTATACTTGGTTTCCCCATAGGCTTGAGTCCGAGGACCATGCAAGGCCTTGGTTCAGTCCAAAACTTGTAATAATAATAGTTTTTATACTTGGTTTCCCCATAGGCTTGAGTCCGAGGACCATGCAAGGCCTTGGTTCAGTCCAAAACTTGTAATAATAATAGTTTTTATACCTGGTTTCCCCATAGGCTTGAGTCCGAGGACCATGCAAGGCCTTGGTTCTGTTTCATTCCCTCTCCTTAGGTACCCCGTACGCAGCCGGGCAGGAGGTTGTCCCTGGCATTAGTTATTACCCGGCGTGGGCCGTAGTCCGTGGGCTATCATGTAGCAGGGGCATGGGCCGCGAATTTTCTAGGCCCACAGATCAGGAGATATTTCCATAGTCTTTGGCCACGCGGCACTTTTGGGTGTCCCGATGTTCGAGGTGCACCTCCACGAGGCTCCTTTAGTCTTGTCGTTGCAGAGGTTTGTTGGAAGTCGAGCTGGAGACGTTTTGTCTGTAGCGTTCCTTGGGAAGCTGCGCTAATTAAATGCCACCACCCTATCTCCTCAAATAAATAAGAGAGCAAGTTTCTTTGCCTAGGCACCAGCTCCTTAGTCTCCTCCTTCAGCTCCCTTCCGCAGTAAGTCATGTTTGAGACGAGGGTCGGGGAAGAAAAACTCTCTCCGCCGCAAAGGCGCCACGTTCTCCTAAGGCTCAGAAGAGTGATATACGGGCAACGAAGGCGTAGATTCAAAGAGATATTCCCTTATGACAGAGGGGAGAGGGTGTTTCCCACGCTTTTAGTCAAAATCCGAAGCAGGTTCTGGTCATGCCAGATTTTTGGTATGTCCGAAGAAGGAATTTCCACCATCAGCACTGTCTACCTTGTAGCCGGCAAATTTCTGCGGGGGCTCCCCAACTTCCGGCTCCCTGCACCTTCTTTGTAGATGGTGTTAGCCTGAGGTCAGGTTCTTTTGCTGCCTGAGTTTCGGGCACGTGAAAGCGTAGAGGATGAAACGAGGTCTTGAGGCAGTAGCCAACCTCTCCTCTGTGCTACCTGCATCCTCCCACTGCGGCGTGAGGCTCAAGTTGGGCTCCTTTGCTGCCGGAGCTATGGGCATGCGAAAGCATGGGGGAAGGGACAAGGCCTCGAAGCAGTAGCCAACCTCTCGTCCGTGCTACCTCCTCGGCCTTCTCTTGCTTTCTTGCAACTTTCCTTTCTATCATGTAGCAAGTTTTATCACAAGTTGATTTCAGCTTCTGTTGTATGCTGTACTGTTTCTTTGTTTTAATAAAAAAGGAAATTTTGCCTACTTATTTTGAATACTGCTCTTTTGGCAACATTACTTTGTGGAAGGGTGTGCTCCCTGTGTTTGTTTCTTCAATGATACTTAGAGCAGGAAGTTTTGAAACATAATCCAATCAATTCTAATGTACCAACACTACCAAACATTACGGCAATAATTCATAGCAAGTTTAACTCAGGAAACTAGCAAAGATAACAATTGAATATTCCGTGATAAATATGAGTACCATCCGAGGAGTTGACGGAGGGTAAAGAACTCAAATCGTTTCTCAGAGGACGTATTGCCCTACGTCGCGTCGATTCCCTTGGTGCTGCAGATATAAGAGCAGACTTGCGAATCCCCGCAATTTGGGAACTGACCCAATGGCGAGTGGAGAGCTTTCCTCGGATGAATCCAAATTCTACGTAATGTAGTTTTTCCTTACGAGTAGTTGGTTTTCCCATAGGTTTGAGTCCGAAGACCATACAAGACCTTGGTTCTGTCCACAACTCGTGATATTTATCTCTTGCACTTGGTTTCCCCATAGGTTTGAGTCCGAGGACCATGCAAGACCTTGGTTCTGTCCAGAGTTTATGAGATTTGTTTTTCGTGTTTGGTTTCCCCACAGGCTTGAGTCCGTGGACCATGCAAGGCCTTGGTTCTGTCCAAAACTTTTGATATTGATCTCTTGTACTTGGTTTCCCCATAGGTTTGAGTCCGAGGACCATGCAAGACCTTGGTTCTGTCCAAAGTTTATGAGATTTGTTTTTCGTGTTTGGTTTCCCCACAGGCTTGAGTCCGTGGACCATGCAAGGCCTTGGTTCTGTCCAAAACTTTTGATATTGATCTCTTGTACTTGGTTTCCCCATAGGTTTGAGTCCGAGGACCATGCAAGACCTTGGTTCTGTCCAAAGTTTGAGATTTGTTTTTTGTGTTTGGTTTCCCCACAGGCTTGAGTCCGTGGACCATGCAAGGCCTTGGTTCTGTCCAAAACTTTTGATATTGATCTCTTGTACTTGGTTTCCCCATAGGTTTGAGTCCGAGGACCATGCAAGACCTTGGTTCTGTCCAAAGTTATGAGATTTTTTTTCGTGTTTGGTTTCCCCACAGGCTTGAGTCCGTGGACCATGCAAGGCCTTGGTTCTGTCCAAAACTTTTGATATTGATCTCTTGTACTTGGTTTCCCCATAGGTTTGAGTCCGAGGACCATGCAAGACCTTGGTTCTGTCCAAAGTTTATGAGATTTGTTTTTCGTGTTTGGTTTCCCCACAGGCTTGAGTCCGTGGACCATGCAAGGCCTTGGTTCTGTCCAAAACTTTTGATATTGATCTCTTGTACTTGGTTTCCCCATAGGTTTGAGTCCGAGGACCATGCAAGACCTTGGTTCTGTCCAAAGTTTATGAGATTTGTTTTTCGTGTTTGGTTTCCCCACAGGCTTGAGTCCGTGGACCATGCAAGGCCTTGGTTCTGTCCAAAACTTTTGATATTGATCTCTTGCACTTGGTTTCCCCATAGGTTTGAGTCCGAGGACCATGCAAGACCTTGGTTCTGTCCAAAGTTTGAGATTTGTTTTTCGTGTTTGGTTTCCCCACAGGCTTGAGTCCGTGGACCATGCAAGGCCTTGGTTCTGTCCAAAACTTTTGATATTGATCTCTTGTACTTGGTTTCCCCATAGGTTTGAGTCCGAGGACCATGCAAGACCTTGGTTCTGTCCAAAGTTTGAGATTTGTTTTTTGTATTTGTTTGTTTTTCGGATGTAAGCCCCTAGATCAGGGCGGGGAGAGCCGGCTTGAGGCCAAGAGCCCCTAGGGCGGCCTACGCCATGGGCGCTGCAAGGAGTAGCCCCTAGCAGAAGTTTATGTCGGAACAACAGCTGCACGTCAAAAGAGACGGCGGAAGCTCCGTGAATTTTTGCTTAGTAGAGAGTTGACTCCACCGCCACCTGCGCCAAGCGCGCATGCTTTCCCACAGACGGCGCCAATTGTAAGGACACGATTCCTGCGCGGCCCAGTGACATTTTTGGGTTCACGCGGGAGAGATCCCTCACAATACAATTTGTAGAGAGTGGGCTTGAAAAGCTTGGGCTTGGTCACGGGACGATGGTCCGGTCTGGATTTCAGAGAGGTCCCTGTGGAAAGTGGACTGGGCCTAAACGTTTAAAGCCCCGCCGTGCTGCCACTTCTGAGAATGGGCTCCTCGGACTTGATCCGAGCACCCTTATGGTCCTTTCCGGCTGTCCAACGGAGGACCTTCTCTATTCTCTGCATGGATCGTTCCGGCGATCTTATTCATGAAGTCTTTCTCTTTTTCTCCCCTCTCACTAGATTCACTTACTTCTCCTTTTATACTAGCGTGCGTTCGATGTCCTTCGTCCACGTGTAGGGTCAGTCTTTACAAATACTGACATTGGTCCCATCAGTCTAATCCCGGAATTGTTGGGGATGACTTGATAAAGCTGCAGAGTACGGTTCTGTCAGGCATTGGGCCTTATCCAGAAGGGTATTTAGGGTAATCGCCCCAAGGTATTTTGGATTTCCTCCCGAATTTGTCCCTTTATTCTGGGGGGATTATGGGCCTGCCGAGGACTAGACTGTCCTCGGCTGCCTCCCAAAATTGGTCTGTGCTCTGCGTCATGGAGCTTGGGCTACAATTCTCCTCGGATTGGGCCCTCGGACTCTCTAAGGGTGAATGGGCCTGGTCCACAAATTGTTGGGCCCCACAATAGGCTTTAACCCCATTCCCCTTGATGAGCAGTTTACTTGCTCTCTACTCAAACTTTTAGTTAACGGATCCGCTATATTCTCTTTTGACTTTATAAAGTCAATGGAAATAATTCCATTATAAAGCAACTGCCTCACGGTATTACGTCTTCGACGTATATGTCGAGACTTACCATTGTACATATGACTTTGTACCCTACCAATAGCTGATTTGCTATCACAATGTATACAAATAAAGGGCACAGGTTTCATCCCCATTGGCATATCCTTCAGGAAATGACAAAGCCACTCTGCTTCTTCTCTTACTTTGTCCAATGTGATAAATTCTGATTCCATTGTGGATTTGGCAATGCATGTTTGTTTAGATGACTTCCAAGATACCGCTGCACCACCAAGTGTGAAGACATATCCACTTGTGGATTTGGTATCTTTTGTGTTGGATATCCAATTAGCATCACTATACCCTTCTAGTATAGCTAGATACCGAGTGTAGTGCAACCCATAGTTTAGGGTGTATTTCAAATACCTCAAAACCCTAACTAATGCCTTCTAGTGGTCTTCCCCTGGATTACTAGTGTATCTACTCAACTTGCTGACAACATATGCTATGTCTAGTCTAGTGCAGTTCATTATATACATAAGACTGCCTATTATTCTTGAATACTCCAATTGAGATATGCCTTGCCCTTTATTCTTAGTTAGATGTAAATTTACATCTACAAGTGTTCTCACTGGACTGTCATCATATTTCTTGAATTTCTCAAGAACTTTCTTAATATAATGTGATTGAGATAAGACAAGTCCATCAAATTTTCTAGAAATTTTCATTCCTAGTATCACATCTGCAACACCTAAATCTTTCATGTCGAACTCACTAGTCAACATTCTCTTGGTAGCTTTAATGATCTCATTATTACTACCTATAATGAGCATATCATCAACATAGAGACACACAATGACATAGCCATTTGCAACATCTTTAATATACACACATTTCTCACACTCATTGATTCTAAACCCATTTGACATCATTGCATTTTCAAATTTCTCATGCCATTGCTTTGGAGCTTGCTTTAATCCATAAAGAGATTTAACAAGCCTGTACACTTTCTTTTCTTGACTGGGAACAATGAACCCCTCTGGTTGTTCCATATAAATTTCCTCATTTAATTCACCATTCAAGAATGCAGTTTTTACATCCATTTGATGTATCTCTAGGTTATGCAACGTTGTAATAGCCACCAACATCTAAATGGACGTTATTCTTGTAACAGGTGAATATGTGTCAAAATAATCCACACCTTCCTTTTGTTTGTAACCCTGTACAACAAGTCTTGCCTTGTACTTGTCAATAGATCCATCAGCCTTTAATTTCCTCTTGAATATCCATTTATGTCCTAGAGGTTTACAACTTGGTGGTAAATCCACTAGTTCCCATGTATGATTTTGTAAGATGGATTCAATCTCACTATTGACAGCTTCTTTCCAGAAAGGCACCTCAGGTGTAGAGATAGCTTCCTTGAAGCTCTGAGGTTCATCTTCTAACATATAAGTTAGAAAATTTGGACCAAACGATTTTGACGTTTTAGCCCTCTTACTATGTCTAGGCTCAACCTCATTCCTCTCTTCCATCAACTCTTGATCATGAGAGGTACTAGACGTAGACTCAAAGTTTCTCTTAAGAGAACTTGATACTTGTGTGGATTTGTAAGGAAATATTTCTTCCAAAAATACTGCATTCCTTGATTCAATAATGGCATTCACATTCATGTCAGGAACCTCAAATTTATTAATTAGAAACCGATATGCACTGCTATTATGAGCATAACCAATGAAGACACAATCCACTGATTTTGATCCTATCTTTATTCTTTTAAGAATAAGGACAGCCACATTTGCCAAACACCCCCACACCTTTAAGAATTGATAGGAAGGCTTTTTACCTTTCCATAACTCATATGGCATCTTTTTGGTTTTCTTTCTAGGCAATTTATTAAGAATATATTTGGCGGAAAGAATAGCTTCCCCCCACAAGTTCTGCGGTAAACCAGAACTTATCAACATTGCATTCATCATTTCTTTTAAGGTTCTATTTTTTTTTTCAGCAACTCTATTTTGCTAAGGTGAATAAGGTGCAGTGGTTTGATGAACAATACCATGTTGTAAACAGAATTCACCAAAAGGTGATTCATATTCCCCACCTCTATCACTCCTTAGAACCTTAATCTTTTTGTTGAGTTGATTCTCAACCTCATTCTTATATTGCATGAATGCCTCAATTGCCTCATCCTTACTCCTTAGCAAGTACACATAATAGTATCTAGTGCAATCATCTATGAAAGTGATGAAATATTTCTTACCACCTCTAGTTTGTATAGATTTCATGTCACATACATCACTATGTATTAAGTCTAGAGGTTCAGTACTTCTTTCAACTGATTTAAAAGATGCTCTAGCCATCTTAGCTTCCACACAAGTTTCACATTTATGATCAAAATCAATTTCAAATTTAGGCAATAAATTTAAATTAATTAGTCTCTATAAAGTATGATAATTAACATGACTCAGTTTACCATGCCATATATTAGATGACTTAAGCATGTAAATAGAGATGCACCCTTATTATTATCAATAACAATCATTACATTCATCTTAAACAGGTCATTGCTCAAATATCCTTTGCCTACATACATTCCACTCTTAAAGAGTGAAAATTTATCAGATTCAAAAACCAACTTAAAACCATTTTTGCTCAACAATGAGCCTGATACAAGGTTCTTTTGAATTTCTGGCACATGCAGTACATCTTTTAAAGTAAGAAACCTACTCGTAGTCATTTTGAGCACAACCTTTCGAATTCCTTCAATTTTAGAGATTGAGGAATTTCCCATGAAAATTTTTCTTCTATTACCCACAGGATTATATGTAGAAAATATTTTCTTTCTGAACATACATGGCGAGTAGCCCCAGTGTCCACCCACCATTCTTTTGTATTTCCTCCTACCAAGTTCACTTTAGAAATCACAGCAGAAAGATTCATGTTGGTTTGAGCCACAACTGGATTCACAACAATTTTGTTTGACATCTGTGTTCAACAAAATTCAAACAAATTGAATCCTCAAAACCAGCCAAGTTTAAGAATAAATGTCAAACGTTACTATGCAAAAAGAAAGTCAAGCCAACTATCACACCGAATTGCAGAAAAGGAGTACAATACGAATAAACTAAACAATTGAATTTCAAAAACCCAACCAAGCGATAAACCCAAAGAGACAAAATAAGCCTAATATTATATTTCAAACTCAAACAATGCAGGAATAAATCGCACAGACCAGCAAATATATAAACCAAAGCCAGTCAAACAAGGATTCATATAAGACAAAAAAGCCCTAATAAAATAATATAAAAAGGAAGAAGGAAAGATCAGCTAACAACAATGTATAATACAACAATCTCAGTCAAGCACGTAACCGCCGTTATCAAAAGATCGAAGTTCAAAATAAACACAAAATCAGTTTTCTAAGTTTTGCGCAGTGTATCTACTGTTACCGATTAAGTGTTTTTCAACCAACACAAAATTCCTTTCACCGTCAATCACAAATGTAAATTAAAATATATGAAATCTGCTTTAAGATTGTTGGATAAAATACAACAATCTACTTTTGTGATAAAGCAAAAGGAACAATACACAAATCTAACAATAAGCAATAACACAGATAGATGTGAAAGGAAAATACAATTAATTAATACTGAATATATATAAATAGAAATCTGCAAATAATTAAAGACTCACAGACCAAATGTGTGAAAATGATGAACAATTGAGATCAAGTCTTGTGTTTGACACAATCTCCTTAAAGCAGATTTCACCCCTCACACTTTCACTGTGGTGCTTTGAGACTTGTGGACATCTGCCTCTCAGGATAAAATGATCTTCAGCACGAAAAAGAAGCACACAAGGTCGTGCTCTGCGAACTACTCAATGCCTCTTTCTCTCTCTTTGACACAAAATGAATGAACAAAAATCTCACTGGGATAGTTTTCTCTGAAAAGTTCTTTTTCATGAATGAGAGACAATGAAACTATACGTAACTTAAAACTGAAACACTATTTCAGATATTACTTCTATATTCAGACTTACTGACTCAAAAATAAAATAATAAAATATTATTATTAATTGGATAAGTGGGCCTAGTCCACACATGTCTAAAGTCCAACCCAATATCCAGTCCAAACTCATATTCTCTATCATTTCCAATGTGGGACTCAAGGATTTTCACCACTTATAATAACATCTTCAAGTGAATATAGAAAACATCAATTTCTTATTCACTCCATACTATTTTTCCAACAAAAGTTTCATTTTTTAGAATCTATTAAATAGCATTATTAAAGTTAAATAAGGCCTAGAACCAAAATCAATTTACTATTTTTTAAAAATTATTTTTTTTCCAAAAATATGGAAAAAAAAAAGAAAAAGAAAAGAAAAATAGATTGTTTATGATTATCATCCTTAAATGAGTGATTTTTTAGGTTTTATGCAATTCTAATAATTTTATTTAATAGATTAAAAAATGTATCTAATAAATAATATATTAAAAGTATAGAAAGAAAAAACGATTTTCCTATAATTTTTATGCATGAAAAAAATTTAGAATTGAACCATATAACATAATTTTTTTAGTCACTTTATAAACTTTTGCAAAAATGTACAGGAAAAAAAAACATAACTTTCAGATTTTTTTTGTCACACCATTACATGCACTATTTTTGTGGCACACTAACTTTCAGGTTTTTACTCTTTTGATCACATATAAACACGAAAACCACTAGAATGCTTGATTTGCCCCCAAGCATGACATGAGCACGAAGGAGAATCGAAAGTAGTCAACTCCAACACAAGAGTTTGCCCCAGTAGATTCAGAAGCTATCAAGTGTTTTCATATGCTGGCGAAATAATAACGACTTTGAAAAAGAATGAAAACTGGAATGCTAATTTTTGTAAGTATGTGTAGTTTATGAGATTTATTATCAAAATTCTCAATTAAGAGAATATATGCAAGTTGTAAATGCCTGCCAGGCAAATCCTAGTCACTATTGTGTACATGAAAAGGGTATGACTAGATTGCAGTGGGTATGCAAATATCAGATGGCTCAGGGTCAAGGCAATGGTAAGTAAAAGTGGTAAACAAGAATTAGGTATTTGCTTGGAGGTAATGAAATTTGAAGAATACTTTAATATAATCCTTCCGCAAAAGGATAGAATGGTCGAGTATTGGATTAAAACATGCTCGAATGTAGGATTTATGGTGTGACATTTTTTTTTCTATGAAGTTCTAATGCAAATAATCCAAACATGTATAGGAAAAAAAGGACAAATTTTTTTTAGATAACTAACAAAGCAAAACATAAACATACACCTAAACATAAACATATGTGCTTCTTATATAAATCATGGAAGGTTGATTAAGAGATGAAAAGGCAGATCCATGTATCTATGTTAGGTTAAGAATGAATACAATTCTCTTAAAGTCCCCAAATACATTAATTGGACAAAAAAAAGAGAAATAATATATATATATATATATATATATTTTTTTTTTTTAAAGATTTGGAATTCTAAAAGATATAAGAATAAAAGAGTATTCCCTCAAAAAAAAAAAAGAATAAACGAGTAGAAATCGAAAATGGTTGTGAGGGCTATTAATTACTCAACATTGATCCTTAAATTACTCTACTTAGTGGAGGTTAAATGTACAAAGTTTTGACCTTATCTGTATTTTTTTTTAAGGTAAAAACTACAAACTTTTGTAAAATATTATATATTCATTAGTCTCCCATAAAAAAAAATAAATAAAAAAAATTATTTCCCACCATTAACTTCCTTGCCTCTTTAGGATTCCTCACCATATATAACTCATCACATTTTTTTAACGTTTATTATTTCTTCTTCTACACTTAATAACCACCACAATGTTCGGTTTAGTCAAGCTTTGTGTCTCTTCATTTTATTTGTTATGATATTTTGAATTGTACATGGTAATAATGATATAATAATTAAGGTTTACAATTGAAAATAGTGGTTTAATTATGGCAATTATTTTACTTTTATATTTCTTGGCCTCAACGGTTTTTTTACCATTAATTTAGGATTATATATATGATGTTGTGTTTATTATTTAAAATTATAATATACTATTAAATGCTATTAGTAAAAAAAAATACTACCATAATTTTTTTAACCATTTTAGGATAACTAATTGTAATAACTGAAATCAATTAGTGGAAGGTTAGAGAAAGTATGAAGCAGCATCGGGTCAAGCCATAAATGGAGGGAAAACAACTTTATTTTTTAGTAAAAACACAAGGGCGGATGTCAAGCTTGATATTCAGGCTATGATGAGGGCACAAATCATGACGGACTGTGAATAGTACCTTGGATTACCTATGGTCACCGGCAAATCCAAGGTAAACACTTTCAAAGGTGTAAGGGAGAAAATAGCCAAGAGAGTAATGGGATGGAAGGGAAAATTTATCTCTAAGGCGGGTCGGGAAATTTTGATCAAAACAGTGGTCCAGGCAATCCCAACCTACACAATGAGTATTTTCAAGATTCCAATGAACCTATGTGATGACATAAACTGCATTCTTGCAAAATACTGGTGGGGGCAGCTGAGAGATAAAAAGAAGATCCATTGGATTAGTTGGAAAAATTTATGCAATCCGAAAAATATGGGAAGAATGGGTTTCCGTGATATACAAGCTTTCAATTTAGCTATGCTTGCTAAACAAGTTTGGAGATTGCTTCATCATACCCACTCTCTCTTCTATCAGGTCTACAAAGTGAGGTATTTCCTAGAATGCTCTTTTTTGGAGGCTGAATTAGGACACGACCCCTCCTATGTTTGGCGCAGCTTGTTGGCAGCCAGGGAACAAATTGTGTAGGGATCTACGTGGCGTGTTGGAGGTGGTAGACATATTAAGGTGATGTCACACAAATAGCTCCCACATCCCTCGACTCTGGCTAGACAGGTTTCTGCCTCATTGTGTGTTCGTGATCTTGTTAACGAGCAAACTAGGCAATGGGACTGTGGGAAACTGCAAGATTTATTTGCCCTGCCTACTCACCAAGAAATTTTGGCTATATCTCTACCAAATTTGGGCTCCAATGATAAGCTTATATGGCAAGAAAATAATGCTTAAAATTTCTCTATGAAAATAGCTTATTAGGTGGCTCTCCGACTTAAATAACAGCCTAGGGGTGCAGTGGTGGCTCCATATGCAAGCCAAGGTGGTCACAGGACCACCCTGACTTGCAAAAAAATTTATATGTACACTTGCCAAAAAAAAAAAATTTATATGCTAAGCTAACCTATTGTGACCACTCTAATAAAAATGTTGAACACCCTAATTTGAGAATTACAAAAATTTGGGTTCAACAAAAATAAGAGTAATGCTACATTCACAACATTTTTACAATAAATCCAATGTGGTAAGTTGTTACTGATTATAATTTGGGTCCAATAATGATATTATTTTTTTACTCACCAATAACAGTTTTTTACATAAGATTTATTGTAAAAATATTGTGAATATAGCATTACTCCAAAATTAATTCTGCCCCAAAACATAATCCTTAATCCCTTTTTTAAAAACAAGGCTTAAATAATAACAAAAAATATTAGTTCAAATAACAATAAACAAAAACCAAACAAAAACAAGGCAAGACCAAACAACAAGAAGCTAGCAAGTTATTCAACAAAAAGTCTATTATAAAACAAAAAGATAAAAATTGCAAATCATTTAAATTTGTAGCTCATTCAACCTATTCAAAAAAAATAATCTCTAATTTCATTTTTCCTTAAAAAATGGTACCAAGAAAAATATTGTGATTGTGAGTTCTCCTTGATGATAACAATAGTTATACTCTTTTTGGCTTTGTAGTCGCAACAATTTTGCTCTCCTTAGTGACTCAACTCGCAGTTGTAGCAAATATTCAAGTTATTGTTTTATTAGATTTTGTATAATTTAAATTTCTTACTGACCATGATGCAGGGCATTTCAAGTAAATATATGCCTATATCTTAATCCATGTGTAACTAATTAGTTAGTTAGTTAGTTAGACGATTTCTTGTTAGGACATATGTGATTCAATGTTAGGAACATATGTCAATATTTTATGTAATTGGCTAATCTTTTGACAAAACGCACTTTACTTGTAATTGGGTAGATCTAGGATGTGTTTAATGCTTCAAGAAACAAGGTTTCAAGTTCAAGTGTTAAAGCCATGCAAGTTTGTTCAAGAATCAAGTAATAAAGTGCTGGATTTTAAAACTTGACAGCTAACATCTATCGAGGTTTAAAAGTTGCTAAAGCCCGTATCTTGATAGCTAGCTCGATAGTTATGAAACTCAGTTTTTCAAAGCTATTTTTCATCCAATCCGTGAGTATGTGTTTAGGCTTTCTTTTCTCACAACCCTAAACATATATAAGGATTATTTTAAAGGCCGTCAAAGGTTACACAAGTTGCATAAGTGTGAAGCAAAGTCTTGTTCATGCAAATTGTGACCAGAGACAGAATTTGCCTTAGTTCATCTTTCTCTTGAAGAAGCTGCTGTGTTTGTACACCGTAGGGTTTTGTGACCAAGGAGCTTCTTGATCTTTATTGTGTGATGAACTGAAGAACTTTGCAACCAATATTCTTCTCAAGTTGGTGATTAAGTCGCGTACTGGGATCCGCGCAATTGGTTAGTCACGTACTGGGAGCCGTGCATTGAAAAGGAGAGATTGTTATTACAGAAACATTGTTATTAATTTCATTTTGTTCCGACCAAAATGGCCGGAAAATTTCGTATCAGTATGCAAACCGGAATGGCACACCCCTCTGTTCCACCTCGGATAAAATTCCGGCCTATTTCGGTGTGTTTCGAGCATTCTGGTTCATTTCGGTGAAATCTGGCCAAAATGCAAGATTCGGCCGGTACATGTTCAATAGCAAAAGATGAGTCTCAGTGAAAAAAAAAAAAGAAAAAGAAGAAGAAGATGAAGATGATACTGACGATGAGAACATAAATTAAAAGATGAGATGAGATGAGTGTCAAGAAATTTACACAAAGTAATAGACCCAAAAAGGCATCCTTAGAGCTGAACAAAGCTAAGAGAGAGAGAGAGAGAGAGAGAGGAGATAAGAGAGACGGGATGAGAGTATCAAAGTTTAGCAAGAAGATGAGAGTATCAGACTTTTTCAATAGGAGAGTATGGTTGTGATGAGGTTTTGAATATATGGTTGTGATGAGGTTTGGGATGTGGGAATATTGGGATTTGGTGATAGATGGGACTTGAAGAGAAAGATGAAAATAGGGGAAGAGAAGACCAAAACACGTGAGATAGAAGAAAGAAAAATAAAAAAAATGAATCAAAAGATATGGCAGTGGTTGGGTCAGATAGAGAAAATGAATGAATAGTGAAAATTAAAATCATTATTTTATATAATTAGATTAAATTCATTATTTTATATCTATATTCCACTTTTTGGAATTGATACTTTTAGGTTATATATACATATATAATATTTTTTTTAAGGAATCCGAAACACCCTAAAACGGTATGCTGAAATAATCCAGTACCGAAATATTTCATTCCACTGAACAAACCGAAACGGGGTCCGAAACGGAATTAATAACATTGTACAGAACAAGTCTAATTGGGTATTGGGGTAAGGGTTCAACTGTAGGTTGGTATAAAGTACTAAGATTACTTTACTTGTAATCACTTGTTTTGATAATGGATTCTCAGGAGTGGTGACCTTAAAATCACCCAGTGAGGTTTTTACCATGTAGGTTTTCTCCATTCGTAAACAAATCACCGTGTCAATTTATTTTCCGCTGCATTTAGTTTAATTGGTGATTTGTTTGTGTTGCCACACATTTTGTATGTTAATTTGATTAATCAATAAACTTGGCTAATTAATCAATTAATTCATCACAAGGGGTCAATACATTCTTGGCCTATCATTTCTTAAGCATTAGACTATAGAATTTAGACACTTGTCAACCATCTAGAGGCTGCCAATGCCAAACAACTATTATAAGTAGGAGAATGTAAGCTCTTTGTAAATCAATTTTGGTAATTGAATGAATTGTTAGCCTTCGTGTGCTAATTGGAACTAAGTGTTCTTGCAGAGGTATTTATCCACCTATCAATGTGTTCTAAGTAACTCAGCCCTTTCATTATTTCTAAACCATACACAAACAACCTATCACATTCCCCTACATCAGTTTGGTATCAAAGCTTGAGATCCTTAGGATTCAAGTTCGTTTGCAATTTGTTTCTTCATTTTATGACCAAGAACCTATCAAAATTCAATCTTGATTGCTTTTCCTAGGCTAAAACTACCTCTCTTACCAAAACCAAAGCCTTCATAAGTGCTAGCAATTAGTTTGAGTAGCAAGTAGCAATGGTTTTTGAGAAGACAAGGAAGGATAAGGGCAAGAAGCAAGTTGTTCTTGTAGTAAAGGAAGATGATAATGCAGCCAATGGACCAATGTGTAGAACGGTTCAAAATGACTTAGAAGTTGAAGTGGAATTATTGAGGAGGCAACTACAAGCCTTGACTGAACAATTGAGAAGAGATATGAAGATATAACAGCAATACTACCAACATGATACTACTGGAAGTGTAGCTTTATATGAGGAGGATTATGAACAACCTTTTGTTCATTTCTAAGAGAAGACAAGAGAGGTATGGCCACAATCCTGTGAGGGTTCAACCAAAGATGCCAAACAAGAATTGGGAATCAAGATTTGAGATTGAATTCCCTGAATTTGATGGCATCTTGGATCATGAGGAGTTTGTGGATTGGCTTAGCCAAGCTAAAGAGATCTTTACTAGTTATGATATTCTAGAATCCAAGAAAGTTAAATTGGCAGGAACGAATTTGAGAGGCAAGGCAAGATCTTGGTGGGAGTAGTTGAAGATTCAAAGATTGAGGGAAGAAAAAACCAAGATTCAAACTTGGGAGAAGCTGATATAGAAACTCATAAAGCAATTTTTTCCGTACAGCCACATCCAAACCCACTATAGCAACTTGCACAACTACTGGACAAATTCAAATGGAGCAAATAAAGCAATGTTGATAAAGATTCAGTAAACAAAGAGATCACAATTAGCACTTTTCAATTCAAAAACCAGCCCAAGTGGTGGTGCTGCATCAAACTTCACTAAGCATTGAGGCAGCCAACCAAGAATGTTGAGATTGGGTCAAATACCGCTAGATCTAATGAAGTTTCCAAGATACTAGCCAAGAACTAGCCTATTTTATCAAAGTGTGAAACCTTGGTGGTTAAAGAGATAGAGGATCTAGATTTGCTAGTTGAAGAGTTAGAAAGTCAAGACTTGCTGGTTATTTTTAATAGCTATATTGAAGAATAGATTGGTGAGAGAGGACAAGAATTGACTGAATGCATAATAAGTATGGCAAAATCTGTGCATGTTCAATATGTGGAAGAAAGAGAAAATGTTGTTGTTAAGGAAGCAAATGACTCTCCATTAGCAACAAGGGTTATGCAAGTTCTAAAACAAGAAGTGGAGGATGATAGACAGCATAAAGGTTATGTTCTTTGTGAGGAGGTAGCCATGAATGGGTTCCATCTTTTACATAGATGTGAAAAATCATATGAATCTATCGTGGGCAGAAGGTGCAACACACATAGCACGTACAAGCTAGTGCATCCACACTCCTTGCAACCAAAGAAAGGGAAGGCAAGCCCCAAGCCAATGGTCAAGATGAAGAAGGTTGATTCACTAGTGAAGAATAAAGCCTTGTAGTGTCAAAATATGCATGATTGATCATTAGCGAGGCAAAACACTTAGGCTGTGTTTGTTTCATGTAAGTGATTTTCCGAAAATGCTATTTTCCGGAAAGGAAAATATTTTTAAGTGTTTGGTTGCATTTCAGAAAATGGTATGAAAAATATTTTCTGGTGTTTGGTTGTATGGTTGAAAATGCGATTTTCCTACAAATTTTTTACACGGTAATTCAACTTACGGCAGCAAACTCCAGCAATCAAAAGCCACAACCACCAAAACACCACCACCACACCACCACAACAACACCAAAAATCAAAATCACACAGAACACCAAAACACAAATAAAACCTAGAAAAAAAAAATCATATTCCGGTCAAATTGAGAGAAGAAGGAAGAGAGGGAGGACGATCGGTTTTGGGGTGCGACCATCGCGATCGGGGACGACGAATCGGTGCTGCGACTGCGGCGATCGGGGACGACGAATCTGGGTTCGCGATCGGGGACAACGAAGGGTGCAATTCGAATGGCGATCGGGGACGACGAAGGGTGCAATTCGAACGGCGATCGGCGCGAAGGCGAAGTCGAACGGCTCTGGGCTCTGGGTTCGTTCTCTTTCTGGGTCTGGATCGTTCTCTCTCTCTCTCTCTCGCTGCATTTGTTCGCCTCTTGTGTTTTGTTGCGTTTTGGCTGAGTGTGTTTCTCTCTTTTGCGCGTGCTACGGAAATCGTTTGAAGGTAAAATAAGTATGTAAAATGATTTCCGGGTCAACAGGTGTAAATTTTGGTCAAACGGAAATGATTTTCCGGAAAATCTATTTTCCGTCGCTGCCAAACGCGTGAGTTTTACGGAAAATCATTTCCGAAAATGATTTTCAGTCGATTCAAACACAGCCTTAATGTTCAATTTGGTGTACATGTTTTACATTTGAAAAGTCAACCAAATGTTCAATTTGGTGTCCTTTTAATGCAGATACATCTACATTGGTGTTTCATTTGTGTAGGACTTGGCTGTGCAGAAACAGCAGCCTTTGGTGTGCCGCAACAGCAACAAAGTCATCATACAAGGCAACTGTATCATCCTATAACTTCATACAAATCTTGTGACAACCAAGAGCACTTGAGGTCAAGTGCTTCTTAAGAAGGAGAGTCCTGATGTGAGGCATTTCAAATAACTATATGTCTATATCTTAATGCAATTGTAACTAGTTAGTTAGTTAGTTAGTCAGACAATTTCTTAAGCATTAGTTTATAGGATTTAGACACTTGTCAACCATTTAGAGGTTGCCAATGCCAAACAACTAGTATTTGTAAACCAGTTTTGGTAATTGAATGAATTGTTAGCCTTTGTGTGCTATTTGGAACTAAGTGTTCTTACAGAGGTACTTATCCACCTATCAATGTGTTCTAAGTAATTTAGTCATTTCATTGTTTCTAGACCATACACAAATAATCCATCAAATTCCCTACATTAGTTCACCCTAAAAACAATTCCTAGAGCCATCATTGTAGGGGTGACCATTGAGCACTCGCTTGCACACTTGAATGGTAACACATGGAAAAAAAATCTAGTAGGACCCATGAATAGCTTATTTAGCTGAAACTGAATTTTTTTATTTATTGAAAGTACTGTAGATAAATCTAAAAATTAGTTGAAATAGTACAATGAAACTCATAAATAGTATCAAAAAATGCAATGAGATCCCTGAATAATAGCAAAAATAAGCTAAATAGTAAAAAAGCTGCCCAATATTAAAAAAGCTGCCCAATATAAGCTTATCCCAAACACAACCTTAATATACCCCCGAAGGTTCGAAACTTTGTGGCGAGAGCCTGCTCAAATATCTTACCAACATGGGACAATCTACAACGGGGGGAAGTTAAGAGTGGACCCACAATGTGAATTCTATTGCCAACATCTGGAGACTGTTGCCACAGTTCTACGGGAGAGCCCTTTCGCTTGGAATATTTGGGCTATGGTTTGGGGAGAATACAGAAATGTTCAAATGTTGCCTCAGATTTCTTTTCTTACTCCTACGAATGCTACGTGATAAACTAGACCAGAGGGATACAACAAACTGTTATTTGTATAATATATAATGTTAAAATTGGAATTTTATATTTGGTTAATAAAAAAAATCATCTTGAAAATCACATAGCGTTATATTTTGACCATCTTGGCCCATAAGGCATTAATTTAATTAAAAAAAATATGATGATTTTTTTTTGGGTAAATTCCACAAACCTACCCGAGGTTTGTGATAATACCCCATTAGGTCCACAGCATTCTAAAATCTACCAATTTAGTCCTCAAAAGACAATTTTGTCCCTAACCTTCTTTCTCTTTCTCTAATCTGTCTTCGTTCCTCTCCCCTTCTCTCTTCTCTTTCTCTCTCTCTCAGATCTCTCTCTCAAAACCCATCGCCGAACAGCCACTAGAAAAGCCACTGACCACCACACTCATATCACCCATACCCACTCTGTCTCCATTAATCTCCTCTCTCTCTTCTCTGAGTTCTCTCTCAGATCTCTCTCTAAACCCAATAAAAAAAAATACACATTTCAAAAACCCATCTTCTTCGTCTTCTTCTTGCTTGCCTAGGGAGAATCCACCTCCTCTTTGGGAGCTAAACCGGCGCCGGAGTCTCGGCCTGAGCCTCAAGCAGCTCCTTTGGCAAGAAAACCTTCTCTCAGCTTTCTCCCTCTCACGCCCTAACGCTTCAACTCTCTTTGTCTCGTGATTTTGGGTGAAGGAGGAGCAGCAATTGAGGAGTAGATCGGTGAGTTGTGTTTTGGGTGGAAGTGGATTATGATTTTGGGTAGGTAAGTGGATTAAAATAAACTTTGTTGGTTTTTGGGTGGCATGGTGGCAGTGGTAGTGGTTCCATTCTAATGGTTGTGGGTGGTATGGTTTTGCTGGGAGGTGGTTTTCCTAGCCGGCTATGGTGTGGGTGATATGGGTTTGCTAGGCAATGGGTTTTCTAGGCAGCAATGGGTGTGGTAATATGAGCGTGGTGGTCAATGGCTTTTCTAGTGGCTGTTGGGCGGTGGGTTTTAAGAGAGAGATCTGAGAGAGAGAGAAAGAGAAGAGAGAAGGGGAGATGAACAGAGACAAATTAGAGAAAGAGAAAGAAAGTTAGGGACAAAATTGTCTTTTTGGACTAAATTGGTAGGTTTTAGAATGTTATGGACCTAATTGGTATTATCACAAACCTCAGGGTAGGTTTGTGGAATTTACCCTTTTTTTTTTGTTGGCCCTAGAAGGACCAATTGTGGTTATCTAAGTGTAGTGGCGGCTCCAAATTTTTTTCCTAGGGGGGTCAATAATGGTGGAGCCAAAAATTTATTGGCGGAGGGTAGGTGCAAGTGAAAAAAATAAGATGATTAATTGTTGTTTTTGGTTTTTTCTATATATACAACTTCCAAGTTCTAAAAAATTATTAATAGTTTAAAGATCGTTAAGAGTCTTAAGACAACAATCATTGGATGCATAAACAAATAGAATTAAATAACTAATCATACATTTTTTATCAAATTAATAATAACTTATTATATTTATAAATTATATCAATTGAATAAAAAAAATAGAATAAATAAGAATAGTAGAGTATTCTAAACACTTTACCTATATAAAAAAAAAAAAAAAAGAATAGTAACACGGTTAGGAGTAGGGCTAGGAGTAACTATACATTAGGTTTTTTATTTATTTTTTTATTATTATTATTATCTTACTTGGGAGCACATCATATGGTTCTAAATTTTTCATATTAAAAATTTCTAAATTTTTTATATAAAAATTTTGAAATATTCTCTTGCATTTTTCTCATCTTATACTCCAATAAATTATTGTTATTTATCTTTTTAATCATAGATCTCAAAAAACTATACAATATTTTTAAAAATAAATAAATAAAATCCTTCCAAATGGAAATTAAGTAAAAAAAAGTTTTTACATTTTGAAGGCATGACCACACGAGTCTTAATTTTTTTTTGGTACTTAACTAACACAAGGTAAGAGAGAATGGGTACAAACTTCACTTAAATAACTTTTAAGAGATGATAAAACAAGTTATACTAAATATATCATACCTTCTTAAATAATGCAAGACAATTATCATTTTTTTTAAGAAACAAAAACACACACAGTATTTAACTACTTACGTCATAAAACTCAAAATCAAAATATACGACTCACAAAATCCTAAAATATGTTCTTTATGACAAATTATAGACCGACTTTTTAGTTTTGTTATTTTAAACTGTAGACTTTATAAATCATAATAATTTAAACACTTTGCCCATAAGTACCAAGAACCACTAAAAAACAATAAATGCAAACGGCAATACGGCATTGTTTTGGTTTTTATTAGATGAAAAACATTAAATGAAACCGATATTTAAGATGAGTGAATTGAAATAATGAGTGTCACAGTTTCTTTGTTATTGGTTTTTATTAGATGCGGACAAAGTGTTAATATTGTCATAACTTATAAAGGATGAGACTTAAAATGACAAAATTAAGGAGTTTAAGTGATATGCACCTTGTACAGTTTCCAAACGGACTACTAGGATTCAAATCTCCTCATCCCTAGCTATCAAATCACGCATCTTCAATTATCAAATTATATATATATATATATATATATGAGTTTTACTAATGCATGCCCTTAAGGCATATGTTAGTAAATCATTTTAGAAAAATTTCTATTAGGAATTGAAAAAACTGTTTGTATGTCCTTTGACAGTTTTTTCAATTTCCAATAAAAAATTTCTTAAAATTGATTGTTAATATATGCTCTAAGAGCATACATTAACTGAATCCAATTGTAATGACATCATTTGTGGTGTTTCATCTTATGTCTATCGAATTTCACCTCCACATCTCCCTCTCTACTGTGTACTTGTCAAAAAAATTGACAAAATTAAAAACTTAGAATTTAATTTGTCATAACCATAAACCATAGTTTTTTTTTTTTTTAAAAGGAACTTCGCTTATAATATATTACTTAGAACACTTACATCAACCCATGTATAATAACATAAGAGTAATGTTTGAACCTCCAACATCAGTCTATCTAAAATTGTGTAATTTAGATTGTTCCTACAGTAATCATATAAATATAGACAACTACTATTCACATGCAAATCTATTTTTTAAGAAAGGTGCTACATTCACAACATTTTTACAACAAATCATAGATGGTTAATTGTTACTGATACAAATTTGAACCTAACACTAAGATTACTTTTTTGCCTCAACAATAACCACTAGTAACAACTTGCCACTTATGATTTGTTGTGAAAATATTTTAAAAATGTTGTGAACATATCATTTCTCATTTTTTAATATTTCTTTATTCATATACACAAAAAGAGAAAGATAATTTGAAAGAGTAATAAAAAACTAATAAAAAAATAATATTTTAATGAAATATAGTGTAAACTAGATAATTTGATATAAGTATTTTTGAAAAGTTATTGTATAAAAAAACTTTCTTATTATAAAATAGAAAAAAAAAGTTTACATGCTTGTACTGATGCCAAAGTTCTAAGTAAAAAATTTCAGACATAACAACAACTCATGACAAAAGGTGTACAACTTTATGGAATTGGCAAAAGCAAAATAGTTTAAAATTTAAATTCTAGTTGCTTGTCCTCCCAAATTAGGACCAAAATATATTTATATATATATATATATATATATTTTAAAGACCAATTTTTTTGTACCTACCCACTTTGGGTGGGCCGACCCGAATAACTCGCCAGCTCAAACCGCTCCCATTCAAATTACTTGTCCAAAGTCCAAACTCCAAAAGTGTAGTTTAAACTTTGAGCTGTCCGATAATAATAATAATAATATTAATAATATAGTATCACCCAAAATAAACAAAACTCTCTCTCGGAGTTTCAAAAAAACTTTCCCATTTGAAAAATAAATATATATCACAAATCCTAATCTCTTTGCCTCAAATTTGAAAACTTTCCAGACTCTGACTCACGCTTCCGAAGGTAATATATATATATCGAAGAATTTTTTGTATTTTTGTTGTATTAGTATGTTATTTTTATTTGGATTTTTCATGAATTCATGTTGAAGGCTTTCGCTTTATCACCAAATGATTCAAACCCATGTTGAATTTTAGCTTTTCTTTTTATAAATTGCAATACCCATTACTGTTGAAGTATTTGATTCTTCATTTCTGGGTCAGTGAATGTTAGAAATTTTATTTATTTGTTTTTTTAATTGGGAGAAGATATTGTGTAAATTGTTAGTGGAAACTATACGTAAATTATAGGGTACTTGAAATACTTTTTTTGTTTGTTTTGTTTTGTTCTTTATGGGATTTTATTTCTTATCTTGTGTGGAAATTTTGAAAAATGATCCATATTTTTTAAGTTAATAGAGTTATGGGCCAGAAAGCATAGTAATGTCATCATTATTTTTGTGGAATGACGAATGCATTGTGTTCTTGTATTCTTGAAAGGACAATTATAAGCAATTTCTCACTTTTTTTTCTCATGGGGATTTCTCTTTTTTATAGAGGCTTACATGAATATGTTGAATTATCTATGTTAATCATTTGTTTACTATTAATGACATTAATTTATGTTGTTCTTATGTCGTGACGGGCTCTGATAGTTTAACAAATGAATACAGGGTAATCATACATTTTGATAATTTGTTTCACTTTTCTGTGCACAAATGTCTCATTGCGCAAAGAATGATAGTGATTACTCTTCTGACGTTGAGGAACTCATACAGATTGGGACTAGATTTAGAGAGGTATATTTCATGCCCATTTACCTACTTTTATGTATGTTTTTAAGGATGTTGTTATCGCCTTATCGGAAATTTAATTAGTGGCCTTAAAAATTATCTTAGAGTACTTTTTTATTGATAAATTCTCCTAGACTACTGTAAGCAGCTAGTTATTGAGTTGAAGTGCTAACATTTTTTTTTTTTATAATTCAATATTTGGGGGAGGGGGGAAACTGCCATAACTTTCTTGGTGGGTAGCTATCTAGTTTGGAAATCAGTTTTAAAGTGTTCCTTCATTTGTTGGCTGGCTGTTAAAATAGACTCTTTACAAAGGACAGGTTGCTTTTTTAAGGGTTTCTGTGGTGATCCTCTCAGTAGCAGAGTGAAGCGGAAGACATAAGCTGTCTATTCTTTGATTTTAGCTTCTCTAGTCTAATTCTCTAATTTGGATAAGGTGATGCATCCATCGATGATAAATTTGTTACTACACAAACTTGTCTTAAGGCTACTTTAAGCAGATTAGCTTGGACTGCCTCGATCTATTTCATTTGGTTGGAGTGGAATGCTTGTGCTTTTAGTGAAAGGGCTAGAAATGAGAAGAGTTGATCCATCAAATAAAGGAGGCTTTAAGATTTCAGTTGGCTGCGATGAGGAAGGTCCCAAGGTCACAGGAAGCTCTGCTACATCTGGAAGCTTCCGGATTCAGTCCATGAGGGTGCTCATTAAGACTCATGTTTTGTTAGGCTTCAAATGTAATCTGTATTGTTTGCTGTTGCCAGTTTCAGTGTGTAGTGTTTGTCATTGTTGACTAGTTGCAGCTATGCTGCTTGTTTGTATCCTGCTTTGCAGGCGTCCTTGGTCTAAATAAAATTACTATTCATCCAAAAAAAGAAAAAGAAATTGGCTGTCACTTTGTCCTATTTTTGGAAGACCTTAGTTTAGTAATATTTTCAAGCCGTTGGCTGGGCCAATGTTTTTTTGTTATCAATTCATATTCTAATATGGATATCTGTAAGTGTTCTTGCCAATTGATACGATTCTCTTTTATTATTGATCAATTTATTCAATTGTATGCAGTTAAGGAAAGAAAAGGACATGCTGAAAGATTCACAATCCCAAAGCTTTGATCTGATCAGGGTACTGTTTTGATTCTATTGAAGTTTTCTTTTCATTTCAATTGATTGTGAAACAGAAAAAAATTCATTTTCTTTGATATGCTTAAGTCATTTATTTGATTCCTCTTTGGATGAATGAACTATGTATGGGCATGTTGTTTTTCCATTTCATTGGCCTCTACATGTGTTATTTTCTATTTACTTTCAGTTTGTTACTTTTTACATTTTCTTGTAATATAGAAACTAGTGGAGTAAGGGAAAAAATTGTTGTTACAAAATATAATATTTTCAAATGCAGTTGTAGCATGCTTTGAACTGCATGAATTAGATAGTGGATTACAAAGAGAATAATTGACTGTTGTGACATTGTGTAGGCCGGTTATGATCAATCCTCTTGAATACCTACCTCTTAATGAAATAAATATTATGATATGTAAACTAATAAGATTGACTGAATTGTCCAATTTAGTATATATTGTAAGTGACACATACCTTTGTAATTGTTTCTGGTTATTTTGTGAATCAGTTGCTTGAAAAGGAGTGTCCAAATCAAATATAGTTGTTTTCCAAATTGTCCACAAATCTTCTAATTATAATTTTCAGAATAGCATGTGAAGAAAATCACTAATTTGAAGCAAAAATGTTGTTTCGAGGGCAAAAAATGGTGGGGAAATTAAAGAATATAAAAGGAAAATATAATATTGTGGTTTTAACTTTCCGCTCCATTACTCTTCTTTGGTCTAGAAAGAAGTTGTTGCTGTTTAACCAGAAAAATATATTCTGGCAAAATATCTGTAAGGTTCTAGAACTATCATCTCCAGCATAGTATCTGATTTCAGACTTTTGTTTGACACAGAGACTAGAGCTACATGTGAAATCATTGTCAGAGGCTCGTACAGAAGACAAGAAAAACATTGAAAAGTTGGAAAAAGAGTTGATGAACTGCTTTCAAGAAATAGGTAGTTATTCTTGTATTTTAATATAAATATTTGCTTAAGTTGTTAAGTTTCTGCGGCTGATTATGATTATTTTTAACAGGATTTCCTTTTGTGTGGAACTATTGTAGCTTGTTTGCATTCTATTAAATTATGATGTCTATTAATAAAGGGATGAAAATATCCATTTTGATAATGATAGATGTTTCAATGGCATTTGATAAAATCGTCTATATTTGATTCCTCAAGCTCTATTCCATTTTTTGTCTGGTATACAAACCATGGATGACATTGATTTCATTCTATTATTTGATGAATGTGTTGTAATATATTATTTCCTCTAAAGTAAGCATTCTATTATTTGATGAATATGTTCCAAATTCTTTTGGGGCTTGTACGTTAGTTACGGCAACGTAGAAACTGAAACAGTATCATGCAAGTGCTCATGATATTATAACCCATAATTAATCCCTTATAAGGTATTCTGATCAATTATATCAAAAGTTAGGGCCTAATGCCCTCTTTTGTAAATAGTTCGTGAGTGATTACACAGGCTTTAGGGGAAAAGCAGTTAATGTATCTATGGTTCCAACAATAAGATCATTTGTGTTCAACACACATGTTATTATGTGATTCCACTTTTTTAACTCTTGCTTTCCAATATTTTTCAGCCATCTGGGCTTTTTAGGACGGATCCTTTATGGTAGTTATCAATGACAATATAATGATGTCTGCACATTGATGGCCTTGGCAGCATGCTGTCCTCCATCCATGAATTGACATGTCAACAGTTTTCTTTGGCTTAACCAATCACAACATTCATCACAGATTACCTGCAGGATCAATTAAATGTAAGGAACACAGAGGTGAACTGCCTGGAAGAGCATGTACACAGCCTTGAGCTGAAATTATCAGACATGGAAGATTTACCGGAGAAAGTTGACAGGCTAAGGGAGGAGCTGAAGAGATCCGCTTCAGAGCAGTTGTTCTTGTTGCAGGAACTGGAAAGCAAAGAAGTGGAGTTACAAAATTCAAATTTGTGCATAGGGAAACTAGAGGAGTCAATCTCATCCTTGGCATTAGAGTCTGAATGTGAAATAGAAAGCATGAGGCTTGATATCACGGCTTTGGAGCAGAGTTGCCTTGAAGCTAAGAAAATCCAGGAAGAAACTGTTCAAGAAAAAGCTAGGATGAATGGTTTGATTGAAGAGCTTGAGGTTCAGTTTCAAAGTGCACAGAAAATTATGGAACACCTAGATAAGGAAAATAAGGAACTGAAGGAAAAGCTTGATAAATCTGAAATGAATGCCAGGGTATTTTGTCAAAAAATTGAAGAATGGCTGGAAAACAAGGACAGAACAGATCAGAAGTCTCAGACTTCCTTGAGTAAACCAGAGAACAAGATTAGTATATATAAAGAAATTAGGTACATTTCAACTTATAATTGTTTTTGTTTACTAATTAACTTGTATGTGATTCATGTCCAGTAAAGAATGTTTTTTGATAATATTATAATGCTGAGAAAGGGAAGAATCTTTTGTTATTGTCTGATCTTTAGACCTGCCAGAGGCACTTTTGCTATCCATATATCAGTAGTCTCTAACCATAAAATCTTTGTTTATGGTAATCTCTCTGGCTCAATAAATCTACTTATCAAGTGTTTTTTTTTTTGGGATCTTGGACTGGGTAGTTACTTCTTATGGGATTTGACTTTGTCTTGATGTCTTCCTTGGTGGATCCATTTTTTTGGTGTTTTATAATAACTCTTGGTTGGTGTTGCTTAAAAGTAACGAGTGGAATATTATGTAGTTTCAGTTACAATCTTTTCGAGGATAATCAAATGCAATTTATTTTTTCAGAAAAAAGAAGTTGAAATGAGGAAAAAAAAATGAATTTTATATATATTGGACAGGGGGGTTCGGGGCAGGGGGAGCGGAGGGCATAGATGTGTGAAACTGCACATTGTTGACTTTCAAAATTTGCACCATTTTGGAGGGACGATGTTGGAAGATGAAAGAAGGAATTCCTCAACTTATCTTCAATAGATTATAAACCATCAATTCTATTCATTTGGCACCTGCATTTTAGGCCTTACGTGTGCTTATCTTTTTAATTTTATAGTTTTTGACCCAAAATCCAAATGAGGAGATGTTAAACATGTACTTTTGTTAAGATTATCTTGAGGAAAAAATGCCGCATTAAGTTTTGTTTTTGAAGTCCTGAAAAGTTTTACTAATTGTATAAGTTTATATTCAGTTTCCCTTCTTTTGACATCTGTATGATATTTTGATAATTTCTGAAGCAGTTATGGAGAAGTCATGGGTCAACTCCTCTCAAAATTGGCAATGGTAGGGGCACCTGATGCAGATTCAAGAAATGAGATGGAGAAGAAGTCACGACAGATCCAAGACTATGAAATTCTTGTGAAGCAACTTAAGGTATGACCATCCACGGAAGTGCCTCCTTTAACTGTATATAAGTGATCAATCTCAGTAAGCTGCATAAATAAATTTCGGTTACTAGTGAGATTGAGTACCCTAGGTTCGTCTCTCTTCTGGACTTCGGGGTTTTATGACTTGATTTTAACCCATAGAAGTTAACACACTAACGGTTGCTACTTGCCAGGAAGAATTGAGAGAGGAAAAGTTAAGAGCAAAGGAAGAAGCAGAGGACTTAGCTCAAGAGATGGCTGAGTTTAGGTACCAAATTACAGGTTTGCTTGAAGAAGAGTGCAGGCGCCGCGCTTGCATTGAGCAGGCATCTTTGCAGAGAATTGCAGAATTAGAGGCACAGGTATTGATGTTTAAACTTGCAATCTTTCATGTAAGCATTTAAAGAAATACACTTAAATTGTAAAAGTTATAATCTTGTTTTTGTGATCAAGGTTCAAAAAGAAAAGAGGAAACCCTACACTGCTGTCATGCCTTACCATGAAGCATAGAGATTATCAAAAGCTTTCAGGGATCCATCATCCATGTACCGAAATATTGAGGTTTGTATCACTTTAAAGTCTCTTCTAAATTGCTGATAATTCACTTGTAAAAGCACTCTTAACAGAATCACTTTCACTGTTTCTAGCTCATAAAATGATACTTCTCATCCATCTAAGGTGCTTCATATTTCTGAATGCCTGAATCATTCTGTGCAGGGGTTATGTGATACTCCAGACGGAAACAATGCATGAAGCCGTCAAGATTGCAAACCTGGGAAGTCTGTCTATAGATTGTTTTGTGAAATAAGTTTTATAAAGCAAAACTTATTAATTGGCTTCCAAAGATGATGCAACAGTCCATAAAGTAGCCATATGTACCAAGGAATTGAAGAGTTTAGGTAACATAGGTTCTGTAACAAGTGGAATTTGTAATCGTGAAATCGATTGTTACCGCAGTATAGTTGGTAGTTCTAACATCCATTAGTGTCCTACAAGTATGCGGTGCAAAGCTAAGTGATCATAACAATTATCACCACAGCAATGGAGCACACGGCAGATAAATTTATGGCTACAAAGTGCTTGCGCCAAACTTCTTTCTTTCTTTTTTTGGGTTTTTGTTTTTTTTGGGGGTGAGGAATAAGATTCAGCAATTGATGTAATCTTGTGGATATTCGAAGATTACAAACTGGCAAGGTCTTGTGTGTATTCACTTGCCATTTTTAATCTGATTGTCTATGTCAATGTGGTTGGCTTTTCATAACCATAAATCTCAATGAGTCTATGATTAAAACTGAGATCAATGTGTAACATTGATAAATAGTACTCTTTGAATAATTGAGCATAATTAATGACCAACATTTGCACGTTTCTGTTAATATTTTTCTTCTCAAGTTTTGTAACCATTAAACTATTTAGACAATGTTCTAAGGCCCCCTAAAATAGAATATTTTATATCTCTTTGTTTTATAGAATTGCACAAAAATAATTATAAAAAAAGTGAAACCTCTTACTTAGAATTTTTTTTTTAAATACATCTTTTATTGATCGATATAATGTCTTATTTATCTTATAATGTAAAATTTTTAATTAAGGCTTAAAATTTTATTAAATAAAAATCATTTTAAAAATATTATACTCTTTTTGAATGCTCAGCACTTTATTCATAGGTTTTACTATGTTTGTAGTAGTTTATGAGTATAAAAAAATTAATCTTTCAAAAATTTTACTATTCTTAAGTTTCTTTAGATTTCATTTCAATCTTCTAACTTTGCTTTCATTTATTTCAATCTTCTATATTTCAAATTTATTCAATTAAGGCTTTTCCGGCCTTTCTATAAACTTTTATTAAAAATTCTTGAAAAAAAAAATCTAGAAAATATTTTTTTAATCATTAACTGAATTTTTTTAATTAAAAAATTTTGAAGAAAAATCTAAAAAATTGAAAAATTAATCATAACATATAACAAAAGTTGATGGAAAAACCTTAATTGAATAAATTTGAAAGTTAGAGAATTGAAATGAACGAAAGCAAAGTTAGATGACTGAAATGAAATCTGAAGAAACTTAGAGGGTCAGTTTTGCATTTTAGCCAATTAGAATTAATAGTTTTCAAGACAAATTTATTACTAAAATCCATTATTCAATAAATGAAATCCAACACGGCCAAGAGAGACATTGACTATTTAAAATATGATATTTTATTTTGACACTGTTTCGATATATTTAGAATTAAAAGTTTTAAAATATGTTTTATAAATATATGAAATTAATCCAATTAATGTATTAAATTATATAAAAATGTGGGTTTCTTTTTTCTAATTCATGTATTGCTTATAAATATTAAGTATCAATACATTTTAAATTTGCGTCTGACCCCAAAATGTGTTAAGTTAGCCCTAAACTAGGCCATATTTTTGTGGACGGTGAATTTGAGTGAGGTTTGAAAATAATCTATTTGAAATGGAATTGATATATTCAATAGAAATTATACCATTTAGAATTTACAAGTTTTTAAATCTTTTATTTTATATTTAAAATACTATAAGTATATGAACAATCTTCATAAGTGACCATATTTTGCATGAAAGTCATTTAACATGATAATAACATAGTTAATATTTCATGATTTTGGCATGATCATAGTAGTATTAGTACAAATAAATCAATACAATTAAGGCTAAAGTTGTTAAGAAAACAAAATCAATGGTTTTGCAAAGAAGTGTTAAACGAGTACCATTATTGGGATATTGGAAGAAACTAATAATTCTTCATAAAAGGATCTCATTTTAAATTGAACTTAGGCCACAAAATGTATTGAGATGACTTTGTTTTTATGAAAAGACACAATTGATCTTGTTACAATTGCTATTGTTAAATTATCAATTCGATAACTTGTACGCAATTGGTAAAGTGATCAGAGACAACTAATCTTGTGGCAAATGCTATAGTTGAATCACCGATTCAAGAACTTGTATGCGACATTGCAATTGATAAAGTGATAATTTATAACTTTAAAGATGTAAAGTACACAAGCAGGTGAAAGTGTGCAAACAGATATAGCCACGAAAGATAACATCCATACCCTCCACGTGGATGGCTTTGAGTTATGACATTTGAGTTACGAGAAAACATGTTTCAATGAAGGAAGCCACGCCTTTGGCTCGTGCCAATAGCGTGAGTGCCATTGAAGGAAGAAATGTGTGTAATCTGGCATGGACACCAAGCACTATTATGAGAGAGAAATCAGCTCTCTTTGGTCAAGTGCTGCAGAACACCTCTCATTGGTTAGTACAAGTTAGGACCACTGCCCAAGACACATATAATATCCTGAAATCTTACACTTTCCCTCTCTCCCTCCTTGGTTGTCCTTGACATAGTACAAAGCCACCCTTCAGCCCAGCCACTACCTTTGTAGACATGGTTTTTCCCTCTCATCTAGCTGAGGTATGGTATAGATCATAGTTGTCTTAGGATTTACAATGTGCAATAGGGTTGGGACACCTGACCTTGTACAGCCAGCAACATTTCTTGTACTATAGGAGGAGAATGTTGTTGAGCAAGAAAGGGAGGGTATAAAGTTAAGGGCAAAAAAGTGTTAATGGTTTTGGGAAAGAAGGAACACTGTATAATACTTAGATTTTATAATAAAAATTGCATAGTTTCTAAGGGATAAGCATGACACCCAAATGTACTGCTAGGGTTTAGATCACAAACATCTAAACCTTTCTAAAACCTATCTTGCACGTACAGAAAAAGTAATTAGTTGGTTGCTAAAATTGAAAGGAAACAGTTCTTGTATGTCACCCATGTTTATTAATATGGCATAATCTTTGGTTTCAAGAAAATAACTATAATTACAATAAAAATGAGGTTTTAAATGTTTTAAATAAGCTGGCTTGTAAATTTAAACAAGCTTAGATTTATCAGAGAACTAGGCATTGAACATAACCTACTGGCATTTCCTTAGCCATTAAGAATAGAAAAGCCAAAGGACTTTGTCGTGTTGCTTTAAAAACTTGAGGAGGATAGTCTTGTTTTCTGTGAAAATATTAGTATATTGACACAATCATATTAATATAATCAATATCAATAAATATATATATATATATATATATATATCGTGTAATAGAACATGAGGTTCTATTAAGTGATACATTCCTTGAGTCTCTCTCAATTAAGCTTCCACTTTGTCAAAGTTTGTATTTATGTCAAATTTTAGTTCATTGAATGTGCTAATGGAGTGAATGCACATATAAATTATCTATAATTGAGTTTCCTAAAAATAAAAATTATCTATAGGTGTGCACTTTTATATATATATATATATATATATATAAAGTATTTTATATGTTTTTTTTTTAATTTTATATAAGAAAATAAAAACTTCATGTTAGAGACCATGTAGTTATGCCATATGACGCTTTGTTAGAGTAATACTTTCATTTAACCTTCCACCTCACATTCTTTACATATTTTGGATTATAATAAAATTCTATTAGTAGGGCATTACTATTTTTTTTTTTTTTAGAAACAAACACACACACAAGGGAGAGGGAAAGGGGTTCTAATACAAAGACACATCACAACTCTACTCAAAAGCCATGGTAACTTTTAAGGGAAGGTGAGACAAGTTATACTACACACAACATACTCTCTTAAGTAATGTGGGACAATTACCCATTCTTTTTTTGAGAAACAAACACACACACAAGAAAGAGGGAAAAAGATTCATTGAGTGTTTAAACTACCATTATCATAATTCAATAACATAAATGTGACATCATAAATTTTCTATGATATTTTCATGTCAACTAAACATTAACTTTATATTATAAAAATTTTACATTAACTCCAATGCATTGAAAAAACAAAAACTATGATTAAACAAATAATCAACTTATTACACTATTTCCTCAAAAAAAAAAAAAAAAAAAAAAACTTATTACACCTCATACTAACTAATTTTTAATTTTTGACATTTCCTACATAGTTTAAATTCTTCATCCCTTTAATTTTGTATTACATCATTAATTTAACAAGAACCTCTTCATTTTATCGCAATGTTACTTCATTTATTACTTTTAAATATTTTAATCATTCTATATAACCTTCTTACATGCAACTTATAGCATTATCCGTGCATCATGCGGGCCCATTGCTATTAATTCTAATCTCTCTTTGTTTTGCTTTTTGTTTCGGGTCAAATCTCTTAGCTGACTTTTCAAGAACTCGGACCCATAATAAATCAACTTTGTTTTATATGAACTCTTTGTCCTTGACTGCAGTGACACTTTTGTGAATATTAATCCATTCATTAATATGAGTAAATTTTTATCGCAAAAATACACTTGGCAATCAAATGGCCTGAAAATTTTGTCACATTTTACCTATTTGTGATTTACTAGAAAATTAAGTTTAGACTATAGGACAATTTACTCTATTTGCTTTTGTGTTTATAATTATGAGTGTCATACCGTGAGCTGTGTTATCCCATCTCAAAACCAATTAGAGATAAGGAAGATATTCTCAAATCTTTTATAGCCTTCAACATCACATCACGCGAGCTTGTTTTTAGAGTGGTTGTAAGAAGTCAAATTTTGGTTCCTCCAAATGAGCAAATCACATAAATATGGAGTTTCCATGTAGTTTGGTTTGTTAAGCTTACACCCCTTCTTTGATGGCGTTTCCATGTGGTTTGGTTTGTTATACTTACACCCCATCTTTGATGGACCTCTTGTGATGTGCACATAAAAGATATTACTAAAAAAAATGAAGAAACGATAATGCACATAATAGATACTAACCTCATTATACGCATTTTGCACATGCAACGAGAATTTTTTTTCTGGTTATTGTCATAGTTCTCTATTCATAATCAAATTTTTTACAACATCTTTCATATAGTTCACGCTTCATAGAAGGTAATAGTTACTAATGTACAATATATGTAGGGTTTTTTTTTTTTTTTAATTTTTTTAATGAGACGTGGGTAGTTTCTTTTACGTGCGTATAGATAGGGTTGAAAACTTAAAATTATTTTACTATTCAGCTTATTTTTGCTACTATTCATAGGCCCCACTGTACTATTTCAACTAACTTTTACCTTTATCTATAGTACCTTCAGTAATAAGTTTTCAATTTCAGTAAAATAAACAGTATCCAAACACACCCTTAATAGAACTAGAGTGTTTTTTTTTTTAATATTTTAAATATGAATGTGGTGGGGTGGTCTTTTTAATAGAACATTTGGTATTTTTTTTTAAATTATTATTATTCTTTTTAAGAAATGGGTAGTTTTGGTTGTGTACATGGGGTAGTAGGATTTTTTTTTTTAGTGATAAATTTTGGGTAGGAACTTTGTATCTATCTACTATCTAGTGGAGAGTTTTTCCCCTTATATGTTTTTTGTTTTTAATTTTTGTCTATTTGCTGTTTTAACCTCATTTCTTATGTTTTAGGCATAAGAATAAGTTAATTAAATTATGAGTATTTTTGGAGGTAAAAAATGGCAATAATTAACTTTCCGAATCCTCTTAATATATAAAGATAATTAAAAACACTAAAAATGATTATATGCACATAATCGATATTACTAAAAAAAATGAAGAAACAAATTCCAAAAAAAAAAAAAAGAAGAAGAAGAAAGAACCGAAATGACAAAAGGCCCCTTATTTTTTTGTAATAAAAGAAGAGAAAAATAAGAGTATAATTATAATTTTGTACTTTGATGTTATTGATGTTAGTTATTTGCTCCATTTTTTTTTAACTACAATGAATGTAAATGTCCATAAAGAAATCATGTGAGACCTTCATATCAATAGAAAAATCATCAAAATGTGAATCTATAATGTGTTACAAAATATTTACAAGTAAGTTATATCATCAATTTTCTTTAAATTCATTAATTTAATATCCTCAAATCTAAAGGCAATCTAAGTGAGTATTTGATAACTTTTTGCTAAACATTTGAATTTGAAAACTTTTTTTTTTTTTTTTGATAAGCTTGAATTTGATAACATGTTAAGCAGATATATTTGTCATTCTAATGATTCACATCCAAGTAAAAGTAACTTTTTGTCCACTATCATTTGTCAATTGCAACATGATATTAAAAGAATAATATTCAATAAATAATACACTAAAATATAAAGGAAACCTAATATACAAATTGTCAAATGTAGAGGTCATGAATCATGATATGGACACCTTTTCCATATTTAAAGAGAGAGAGAGAGAGAGAGAGAGAGACATGGTTGCCTTGTATTGATAGTTCAAGCCCAACTTACAAAGGTCTTACCTTCCAATGGAAACGAAATCGTCAAAGTCAAAAGAGTCGATCTGGTACGGGCGTGTCCCTTGTGGGAAAGAGAAGATATCAAAGTTTAACCGTCCCAACAGAACATAAAATAAAAATTATAAAATAAGATATTAGTATATTACCAAAAGAAAATAAATAAATATAAACAAAAGAATAAATAAAGGGAAGGGTAGGTGGTGTAAATTGTGATCAAAGTTTATCCTCAATTTGTTTTACTCAGCCATAAGACAATAAAAAAAAAATTACAAGGACAATTTTTCTTAAGACAAATTATGATTAAGAGTAATTTGTCATTGATATTATTTTATTATCTATTAATTATTAACAAATCATCTTAACTTTGTAAAAAGAATGATAATTTTTTTTAATAAACATGAAAAAAAAAAAGAATTTAAACTTTAAATATATCTATTAAAAACATTAGAAAATTATAAATTTCTTTTTCAAATCTAGTAAAAATGGTAAGCTATGATTAAAGCGTGATTACATAAATAACATTAATTGCATAATTTTTATTATACAAATAAAATATATAAAAAAAATAAAAATTAAAAAAAAATTACATAAGTGAGTGTCCATATGATTATCGAAATTTTTTTATTTAAAAAAATAAATAAAAAAATAAAAAAAAACTGAGAGAGAAGTGAAAAACACCTCTACAGTGACTTTTTATTTTTTTATTATTTTTTTTATAATAGATAGAAAAAACAGTGAGTTTAGTCTTTACTCGGTTTTAAATGTTAAATGCGCTTTCGTGCCAGTTTCCAAATTCCAAACTGTAGACTTTCTATAGTTTCTAGACTCACGCGATTTGAGTCGTTATTGCGTTTGTGTGTGTGCAGACTCTGCACAACATGCTTTGCTAAAGTCCTCATTTGAACCAGTCCAGCCGTCTCTCTCTCTCTCTCTCTCTAGAATATATTGGGTGTGTGTCTGTGCGCAAACCACAACTCTTCATTGTTGCAAGATTGTATCTTTGATTTTGTGGAACTTTTTTTCTGAGGTACCCAGATTGTGTTCCCTTATCTACTTGTCTTCCTCAATAGAAATTCAACTTGTCTCTTTTGATTCTGTTTCTGGGTCTTCGTTAAAATCTTTTTATCTATCTGGGTTTTCTTTAATTTCTCTTTTATCTTTCTTATTATTAGCGTACGGTCAACCAACTCCACTTGTATATGTGCTTTCCTGTTTCTTGTTCTTTAAGGCTATAAAAACGGGACCCATTTTTTAGTTTTACTTAGCGTGTATGTCTTTATGATCCCAAAGTAGAATTGTACTTCAACTCTCATTTCTGAAATTCAGGTTCTTTTTTTTTTTTTTAATCAATATCTTTGATGGGTTGTGTTTTGTTTTTAATTTTTTTGTAATCCTATGTTTGGTTGGTGAGAAATTGGAGGAAAAGAAAATGAAAATGAAAATTTTGAAGTTAAGTACAAAAGAAATTGTTGTTTTGGTTGTTAGAGAATGAGAGAGTCAAGTCAACCAAATCCAATTGCTGCCTTAGGCTCATCTTAGATGAGGTTTTAATTTGTTGGGTTCTTGAATGATGACTAATTTTAGATTCAAGAAAAAAAAATTTCCCCTCCACTTTTCTTGAAACCTAGCAGATCATATGGGTATTTTGATTCTTTATGCGTGTTTTAATTTTTTAAAATTTATTCTCTTTTTCTTTAGGATTCTTGTAGTCTTTATATTTACTCATCAAAAAATTAATTTTCTTTTTCTTTTTGTTCTATTTAGTTTGTAGTCAAATTGTCCAACAGTATCTTTTCTTTGCAAGAATGTGAAATAGAAAACGAAAGGAATATGATTAACTTTTTATGATTGCCTTGGTTGTATTCCCTCTTGATATAGGAATTTTGGACATGCTTTATGAGTCTCCTACTTTTATATCAACTTTCCTGTATCATGGTGATGAATAAACCTTAGTTATATTGCTCCTTTGTGTTTATTTTATTTTATATTTTTCCTCATTGAACCTTTCAGTTTTGGACTATTGTTTAAAGTTTTTCCTCAGCTATATTAATACTGTTAGGCTGTCCTTTAGTCTTGAAGGATAGATGTATTTACACTGAATGCTTTCTGAAATTGGCTTGTTGGCTTTTGATTGTTTCTCTTTATAATTACTGGTATAATCTCATATGTATTTTCTTTTGTTTACTTCTGCAGGAACATTGTTGATCTGCGTACAGTTCAGTAGTATCGTGGTTTCATTTGCAATATCTTGTATGCCATCATCTTTCTGACTAGATTGTGCATAATCTTCATTTGAAAATGTTTGGTTTAAGGAAATCTCCTTTGAAGGTTGCTAAACATAACTCAGTTGATCCTGGATATCCTGTTCAAGCTAGCTTGAACCCTTTTGACAATGAGATTGATCATAAGCAAAAACATAATTCTTCAAGGAAGACTTCTCCTGAGCCTGCCCTAGTTACACCAAATTTTGGCACTAACCCTTTTGATGATGATGAGGGGAAAACAACCTCCTCTTCTTTGTATTCAAATGTGCCTGCTTCAACAGCTAGAAAGAATTACAAAAATGATTTCCGTGACTCTGGTGGATTAGAGAACCAGTCTGTGCAGGAACTGGAGAACTATGCTGTCTACAAGTCTGAGGAGACTACAAAGACAGTCAAAAGCTGCCTGAAGATAGCAGAGGACATGAGAGAAGATGCTACACAAACTTTGGTCAGCTTGCACCAGCAGGGTGAGCAAATTACCAGGACCCACATGGTCGCTGCTGACATTGATCACGATCTTAGTAGGGTAAGGTTCTTATTTTCCAAATTGAGGATACCTGCTTTAATATTTAAAATATATGTTTCACTTATGTTTTATTACCTTATGGTCAATGCTTCTCCTGCATTGACACTTCTCTTGAAATTTATGGGCTTCGCAATAGCATCTTTAGGTCCTTTGTTATATGTAAATTTTGAATAATTCTCTCTTTACAAGTTGAAAATCACTTTGTCTTTGATTATGGTGCATATATGCTTAATTGAACTTTTGTAATAGCATGTAGATAGTCATTGATTTAGGATATCAGTTGTGTGCTTTAGAAATTTGATTACGAGTGTCTCTACCCCATGGGAAAATAGGTTTTCTTTATATGGTTTCAATCCTGATCCTATTTTCATAATCAAAGGACTCATAGCTTTATTAGTTTTGGTTTTAACCTTTTTAATAAAGAAGCAAGCTTTTTTTGACACGCACAAACTCAAAATATTAACACAATGAAATTTACCAAGCGTTTTAGTCCCACCACTCTTATCCAACAAAACTAATATACATACTACATTCTCTAATTTTGTTATATGGGACAAAACAATGAGAAAGAACTGCAAGGAAACGCGATCAATGAGTTCTGTGGATCTCTAACCTGGTGCTGTGCCATCTGTATCTAGAATTGTACAACCACCCTACCATTATCTCCAGAACTAATCTACTGCTTCACTCTGTACCTGCACCACCGCCACATTGTTGTCATTATGATGCTGTTCCCTCCCCCCACATCTAGCAGCACATCTAAATTTTTAGTAGAAAATAGAATTGTATATTCTGTAGGCATTGAGATAAATGTTTTAACAAAAAAGTGATTAGTTATGTCTTGATGGAGTTGGTGCTTTTAAGATAATAGATGGAGTAGGTAATGTTATATCATCTTTAGAATATCTAATATTGTTGATGAATTACTGTTTTGCCTCTTGGAGACACATTTTTTAATTCTATATTGTTATCTGTTTGAGGCTTTGAGCAATTACCACCCCCGCCCCCCCCAGCCCCAGAGAGAGAGAGAGAGAGAGAGAGATTATTTTCATGGTCATGGAGTTTTTGATCATGGATTATTTTCATGTCTTCCTGGAATTGCAAAAGTAGACACAAAGTATTGCTAATCGAAAATTTATTACTTACCAAGAAAAAAAGGAAAATCAGATTAAGAATGTCAAGACATATAACTTATAGTGCTCAGTTTCTCAGTAGTATATTCTCTCGAGTCTTGACCTAGGAAATATTGCATCTTTTGGCATTGCAATGTAAGAAGCATGGTCACTCCTAAATCTCCAGCATGTTCCTGTTCAACATGGACATGCTGGATACACTTTTGCATGGTTTCCTCAAGAGTGTTGGGAGGAAAATATAAATTTTTTTTCTTAATTTTAAAAACATGTATTTAATTATAGACATGTTTCTAAAGTTTTGATAGTTTTGATTTATGTTGAAAAATTAAAAGAAACATAAAAATGGCTATAAATAAATAAAATACACCTAAAGATACATATTAATTAATTAATTGTTGTATCCCCACCATGTTTTTTTAATTTTTCAAGAATGCTGTGTTGCTGTGTTCTGCATGTTTCCATACTTCTTAGATTGCAATCCTCTTATGGCAACTACTATAAGTCCTCTGGTTTTGAAGCTGTTGTTGCCTGGGCTTTTTTGCTTGATCTTCTGAAGTGAAAGACTGTTTAAATAATGTTTTGCTGATTTCAGGGTGAGAAGCTTCTGGGAAATCTTGGAGGTATCTTCTCTAAGACTTGGAAGCCAAAGAAGACACGCCAGATAACAGGCCCTTTGATTACACGAGGTAAATTTTCTTTCTCACTCCAAGACTCAGTTGTCATTTTCCCCTTTAAAATATCAAATATTATATTGGTTTTGGAAATCACAAAAAAGACTGGTGAGGACAGAGCCATCTTTGCCTTGCAACTTTGTGCACACTTTAATTTTTCTTTGTCTTCTTTTGTTTTGTTTTCTTCATGTGTGATATACTTGGTTATGCAGATGATCCATCCAGAAGAAATGGTAACCACTTGGAGCAGAAGGAGAAGTTAGGATTGACTTCTGCAGCCAAGGGACGATCAAACGCACTAACCACACCATCTGAACCCACAAATGCTTTTCAGACAGTTGAGGTTCGTATTTCTTTTTTATCAATTGAGCAATGATATACTGGTTTTCAAATACAACATGAAACAAATTTACTCCATTTTGTTAGAGGCGCACAAGGAACCCAACCAAAGGGTTGAACCAGATCAAACCAGCCTTATTGAGGTGGATTTGTTTTTGAGGCACCATCTGTTTGATTTGGCCTTGGTTCAGTAACCATAGAAAGTGAAACAACCTATTAAAACAACCTCTATGTATTCATTTGAGATTTTTCACTTGTGAACGTACATCATTTTGGTTTTTGAAATCTTGTCAGATCCATTGAAGTGGTCATATATGCAATTGCTCATAATTAAAAAAAAAATATATATATATATATATCATAGTTGACTCAAGTGAAAAGGGGAGAAATTGAATATTTGGTTGGTTATTGGTGTGTGACCTATTTCAATTCAAGCCATGACTCTAGGTAGCCCTAGCTGGTCAAACAAACAGAACCAAACCAAACTTAGCTAAATTTCTTGTCTTTGTCCTTTCGGTGAGTTCAATGTGATTCCCGACCAACTCTAGTTTGGTTCTGGATTCTCCTCCGACCCAAAGCAAAGAGAACTGTGCTTAACCACGCTTGCACTATTAGTTGTTTTCTTGGTATATGTATGTCATTCAATCTCATCATCTCTGTTTACAGGTGGAGAAGGCAAAGCAGGATGATGCACTGTCTGATATAAGTAGCATATTGGGAGAGCTGAAGGATATGGCTGTTGACATGGGGTCTGAAATTGAAAGGTTGGTAATGTGGATTCATTTACATGGGAGTCCCAAAAACCTAGTTCACATCCCTTCCTCTTGTTATTAATAAACAAAGTTGGGATGCTACATTCTTGAAACTGTCAATTTATATTTCAATCATCTTCTACTTTTTGGTTTACCGGAATAGATCTAATTATTATTATTGCTCATGATTTCCACAGGCAGAACAAGTCTCTGGATCATTTCTATGATGATGTTGATGTGGTAGACATGCGTGTGAAAGATGCTAATCGACGTGCTCGTCGTTTACTTGGAAAGTAGAGTGCGGGAACATCAGATTTGCGCTGCTAATACTAGCTTCCAACACTGTTGGCCGGGGCCAAAATTCTCTCATTGTTTCTCTTATGCACGGTTATGAGCATGGATTAAACAATCTTTGGTGTATATGTTTCTTGTTTTGTTTACACACATTTATAGCACGATTTTACAGAGCTTTAAATCATTCATTAGGTCTGGCACATTTTAACTGCTAATGCCTCTTTTTTCTTTCTTTTTTTTTTTTTACCTTGTGTTGGGAATGTTTTATTTTTAAATGTAGACTCTTGCTGGGATTATGCCAGCAAAATCACCATTCAACAGGAAATACACTTGTGTAAAAGTCCGAAAGTGCCATATGATCAATAGTGGAAATATTCATGACTTCAGAAAAGCAAAATCGTGTCCTCCTTTGTCGAAACTCGAAGGGCAGCCAAAAGAAGCTGTTCTTATTTATTGATTTTTTTTGGAGGGAGGTGGGGGGGTTGTAAGACCTTCCCCTCTTACAATATCAAACGCATTGAAGCATAAGAGAAGCAAAGTGTCTTTCTTTTTTCTTTTTCTTTTTTTAAATACTTGAATAATCCAAAGGCCTGGTATATGCCTCCTGGGGTCTCTAGTCAGGCAGAAACCCTTCTATTCCTGAATTATCAGTCTTTGATAAATCGTCAATGACATACTGCAGATCTCTTCCAGTCAATGGTAAGAAATAGAAATCCAGAAAAGTAACATTAATTCAATTCGATTTCTGAAACTGGGCTGACCATTACAAGATTTCAGTCAATTAAATAACTTAAATTTTTTGATTTTTTTTTTTAAATCTTCCATCAAACTGCTATTGTCCTAAAAACCTTCCGCAATTGCAGCAACAGGCATCTAATACCTTATATAAATTCTAATAATGCAAACAGGGGACACTGAAAACATAGATTGAAAAAGTATGCCAACAGATTATACTAATCAGTTAGGAAAGCACAAAAGGCTGAAAAAAAGAAAAAAAAGAGTACCTCATTCATTAACTAAAAGTACTAAACATGATTTTAAACTCGAGTTTGGTTTGAACTTTTTATTTTTTATTTTTAGCATATGGTTTGAGATTTTGAGAATGGAGAGCATAGAATGATGAAAGTTGTAAGTTGTATTTGGGGGGATGGGGGGGGGGGGGGGGGGGGGGGCCTGGGGCAGTTAGCGGATGTTAGCGGTTGAGTCCGCTTATCTCCAACTCGTGAACTTAGCCGATACAAAGCTATATGATAGCACCCAATTTATCCGATTCGGCAGTTCGATCTATAATTTCTCATTCATGAACGTTGATAAGATCCTTCCATTTAGTAGCACCTTAGGATGGCATAGCCTTAAAGTTAAGGATAAGGTTCAAACGAGGAAAGGCTTACAATGGACTAAAATAAAGTGACTATTGAATAAAGAGATTCAATCGAGAAAATAAGAAAAAACGAAAAATTCAAAAAGAATGGTATGGATTCGCAAAAATTCTTTGAATAAAAACTAAAAAAGAAATATCAAAGTCATTCTAATGATTCAATAATAATATTATTACTTCAATTCCGAGTTCTTATTTTGTTCGACTATATAGATCTTAGCAATGGAATAATTAAGTCATAGTTTATTGGTTGATTGTATCATTAACTATTTACTTATTTTGGTGTGAGGAACTTATCATGAATCCACTAATTTCTGCCGCTTCCGTTATTGCTGTTGGATTGGCCTCTTAACCGCGGCAGTTTCTACTCCTACTAATAGTTTAGCACACTCTTTGTTGTTACTATGGGGTCCAAAAGCATAAGGAGATCGTACTCGTTAGTGTCAATTAGGCAGTCTGTGGACTTTTGTTGCTCTCCATGACGCTTTCAAACTAATAGGTTTCATGTTACGTCAATTTGAACTTGCTCAATCTGTTCAATTGCGACCTTATAATGCAATCGCATTCTTTGCTCCAATTGCTGTTTTTGTTTCACCTCCTTTTCAAGAAGAGCTAACGCTTGTTGGGTATTTTGGTTTGACACTACTTCACACTTCCATCCTAGAGCATACCTATTATATTACACATATCATATCAGGATATAGATTTTCTATTTTATATTAGAATAAAAGAAAGATTGCCCAGTTGATGTGTGATATGATTGCATCACAATGCCTAAGTACACGATCTAATAGGTCGATGTACTTAATTTCCTCTACAATATTGGGCTTTGGCGGTATTTATCATGCACTTTTGGGACCCAAGTCCAATCCATCATAATAGAAGTGAAAGAGGGTATTTATGCTCATCGTGTCCTTTATATGGAAATCAAAGGCCATGGTTTTATTCCTTTGACTCGTACTGAAATTAATATTAATGGTTTAATCCATTAGAGGTAGAAACGAAGGTTCCATCGGAACAATTATTTATTTCTATTTTTGGGCACCTTGTCTCTCTTTTTTTTAATAAAAAGAAAGGTGTGGATAAATAAATGACAAGAAGATATTGGAACATCTGTTATAAGCATCCCAATCGTTTGGTAATTAAGAAGTACAAAAAGGGATAAAAAGAAAGATTGACAAAAAAAAAATCTACAAGATATAATTTCTATATTGAAAAAAAAAAAAAGCATTCATTCTTTTCATTTTAGTTTCAATCCATTTTTTAAAATACTTCAATTGGTATTACACAGAAGAAATTTATTATAGACACTAATATAATTAGATCTGCTCTTCATAGACAAACTTGGAATTTGCGATCCCGGGTAAGATCGGTTTATGATCATGGGATCCTTTTCTATCAGATAGGAAGGGCTATTGCACAAAATGTACTTCTAAGTAATTGCTCCATACATCCTATATCTATCTATGAAGAAGAAATCATGTAAAGAAGGGGATTTATTTGTACAAATGGTACTTCGAACTTGGAAAACCACTATGATCCCCTATCAGAAAAATTCCCAATTCCCCTTTAGGGGCAGCTCCCTCATATTCCCATGCACATGTATCAACCTTGATTGAGCAACCCAAGGCTTAGGTGGATATGAATTCAGATGTTGAACATGATTAGGATTGCTAGTTATTAGTTAGTTACTAATAGATAGGTTAGAATGAGTTAAGAGGTAAGAGACTCCCTAGAAGTAGTCTCACTTGGAGAAGGTTACTCTCTCGAAGAAGTCACACGCTTTCATTCTCATCATTCATCACATTCACAAATCCATTCTAAAACCACCACCAACCATTCTATCCTTACTATCTAAGAACCCTAATTGCATCACATCAACCCTGAAGCATTTTCCCTTCAAAAACCCACCTCAAACCACGCATACATTCTGCCCTAGCCATGTCCTAACCTACCATGCCCTAAATTCCTCATCCTAGTCCTCACATCCTCAAGTATTCACACCCAACCATATCCCCTATGTGATCTTATCTTTTTTTTTTTATATAGGTCCCTCACAGGAACCAATATGAGTCTCAACCTACATGGCCTGTTTTATCTCTTTTCATGTATGAGCTGCATTTACATTGCTCAACCACAAACAGAAACAGTATGTATAAATAGTAAGTCTCTCAAGTAGCTGTGCATCCTTCAATGCACTGCCTGTCAAGTGTCAAATGCATCGTATGTGCAGACTAGCAATGAATGATATATCACAAGACAACTCAAGTATTTGACTTGTCCAAGCTGAGTCTGCCAATATAATTGAATTGAAACCACCAGCTTTAGAGCCTAATCCCTTACCCTCAAGAGTTCAACATCCACTACTATTAACCCAATTAGTCCAACACATCATGAGGAAAACATTACCAAGTCGAAAACAATGTATTTCTTTTTCAGTAAACAGTTGGCTCAAAACTTCTATAATTCAAACTGATAGTTGTACCACAACAAATCAACAATATCACCTCAAACATTTCTCACTTCACACAAGCTTATCAACAAACAAAATGCAAACTTGATTATTTTGCTTACACATTTCACAAGCCAAATATTCAACAAACTAGTAAATTTCACAACTACAACGCAGCTAAGTATCCTAATCTAAACATCAAACCCAAATACCCAGCACCAACACCAAACCAATTCTTTCTCACTTTAGCATCAATTGCCCAACGTTTCCTGTCTGGGCATTCCTCAAAATCCTTAAAACTCAATCATAAAATCCAAAACCCATCAAAGAAACCCTCAAAACCCATTATAAACAACTCACCAAAAGAACCCATAAATCCCTCAATCACCAACATCAGTCACAGAATGAAGCAAAATAAGATAAACCCATCAAAGCCTTGAAATCATAGCAAATAACAATTACTCAATTAAAACCCAATATCCAAAAATTCAAAATCCTTGCTCTATAATAACAAGAATAATTAGAGAAACAAAACACTTTTTGTCGCAACAAAAACTTCAACAACAAAAAATAAATAAATAAATAAGAAACATAATCTATATTGAGTTACAGGGTTTGAGGTCCATGATGCTCTTGACCTTTGGAGCATAGAGAGAGTACACCACAGCCTGTCTCTTCGCAACTTCGAGCTGGGCCTCTCCGTGTGAGAAAGCCGAGGCAATCGAATCCGGGTCGGATAGAGTCCGATTCTGGCGGAACCCATCAATGGTTCGGCGCTTGGTGTATTCCCTGATGTTGTAGTCGCTGAACTGCCTGGCCGTACGTAGGAGAGACCGAAATAGAAACAGAACCTCCGACCTTGTTGGAACAACCTTAGCCATTTCTATGTTGGGTTTGGAGATTTTAATGAGGAAGAGAGAGAGAGAGAGAGAGAGAGAGGTTTATGATTATAATCTAAAAAGTCTGGAGTCTCTCTTAGGCTTGTGGCTGAAACATTTGCTTGAAATTGAATGCAAGATGAATAGAATTAGAATCTCTCCTTGGTTTAGTTTTGCTTAGATTGGGCCTAGCCCACTTTTATATCTCCAAAGTAAAGGCCCATATGGTGATTTTTGCTTGGAACTAGTTTCAATTGTGTAAATTTGTAAATAACTTCGATTTGAAAACTTCTTTGATTTGTGAAGGTGTATATGACCCAAAAAAAAAAAAAAAAAGTTGAGTCTTATTGAGGTTTTGATGTATATTTATAAGTACAAGACGAAAGTCTAAGATTTGTTGAAGAAAACCAAGTTTCTGTAATCTCAACTGCAAGTTCAATTGATCGAGAATCTTTGGCGTCTTTGTTAGAAATATTAAAAGATGCTAGTTGGACTACTTTATATAACATTGTGCTAGTCATCATCTTGTGTTAGATCCTAAAAGAATGACTTTAGATACATCTTTATCATTCTTTATTTTTGCGTGATGTGGGTGTTCTTAACATAAGTATTATATGGGGTTCAAGTGGTATTGCAGTAATAATAACATTTTTTGTAGTCTTATGTCTGTGGTTTAAATCTCACTTCTCTTTTCCGTCACTATTTACCTATAAATAAATTTAAAAAATTAAAAAAAAAAACAGAGAAAAAAGAAGAATGTATCTTATAAAAATGTATCTCATGGATACTATACATGTGTTGGATGTCTGACAATATGTGAGGTTTTCTGTGTGTGGGAGCTCTACACCAATTATGTGACATCTAATGCATATATCAGATATATTATATAATTTTCTTTTTTAAGCTTCAATTTGTTCTTGTGCATGATTGCATGAGACTTACCATTCCAGATACTGAGTAAAAAAAGACTAACCAAAAGAAATGAGATAATAATAAAGATTCAAAAGTGATCCCTTTTTTTTTTTCATTTTAATACCAACTTTATCGAACATTTTTCAATCTCCTATCCCAATTAACTTGGGAAAATACTAAAGTTATTATCAATTTTACTGCAAAAAATTTACAAACTAACGTGATAATAAATACAATTGGTGTCATTTCCATAAAATGATAAATAAATGTTTAAATTACTTTTTTGTAATTAGTGTCATATTAATTTGTAGGGTGAAGCTTGTGTCCATTCCCTTTTTGTATTGGACACAATACGATTCGGACTCATGTTCACATCTTAGCATGTCAAGTGCAAAAAAGCAATGAACACAAGCTGTATCCTAATTTGTAATATTCATGTAATAAAATTTTTGGTATCCCTACCATTGCTTTGCAAGTTTTGTAAGGCATGCTCTAAATTCATTACCTTCTCCCATTTTGCAATTTTTTCCTAGTATTGTTTACTTGTTTAGTTCTTACTACTTGAATGCAATAACTGTTTACAACTTGTAGTGGGGATCCTGTGTTTAACATAACTAGGAAGAAATAAGAAAAGAAAAAAGCTATTGGGGTATCATACATATTAATTTTACTTGTAGAGAATCCAATAATCATAAAAATAGGCTTATATTGCACTTGCTAATTTGATCCAGCTTAAGTTAAGTGGTGTACATTGCAGATATACACATTGTCAACAATATTTTACAATTGATAAACAATATCAAATCAAGTTACTAGGACAAAAAGGATTGGAAAAGATTAAGAATAAAATAAATAAGCAATGTCTATACGGGTATTAGCAACATTTCAGAGCAATAACAGCAAAGGATATATCATATCTTATTCACTCAGAAACATATTTTTGCAGAGGCTATGATTTGCTGTAATTACAACATAGCATGAGCGCAGATGAAAATTATGCACAAGCAGGAGCCTCAAAGTTGGGAATTACTATGAAGGCAATGGACAAAGGCAAGATATATATTGGAGAATTATCATCATTTAGGACAGGGTGCAATATTGGGAGTTCTCCATTTGTAACATTCAATGGATTTCCATTTAGAACCGAGGTTTGGCTTTGAATGTCCCCATCTTTTGGAGTTAAGTGGTACTCTTCTCTGTATGATAGTCCATCCGAAGCTTTCTTCTTTTTATCCCTTGAATTTTTTTGTTTATGACCAAACTTGGAAGACCTTTTTAGCAGAATGCTCTTCTTTCCCTGCATATTGACGTTCACGCGGTTGTAGACAGTGATTATGAATTCAGACTGCTTGCTCAAATTAAGCAGCAGCAAAGTTACACCACCCTGTAACAAGGTAATGACAATTAGTTAAATTATTGTGGTAAGACCAGGGAATAGAAATATCAATATGAAAATTTATTAGTGTCAAAATAATGTTTCTTTTTATATGTTTAGTCGCCTTAAAAGGGTTTTAGGAACATGATATGTTAAAATCAAATGCAATGCTTGAATCCTCAATCTCATTCCAGCTAGGCAATACAAAAAATCTGATTATAATTGATTCATAATGTATGTTGGAGATAAAGCAAGCCACATCTAATATATGCCTGGAGTGCTATAATCTAGGTGTGACCTTAGTCTGAAATGTGAAGCACAAAGGTGAAGTCTACACAGATCATGCAAGTTAGTACAATTATGAAACCTATGTGGTGCACATGCAATGGTTGGAACCCAACACAAATTGGGTTGGCCGATGTATATGTTCATGCCAAAGCTTGATCAGCTGTAAATGATCACAGGAGCAACTCAAAATGATTAAAAAAAAAATTGGAGGTTCTGAACATCTCAGAATGTTATAGATAAACCTATTGTTCTCAAGATCAAAATTAAGAAACTATTGTTTTGAGACTCCAACACTGTCCCTAAAATTTTCTTAATGACTTAAAACAAAATCAACATATATAGAGCCTTACTCTTCCTTTTGAGCAGTGAGCATAAATACGTAATTCTGGAGAAGCATCAGTATCAACTTCAAGAACACCTGTTCCCATAAGTCGATGCCACAGAAGTGCACTACTCAGAAGAAGAAATTCATAATAAGAAAACACTGCTCAATTAGATAGGGCTGTCCTTTTTATTTTTTTAAAAACCAACATATATGTTCTACATTATAGGTTTTATAAAAATTTCATGCTCTTGCCTGTAGTAATCAGGGTTGGGTTCAAATGTGGTTCTGTTGAGGAGAGCGTAGTTGCCACCAACTAACGACTGCCTGCAATATACCTTAGTATTGTGCTTAGCTGCCATTCCAAGCTGATCTAAGTACCTAAAATGCATAAAAAAAATAAAGCAATGCTAGAATTGATTAAACAGAAACATTTTAGATTTAGTCTCTATTTCACTGACAAAATGAAAGAACAGGTAAGAGGAAATGATGCAAGTAATGAGGCAACCAAGATTACCAGAAGCTATTCACAAATCTGTCAGACACATTAGGAGCACCACCACCAAAGGCACCACCAGATTCTCCAACCCATATAGAAGCCCAAGGACCATGCTCTTGAACCGTTTGTTCAACATCTGTGAATGTGCCTAATATGGAGTTGCTCAAGTGAGATGGATCCAATATCTTATTTACAAGATTGCGATCGTTAGCTGAAAAGAAGAGGAGTTGTATCAGCTGAAAGCACTCTTCAACAAAGGCTAAACAAGACTAAAACTTTGTCTGTGTTCTTACCATAAACTGAATAGAGCTATGTCAAATGTCATTTATCTTACTAAATTGGATGATAAAGAGTTAGAAGTGGAAAAGTTTTGAGTTGATCCTCAATATCCTTCCTGTGAGGGCTCATTTAAAAAGAATTGCATACATTGAATTACTGTTTCATTGCCTTCTAAACATTTACTGTGGCTGTCTTAATTTCAGGGAAAAGAAATTTTTCTGAAAAAGTTAATTATTTTACGTGTAAGCTATATAAGAAGATTTGTATATTATCAACTGTGGTAAGTGCATATATCAATGGTAATAGAATTTTGGAACCATGATTGCATACCTGGGCCTAAATTGTAAATATGATATGTCACAATATTGACTACGCCTGAACCTGAATCCTGAAGAAGCCGATTAAACCAGTTCTTGTCATAGAATCCTCCGGGGGCTACAAGTTTAGGTTTGAAACTGGATTTCCAGTACAACTCGTTCATAATTTTTTTAAGGATGATCAGATCTTTTGCATACTGTGCAGCCTCAACTCTTGCACCAATGCCACTTCCACTCAACTCATTACCTACATTTGCCAGGGTGAGGATAGAGGTGAAGCACAATAAGATAACAGCAATAACAAAGAGCTTAGTCTATTGGTACATACCAAATTCCCATGAATCTATATGGTATCCCTTTGAAATGGTATACTTGATTAGAGCCTCAGCATTACTAGGGTCCCAATCTCCTAGCCAGAGAATACCTTGATTATGCCTCCCATTGAGAGCATTCAAGCCAAATGTTACAACTGCCCTGCAAAGGAAAGGTTCAAACTACAATCACAATAATGGAAGCACGATTGCACAATTTCAATCTTGATGTAGTCTCATAAGACAATCAGAGAACATTTGAAAAGAGTTTTGTATTCCAAAGGTGTTAAAGAATGTCATGAATCTTACCCTGTCTTACTGAAAAACTGGTTCAACTCATCCCATCTGCTCATGGATAAACATCCTGTTGTATATCCAAACAAACCGTTTCCCTTTCTTTGAAATGGATGGCAAGGTTTTCCTGGATTTCCTACATCGTAAATTACTTGGTCTTCCGGAGAACCTCCAACTCTAATCCTTAAACGCTTAAAAGCTGTCAATCCACCCGCATTGAAAGAGTAAGATTATTTTGTAAGTCAAAAGTGTTCCCAAAGATACTAATGTTAAAAGATATAGATCGCCATTTATCACTCTAAATGATACTAGAATGTCATGAAAAGCTTCTAAAATGATGCAAACTTATTGAAGTATACACAAACAAACCTTGAATTGTCTTGGCAAGTAAAGGATTAGATAACTCCTGAAAAAACCAATCCATACTTCAATGAAAGATGTTTTATATTGGATTCTCTCATGTTCATGACAGACACGACTCATGTTGGTGAAATATCAACCATACTATGTTAAATGGATGGCTTTAATTTTACATAAAGGGGTCTGAACATTTTGCTGTGAAATCATGACAATAATTTTATTGGTGTATGGCTGAGATTTCACCAATACAAATCATGTCACACACATGAAGATGAGAGGACATATACATATAAGTTTTCTAAATTCTCACCATGGTTATCGCAGATGCGTTTTGCCACGTACAAAAACCGTATCTACAAAAATCACTGGGCCACCAATCAATAGTTGCACAAATGTAAGTATCATCAGTTTCAGCTATCTCTGTAGTTCCATCAACTACAATTTTAGCAAAGTTAAGTTCTTGAGACAAAATTACAGAGAGAGAAACCAGGATGAGAAACAAGGTGAGGCTGAATCCCATTGTTGGATAAATGACAACAGCCTCACCACCAACTCAACTTATACAAATTAACTGCAAAACAAAAAAAGAGAAAACATATAAATCAGAAACATATTTTCATAGGTGTGGTACCATTATTACATGCTAATGGAATTGGATTACATGACATCAAAGTATTTCAACTCAGTTTAAGGGAACTATAGGATTTACTATTGTCATTTCGTCGGATTTGCATCCTCCCATGTTCATGTATAACACAATTCATGTTGTCAAAATCTCAACTATACAGTACTGAATGTATGGCCATGATCTTGCAGCACCCTAACTATGTGTAAACTCATAGTAGGAACCATCTGTGGGGGTAGGATCATAGGATTCATAGCCATTTATTTAACATTCATATGGCCTAGATTATATAACTTGAAAGTATTAAAGCACATTAATTTAGATATATATATATATAGCATTGTAACATGACCCTAGGAAAAGAGAGAGAAAAGAGAGAAAAAAAAAAGTACAAAACGAAAGTAAGTAACATCTACAGAGTGAAAACATATAACTTGAGATTCACATTTAAAATTGATAGAAAAAATTAATTTTAACTAAATAAATAAGAGTAAAAGAAAATTAGATACAATTTTTGTTTGAAAGAAATCCCAGGGCTAAAAAATATGAACAAAAGCTAGAAACAGAAACCATTAAAGAAAACTAACCAGGGATAGGAGCTAGGACATGATAGAGCTTTGAAAAATAAGTTAGAAGAAGAATATTTATAGTCTTTGAGAAAGGTAACAGAAACAAGAAGTGGAAAGCAACGCCAATGTTACTCACACTAATAATTACAATGCTATACTGACCAAATTAAATACTACAAAACCAGTTCCTAAAATTAAAAGAGTAACATTAAAAACTCAAATAATTTTTTAAAAATAATTATTAAAAACAATAAAAGAGTATAATGCACACTATTTTTGAAGAAGAGAACAAAATCCAATTATTAAAGGGACAACATTACAATAATTTTTTTTATAAAAAGAAAAAAAAATCAGATTCAGAATTTCTATTTGTCACCATTTAGAAATTCAACTTTTCCCCAAAACAACTTAAAAGCTTGACAAAAAAAAATGCATTAAAATTTGAATTTTCAGAAAGAACATGATTCACAGTTTATGGTGTAAAATGTAATGAATTTTAATTGAGAAAGAAAAGCAATGAGAAAATAATGCCTTTTCTTTTCTTTTTCTTTTTTTGGAAAAAAAAAAAAGCTTTTATCCGTTACATAGTTAAATCTTTTTCAAAGGCAATTGAAGAATGATTTCTATGCTAACGGTAATAGAAAATCAAAATTAAAAGTAGGTGAAAAAAGAAAAGAAAATAGAGGAAATTCCTTAATTGATTTTGTAAGAATTATTCTTCATTGGCACAAAAGTTTTTTTCTTTTTTTCTTTTTTTCTTTTTGGATAATCCAATAGTTAGGGGAGACTAAAGAGAAATTTGAACCATTAATGTTTCTATTAAAAATATCAAGAAGTGTCAGTCAGTTAAGTTACAATTTTTTTTGGGGGGAGGGGGAACAAGAGTTCTTTTATGGGCATAACAAATTGTCAACATTTTCACAATAAATTGAGGTGTCAGCTCATCATAGGTCAAAATAAAATAAAATAAATTTAAAAATATGGTACCTAGATTCATGACGACTGAAAAAAAGGGTGTTACCAAAATATTATAACAGACATTTTGTTGTGCACTTGTGGACTTTCTCTTTACACTTCTTCCAGTTAATAAATTATGAGTAAAGCGTTCACATCTTTCTCATGTCAACTGTCAAGTGTTAAGCCAATTAACATGGCGAATGGCCAAGAAGTGTGTGATTGATCTCAGCCATGTTGAAATTAAACGAATCCAGGTATTGAATAAAAATGATAGCAAAGGACTGATATTCACAGCATTTTAGGAATAAATCTTTTTTACTAGAATAATATCATATTATCATTCAGTTGATTCATTAACATTTTATGGTTGAGATCAAACAATCAAGACTTGGTCAGAAATGGGCAAACTTGACAGAATACTATTTTTTATGAAGATATAAGATAGATTTCAGGGAAGAATGCTTGTAAAATTTTCCATAGTAAAGAACCTCATTGAAGGAGGAAATAGAATGGAAAATAGTACTTGCTGGGATTAAGCACAAACTTGTGGTTTTGCTCAATCCAATCCAAAAACACTGATGTGGGTTTAAACAATTCCTATGTTATCTGTGATAAGAATGTCATTTTAAATGAGAATTTGAGCCAAAAGGGAAAAATAATCACAAGAAGAAAAGGTTAAGATTCAGGATATGACACAAACTAGCAAGCAGAAATTTAAATGATAAATATGTTCATCAGAAATCATTACAAAAACTCAGGACTTTGATTAAAAAATAATAAGATTATAAATCAGCTAGATTATGAATAGTATCTTATTACATCAGAAATATCTTATTGAAGAGACTATTACTTAGACTAAAGACATCAGAACCAAAAGCTCTGAGTCAAGAGTGAAGAGAAAATTATGCACAAGCAGGAGCATCAAAGTTGGGAAGTACTATGAAAGAAATGGAGTAAGGTGAAATATATAATGGAGAATGCACATTATTGAGGACAGGGGCCAATTTTGGGATTTCTCCATGATCTGTAAGCACTAATGGAACTCCGTTTAGAACTGAGGTTTCACTTCGAAGATTCCCATCTTTGGGGGTCAAGTGAAACTCCTCTCTGTACAATGGTCCATCTGAAGCTTTGCTTCCAACCCAAGCAACCGTTTTCTTAATACTATGCATGAAAGAATTTCGGCTTTGGATTTTTCTCCCATTTGCGGGTAAATTGACGTTCATTAGATTTTCAACATTGATGACGAACCTAGTCTGATTGCTAAAATTAATCAGGAGCAAAGTAATACCCGCCTGTACAATGTGATGAAAATTGTCAAAATTAGTATAGCAAGATCATGGAATACAAGATATAAAAAGAGCAATAAGAAACTATACTAAAGAAATGTCTAAGACTTATTTTTTTTTGGTTGGGGTGGGGGGGTTTGAGAATTGGGAGAAGATTGAAATTCCATTTCAAAAATCAAATTTTGTTTTAGTTGATTAAAAAAGAACTGTTGAAAATAGACCAAGCCATATGTATGCAAGTAAAATAAGCTAAAGTATTGACAAATCAGCCTAGTTAGTACAATATTGAAGCCTATGTAATCAACATGCAAAAGTTGGGACCTAAGAAAACATGGGTGTCACTGAAAATATTGATGTTAAAGATCTGGGTTTAGATGGTCACAGGAGTAAGGATGATAAAAGTATGATGCTTATAAACATGCGACCATGATAAAGATAGACCTACACCTCCTAGTCCAAAATTGCCTTAAGACTCCTACATTGCCTCAAAATTATTTCCTTTGATTGGAGACAAAGTTAACGTATAATAAAGCCTTACTCTTCCTTTTGAACAGTGGGCATAAGAGCGTAGGTGTGGTGAATCACCAGTACTAACAGCAAGAACACCTTTTCCCATAAGTCGATGCCATAGAAGTGCACTACTCAAAAAAAAAAAAAAAGCTTCAAACAAAAGGAAATGATATGAATTAGATAAGCCCTGCAAGGACCTTCCCCCACAAAAAATAAGACTTCAATGATCTTGCCTGTAGTAATCAGGCCTGGGGACAAACGTGGCTGTGTTGAGGAGACCATAATTCCCACCAACTAAAGTCTGCCTGCAATATGCTTTAGTATTGAACTTGGATGCCATTCCAAGCTGATCTAAGTACCTAAAAATTCATATATAAATAAGTCATTACAGAATTAATGAAAGAGATAAGATGGAAGAGTAGTAAATTCTTTTTTTTTTTTTTTAATTTTTTTAATTTTAAATGATGGAAGTAATGAGGAGACCAAGATTACCAGAAGCTGTCCATGAATGAGTCAGACACATGGCGACCACCACTGTTAAAGGCACCACCAGATTCTCCAACCCATGCAGAAGCCCAAGGACCATTACGCTGAATAGTTTGGTGAAGACTGTTAAATGTCTTTGATATAATGCTTAAGTAAGAGGGATCCATTATCTTCTTTACAAGACTGGGGTCATTACCTGAAATGGAGAGAGCAACTGTAAAAGCAGATATGGACACACCAATAAATAGGAAGGGGAAGTGTATGTGAGTGCATGCACAATCATGTGTCAGGGTATGAAAACTTTAATTTGTTTCCATAAGAAAGACATCATTCAGAAATCAGAGGTATTAAAATGCTTTTGACCTAAGCAACCAAAAGCAATGTATGAAACCAAAACAACTAATAGTTGTCTTTTTGCCTTGTTGGGTTTTAACTTCCATACCAATTTCCAGTCAGGATACAATTTATAAGAATGAAAGAAAAAACATTAATTTGCACATCAAATAATTTTTTGGGTGCTCTTAACCATTCCTTGTTGCTGACATGCAACACTTTGACTCTAAGCGGAGAAAAATTAATGGGAAAAAAAGACACTGGAACATATCCTCTGCATACAATTCTCCTATGCACAATCAATTTCAAATTAAACTATTTTTTAATATTATGCAAGTGCAAATTGTGTAGAATGAGCTTTTAATATCACCAGTAGTGAAATGTACAGGTATCAACACTAAAAGAAGTTTGGTACCATGGTCACATACCTGCACCTAAATTATATATATGATGAGTCACGAAATTGACTACATTTGAACCTGAAACCTGAAGAAGTTTAGCGAACCATTCTTGGTCATAGAAACCTCCAGGTGCTATGAGTGAAGGCTTCAATTTGGATTTCTGATACAAGTTATTCATAAAACTTTTAAACTTGATCAAGTCTTTCCCATACAGTTCAGCACCAACACTTGCACCAATGCCATTTCCAGTCAACTCGTTACCTACAGTAGCAAAGGCAAGGATAGTGATGAAGAGAAACAAGATAATGGCAACAATAAAGAGCTTTGTCTATTAGTCCATACCCAATTCCCATGAATCTATCTGGTATCCCTTTGAAATGGAATACTTCATTAAACTCCTGGCGTTGCTAGAGTCCCAATCTCCTCCCCAAGCATTCCCCTTAAGCTTGTGCCTCCCATAGAGAGCATTCAAGCCAAATGTCACAATTACCCTGCAAATGAAAGATTCACATAACAAGTAAGCATGCAAACCATACCCCCCTCACCCCCAACACACAGGAAAAAACCAAACAAAAAAAGAAGAAGAAGAAGACGAAATTTTCCTTTCTTGAAATACCTCTAAAAACAAATTCATAAATTCAATACCATAGGGAAATCTTGTGGAAGTCAAAAGACGATCATAATAATTTGAAAACTTCAGGAAAAACTTGAATTATGTTTACAAATGTTTAATCTGAAAAGAACATGGGAGAATGGTAAAACACTAAAACTTGAGATATAGAAACCTAGCATTCATTCTCAATGAATTTCCATAAGGAAAATAAGATAGTATTTAAAAAAGAGTTTACTCCCTAGGTGGTAAGGTAAAATGGAAGGAGTATCTGTACTGATGTTCTGTATGTATTGTACTCAATCTACGTACACGGAAATCCAGTTTAAGATTGACAAAATAACTTTGTGATGCATGTAACAATTTTGAATTGATCACGAGTTTAAGGCATCTACTTTGCATATTATATTTGAATTAAAAATTAAGTAGAAAAGAGCTAGGGTTTTTCGGTCACTATTAGGGTTGACAAAACATAGACAAAACCTTGGTATGTAATTCTTTTTCTTTTTCTTTTTTAAGAATTCAGGTTGATATGTAATATTCCAAAAATCTTTTCTTTTTTTTTTGGGGGGGGGGGGGGGGGGGGGGTGGGGAGGGAGGGGTTAGAATATAAATGTTTGAATGTCATAAAGCTTACCCTGTTTTACTGAAAAAATGGTTCAGCTCATCCCACCTCCTCATGTATAAACATCCCTTTGAAAATCCAAACAACCCATCCTTCATCTTTCGAAAAGGATGGCAAGGATACCTCAAATTTCCTACGTTGTACACCACTTGATCTTGCAAAGAACCTCCAATTCTTATCCTCAAATGATTGAAAGCTATCATTCCAGCAAAATTAAAAGAGTAACATAATGTTGTCCATCAAAATATACCAACAAGATATCAATAATATAAGCAGAGGCTCTTGTTTATCATTATCACTCTAAATAATACTTGAATGACATGAAAATTTCCAAAATATGGATACATATTGAAGCAGACAGACAAACCTTGGATAGCCTTGGCAAGTAAAGGATGAGATAAGTCCTGAAAAAACCAAACCACACTGAGCAGTGATTCAAACTGCCTAACTGTTTTTCAGCAATTTAATGAAAAAAGTATGATATCAGTCTTTCCATGCTAATTTAGTCTTATACTGAGGTAAGTTTCTAAATCCTCACCAAATTAATAACAGATGTATTCCCCCATGGACATTGGTTGTAGTCACACTTATTACGAGGCCACCAATCAATAGTTGCACAGATGAAATTATCATCAATTTCAGCTACCCTTTTAGTGCCATCCACTAAAATTTTAGCAGTTCTATCTTGAGCTAAAATTGCAGGAAGAGAAACGAAGGCAAGAAACAAGGTGAGGCGGAATCCCAATGTTAGATCCATTGCAACTACCTCAGAATCACCTCAACTTACAGAAATTGACTGCAACAAAAAGCGAGAAAGTTTTTAATAAGAAACATATCTTCTAAAATGTGCTAGAGCTAGTACATGTTTCTAGACATGAATTACAATACAGGAAAGATTTTTCAACTCAGTTGGGAAGAGAGTTACAGACTTTGCAATTCCCATTTGGCCCAAACTACACTAATCATCTTCATCTTTTCAGCCAATCAAGAACTTGAAAGTCTCAAAGCTAGCATTTATTTCACACTAGTAAAATACTAAAATCCTTAAAGATAATAGAGAGTGCGAGAGAGAGAGAAGAAGAAGAAACCAAAACTAACATCTACAAACTGGAAAAAGATAAGTTTAAAATCAAGAACATAGAAATTAGTATTGTATCAGAAATTCTTGTTAGATCCATAAATAGTATTAGAAAACAGCTGCTTTACCCAAGTTAGGGGCTTTGAGAACAGAAGAAGAGTTATGGTATCTGAGAAAGTGCGATAACCACAACATATTGGAGTTATTTTCATATATAACAGATAACGAAATGTGGAAACACCCATTTACTAAACAAAACCAGTTCTTTAAACTCAGAAAGCATCATTAACAGGCAATTCTGTCAACTTCTTCTCTCTTCTTTTCAAGGGAAAGAAAAAATGCTTTTCACCTACCATAGGCAAAAGGACCATAATCCAAAGCTCTACCCAAATACAATTTAGGATGGTTAAGGACAACCAATATGAGAATCAACTTCAATATAATCAAATAAGAAATAAAGACCACCATAGCTCGATTCTTAAACTAGCTTTCCTCATAGACACATGCATAAGAAATCACTATATCAGGCACATAAAGAAACTACATTTAAAGCAACCCAGATGGGATTTCAAGAAAAATAAGACTACCCCAGATGTAGACTAACCTCAAATGTATCAAAATCACCATTATTGATAACAGTGAAACTCAACTCTCAGAACTGGGAGTATGAAGCAAGCAACTTCGTTCAGACAAAAAGCACACTGACCAATAATGTGGATCTTTTATTAGGTGAGGAACGAACTAGGTGCCTTCCTTATCATGACGTTTGCTAAGAAAACCATAATGGGTGAATTGGGTCGGTATAAAATTTGTCGGTTTTGTAAAAAAGTTCAGCTAAATTTAGCTGTGGATTTAAATCATTTTTACCTTTAACATAAGTTACTCATTCTCAGTGAGTTTTAGGTGAGTTTTAGGTGTGTGGATACAGTCAAGTATCTTTTTGAGGAAAGAGTCAGATAAGAGAATATAAAATACATGTACATTTATGAAAATTTATAAAAGGTGAAAACTTTGTGCGTGTGTGCAAGTGCTGCCATTGCTATTTTGCTGAGATTCCAAGTAGTGTGCAATGGGCTTAGCTTTGTTTGAAAGTTATGCTCATGCCCACTAAATCTTTCTAACCCAGGATTTAGATTTTGATGATGTTGTAAAAAAAGGTTGAAGATTGAAGAATGTTTTTTTCTTTTTCTTTTTTCTTTTGGGGTTTTGCTTTTTTCGAGACTTGACTATGGCTTGAATCAAACTCAACAGCAAAGATCCGTGTAAAATGGGGTTGTCATGTAGTGCTTGTATAGTTGTATTTTTATAAAGTTTCCACATGCACCAAATCAAGTGTCTGAAAAGTCATATAAAATCTAGAAATTTGGAAGAGACATTCTACTACTAGACACTAGAGAATTTATGCTTCAATAAATAAATCATTTTTGTTTTGGAATAAAGCATTCAACTTTTGAAAATAGCAATAGTTATTATTAAGAGTCAAATTTTAAACTTTTTTGAGAAGAGTCAAATTTTAAACTACAACTTGATAAATTAAATTATTCATCAAAATAAAAACTGATAAATTAAATTTGAGCTTCTTGGTAAGTTAAAATATAAGTTTAGTGATTTTTTTTTGGGAGCCATCCTCCTATCTCATTGATAGTTACATTATCTAATGACTAATTGTGTGAGAGTGAACGTGCACTTGCCTTCATCTTTGGTTAGTGCTCATGTGGAATATAATTTTTTTATATATAATATAGTATGTATAAATTGTTTTATATAATTTTTGAAGATAATTTGTTACCCTTAAAAATTTAAAAAAAAATTATATAAAAAAAAGTATTTTTCATATCTCTATCTCTACAAATATATCATTCTATTATTTTTGGTATCTATATAGCCATTTAGATTGTGTTTGATATAAAATCAAATTCTCACTTCCAAAATAATTAAGAATTAACTCAAACAAAACTCAAAAAACATAACACTAAAACATATCAACTCAAAGTAGAGTTTATAAAATAGAAAACCCATAAAAATTCAACAACTTAAAGTAGAGTTGCAATAAAGAATAATCACTTTTTTCATAAGAGAATAAGAGAGAGAATAACTAATGTATAGAAAAGAAAATGAGAAGAAGAAAAGTCAAAATAAAAGGTACAGTTATAAGCATCAACTATACAAGTTATACTATGTAATAGAATAGCAACTAACAATCAAAGAAAAGGAAAGAACCTAGAAAAAAAAAAATATATATATATATATATATATATATATAATAGCTAAAAAAACACAATCAATCTCATCAATCCATAGTAGAGATGAAACAAAGAATTAAAAAATCCACTAAAAGAAATATAAAAATAGAGAGAAATAGAGTAATTACCTTTTTTTTTTATGGGGGAAAAATATGAATTATATGTGAGAGAGAATAACATATTTATAGTAAAATGAAGACAAAAGAATTGAGGAAGTATAACAGAAAAGTTAGAAAGTAGTGGAAAGATAAAGAGATAAAAGCGGAAGGGAAATGTTGTTTTAAGTGTAATAGTAAAGTGAGATGTCAATAAGGATAAGAAGAGACCAAAAAATAAATAAATAAATAAATAAAGTGCTAAAAATATATGGATGACACATCACACTCTCTTTTCCACCCCCATACTCCACAAATCAAAATAAGCCACATGTCTCTTAATTCCTAATTTGAAGCTATTTTATTCAACTTACCTAAAATAAATTAGAAAGAAAAAACCCAGCACATATTCTTCCCAAAGTACGCAAACCCTCCCACCACCAACCTCTTCCCAACGCCCAACGTCATTGACATGAGTTCATCGGCACCATCAACTCTAGTCACAGGCACTAGTTCCAAACAGGTCTGAATTCAATTTGAATGCCCACAACCACCACCATCATTGTTGACTTTGCCTTGTCCCTTATTCGCTCCCAAACCACCACCCCTACCTCCTCTTACTTCTCGTCTTCTTGTACGCCCCTAAGGGAGCACAACCTGAACTCAACACTTATAAGATTTTGATTAGGTAAATATAACATGGTGGTGGTGGTCCCAGGCCCTTATTCTTCTTAATTTTGATTTGAATGCTTGAAATTTCTGGCTATGTTTATTCCTCTTAAGAAATATATTAGTTGGAAACCTTCTTAATCATGATTCAAAATTTTGAAATTCTGGAGTTGAACTAGCAGGGAAGAATATAATTTTCAGTATAAGAATAAGGGACCAAGACATAGTCAACAATGACGGTCGTGGTGGGTATTCAAATTTATTGCAATTTTCCCTGGATTTGGTGGCGGTATGGTGGCTATGACTGAAGTCGACAATGTCGATGAACTTATGTCAGTAGCGTTGGGCGAAGGTTGGTGGTGGGAGGTTTGGGGATGAATATGTGCTGGGTTTTTTCTTTCTTATTTATTTTAGGTAAGTCAAATAAAATAGCTTAAAATTAGGAATTAAGAGACATGTGGCTCATTTTGATTTGTGGAGCATAGGGTGGAATAGAGAGTGTGAGACAGATGATTTTGACTCACTTAATTTGGCCGATGGAATCATTCATAATTCAACTATTTGGGGCTTAGGGCTATATTATGTAACAGCTGAAAACCAATCTTGTCTCTTTTTATTTTTGATAAAACTTATCTCTTTTCTTTGATAATAAAGAAGTTGCTACAATTCTTGCCTATTTTTTTAATAAGGAATAAACAATATTTTACTAACAATAAAAAACAAATAAAAAATAAAACTCAAAAACAAATAGCAAAGAACAAGCAAAGCATTAAAAGGGTATGATTAGTTACTAAGTCATATGCAGTAGGACTTAGTATGCATAATATATATCTATAAATAAATTCATATGAAAAAAATAATAATCATGAATGATCACAACCATCGCAAACAAATCTGGCCAATTCCTTAAATCTTGCCATGTTATGTGCCTATCATTTGTGATTTGGGCCTTGTGTTTATTTTTTATTTTTGGCTAATTGGAGCAAAAGTACTTTATTTTTGTTGCAACATAACATGCACCTATCTTTTTGTTGTAAAATAAAGAGTCAAAAGTACTTTCTTTTTTGGGCTCAAATAACTGGTAAGTACATCGTCACTTCAGGACTCAAGTCTTTTTTTTTTTTTTTGGGAGAAAAGGACTCAAGTCATTTAAAACTTAAATTTTTATTATTATTATTTAAATTATAGGATCCATAATATGTATGGACTGCAATTATAAAAGATCTGAAATTTAAATCTCTATTCTTTCTAAAGAAAAAAAAATTTAAACCTACCTTAATAACAAAAAGAAGATTTATAATATATGATAAAGACTGCATTAGATTGGGTTTCTTATATAATTAGATTAGTTTAGGATTTCTTTGTTTATTTTTGAGATTAGATAGTTATTAGTGTTTGAGTTCAGTTAGGATTAGTTGTTATCTTTATTTCTTTATTTTCCAGTTCTAGATAGACATGATTAATGAAATTCAGATTGGATAATTTCCAATAGTTGGGTGTTGATTCATAAGTGACCCAAAGTGTTGATTCTTAGGTTTATCTTTTAATTTTCTTGTTCTTATATTTTTGTTTTATTCATTTTCTTGCATCAATATATCTTTCACACTACGTATAATTGGGAAATATAGTAGTAATAATAATTAGGGTTTGAAAGATATATATCTTAATGGTTCCATTTTTTTTTTTTTTTTTTGTGGTGCCTAACAACCCCTCCCATGTATACTTACAATGTTCAACAACAAAGTATATAAATAAAATAGTAATTATTTATTTATAATAGGGGCAAAACCTATTTTTCTTTACACCTATTAGTAAGTTAGTATGAACTATGACGTGCCAAATGTCTAGCTTGTCGGTGTGACTCGACTATAAATTAGTGATGGGACCATCGTGGAACAATTTTATGGTTGTTTAGGTCTTTTTCCTTCACAATCATGACCATAAGGTTTGACAAGGCCAGGAATACGGACTTAATTTATTTTTTTCTTTTTTTGAGAAAGGCTTTTGTTTTTTTTAGAAGAATTTTTTAGAAAGACTTAATTGTTAATAAAGTATGGAGAACACTATCACTAAAATAATTAAAAATCAGTGGGTTTCAGTTAACTCAACTGGTAAAGTTTCTGATAGTTGTATAAGAGATCTGGAGCTCAATCTCCGCCTACACCAAAAACTGATTGGTGTTTTGGTCTAATAATAAAAAGCTATTATCAGGACTCTCTCTAAAAAAAAAAAAAATTTAAAAACCATAATTAGAATTTAAAAAAAAAAAAAACACTCATGCAAAGATTAAAATTGATTTCTCTGCTTGTATATGTCATATTCTCATTTACATCATCTATTAATTATAGAATACATTTTTGCTAGAGACTTCATGTTTGGTTGAGGATATCTACTGCTTTGATTTGATAGATCTTAGGGTAGAAACTAGAAACACATTGAATGATCACTAATAAAGGCTTGAATTATAGAGCCTGATTTGTTGGAAATTATAAAAATTAATTTTTTAATAAATCAGTTTGTTCAAGGCATTTGGTCGTATTTCTATATTTTATTTCTAAAAAGTAAAGACTACTCAAAAGACACCGTACAGAATGATTTTTAGAAAACTTTAAACCACTGTTTCTGGGTTTTTTTTTTTGTGGATTTAATTGCATCCTTTATAATACCTACTGGATCTCAATCCAGTATCTTTGGGCTTTGGTGGTGTCATGAAGCCTTTTTAGGGATGTATGTGTTGTTTGGGAAGGGTGGCAACTTAAGGCTGTGGATGCTTAAGATGTCAATGGACTGATATTTGGTGATAGGAAGGCTGCAAATGAACCGAACTAATTATAAACAATTTAGGCCCAGTTTGAGTAAAATTTGTTTATGCTAATTTATTTAGCAAATAAGTCAATTTCAAGTCAAAGTTTATACTCAACTATTGAATACGCTAAACTCAAACTCAAAACATAATAATGTGTTTATAAATTAAGGTACGAGGCTAAGACTCAATTTAAGTATATATAATATTGCATGTTTATATGTATATAAGTGTAAAAATATATGTACTTGGATTGTGCCAAATTGTAAATAAGTTTATATTATATCGTATTATTCTTATAATTGATTCGTAGTATAGTTTTTAATAATACAAGGAAGATGAATTCAATTTTTATAAGTTCATAAATGAAAATCATTCTATATAATTAACTCAAATAATGAAATTTCAACTGTAATTTAGTTATAATTCATTTAAAAAAACCATTATTTAATTATTATTAATTATCCTATAGATTTCTTGAATGGGTAAAATTTTTATTTATGATGTTTACTATATATTGGAAAAGAACAAATCAATCAAATATCTAATGAACAAACTCAATCTTGTTTAATAAGAAAATTGATGTTTATGCTTGAATCACATTCAAAATAAAATTAAATGGATAATTTTAAATTTTTATATGCAACGCATTTGTAGTCCTAAAGTGGGTTTTGAGTCCATAACGAAAGTGTGTTGGCCAAATCGCCCGTTTGGGTTTGGTTGAAAAATGGATCTTGAAAGGTGAGACGTGGAAATTGAATGGATGTTGGGTTGTTTTGTGATTTGCCATTGTTTATTGTGTTGTTTATTTGAGTTGCATCTTCAAAACCCATTTGTTTATTTTGAAAAAAGAAAATCTACAACTTCCAAAACAAAAATTTCAGAGTTTTTGAAATAAAAAATATATATAAAAAAATTGCTACCAATTAGGCCCTTACACGGTTACACCACTAATCAAACCTCATGCAATAACTCACTTTTTAAATTTTCAAAAAATAATTTTAAAAAATTTTTTTTTTTTTTTTTGAGAAGGTTAAAAAAAACTTGTTAGTGTTCCATAATGACAAAATGTAGAATTTAATAGGGCCGACGTTTTACATGTATTTATAATTCAACCAATCTTTAAAGCTATGTGTGGTAGTAAGTAGTAACCAAAAATAGAGAAATCTCACCTACCTTATTAAAAAGGGTCAAGTACCAAACACATGCTATTATGTTATTTTCTTTTATACTTTTAAGGTCACCGACGTTTCCAAGCTACTATCTTTGTATGTTTATGTGCTACTTGTTTATTAATGTTTGTGTTAGGCTAATATGGGTGATCAAAACCCACTTGTACATGAAGCCACCGACAAAATCCTTAGCTTGCAAAGTGTGCATCTATGAATAAATTAACTATGCCATAAAAAAATAAAAAATAAAAAACAAAAAAAAACTAATAAATTCTTGAAGAATTTACATACAAGTTTTCATCACTAATCTATTTCAAATAATTACAAATAGTAATTTGCATTGTCACACAGTTTATTGAACAAAATTTTCACAAAATTATATTAAATGATAATTCTGTTCATAATGAAAAGGAGCAAAGAAAATATATACCTGTTATTGAGGTCTGGTTCTTTGTTGAATCTACCACTCAATTGGAAGCCATAATGCAAGAGTTTAGAGATACCAAAACAATCACAATATGAACCAGTTCCAATTGAAAACCAAGTTATACTTATATAGTATTGATGCAGTTATCAACTGATTTTGTAATTGAATTTGGTTAGGCATAATTTGACAATTTCTCAATATGAGAGAACTATTCCAATCCAAGTAGCATAAAACCATAATAATAACAAACCCACCCCCCCCCCCCCCACCTTTTTATATTTTATTTTTTTATAATAAGAGTGTTGAACTTAGTAAATTAGGATTTATGCTAAATTAGGGAAAGATAACTCCCAGCCAGCTAATTGGATTAGATGAGTTACAATCATTGCCCAATTGTTTGTCTAATGGATAAGGTTGATATGGTAGTGCTTTCGTTCATTGTGGTTTGTTTTGAGTGTCGACACTTAAGTTTTAGGTTGGAATAAGTCATAGACTAATAGTTGTGTCATATAAAGCTCCATCAATATTATCTTATTTTATGGATTCTAGTTAGCTCAATTAGTGAAGTCGTTTGTCATCAGAAACGGACGCTATAGATTAAAACTCTTTAAAAAAATTATTTATTTATTTTTTTTTTTTTTTGGGTGGTGATTATAAACAAAAAAAATATTTTTTAAAAACCTTGTGTGTCTAAAATTCTTCGGGCAACTGACTATTTCCTAATATATGTAGTCCTCTATTTTATACATATATACTAGATCATTATAGAGAAGAATTCATTGAAGATATCTCAGGATGCTAGTTAGGTGTTTTGAAGCCAAAATTTCATAAATCTTGTAAAGATTTGGAAATCTCTAAACCAACCTTCTGAAGTTTTTATTTTTATTTTTTTTTGAAAAACAAACAAGTTCTTAATATAATATGCTTAACTTATCGTGAAAAAGGAGATCTAAAATAATTGTCATATGCCAAGACTTAACCCTTTAATCGTCACACTTATCCCAATAATTTATGAAGATAAAAACACCATAAGGATAATATATATATATATATATATATTTCTTTAATGTTTTTTTGACTTGGTCAATCTTAAAATCACTTTGTTTTTTATTTGAAGTAAAGCTTATTAAATAAATTGTAACTACCCACCCTACACTATAGTGATAATTGTAACGTACATCTTGAATTTAAAAAAAAAAAAAAAAATTACAATCAACATTCTAATTGGACAATAATTTACAATTTTCATCCATTATCTAAACTAGTGTTACACAATGTAAAATGATCTTTTTAGGATGAATTGTAAATGCTTTCATAGATAAGCACACTATAAATATTGTCATAGCTTAGGATGGGTAGTCACCAACTAAACCATTTATTGTTACACCAACTTAGAAGTTGGGAGAAAAAATTGCAAATTATTATCTAATTAGGAAATTAATTGCTAAATTTTAAATTTTAGGGTACATACTACAAACACCCCTATAGTATGGGGTAGATGATTATTATAATTAAAAAAAGAAAGAAAAGGAGAGTAGAACTTGTTAGTTGTTGCACAAAATCAAACAATGTTGTACCAAATTTTATCCAAAAGGAAATAATAAAAGAGACAAAGTCAAAAAAACACAGTCGTAGACAATCTTATTCAAGCTGGACCCCTTTTATTAATTTATTAATTTATTTTTTAAAAAAAAAAAAAAAAAAAAAATTTGGGCCCAAAGGGCAAATCTGTAAAAACAGTCACTCTGTTACCATCTCCCTCCTTCTACTCTTAACCTATATAACCTCACTCCCTACCTAGCTGTTCCTTCTTTCCCTCCTATTCTTTCTCCCAAGTCAAAAACCCTAGAAAAACCTTTTCCACCTCACACCTCAAATTCCACTTTCCCATTTCAAATTCTCCGCAATTTCATTCAATCCCAGTGGTATTCAATTCCCTTTGGACTTCCTTTTCCCCACTCTCACTCCCCATTTTCAGTGAAATCCGCAACCAAAATTTCCCCCAAATTTCTTTGCAGTTCAAAAATTTCCAAGCTTTAACTTTTCTCCTCATTCAGCAATTTGATCACTGATTTGTTGAATACCCATTTCGATTTCAACGATCATGATCGTGAATCATTAGGAAATTTTTCATGTTGTTGTATAAATTAAAGGAATTTGTTGTTTTTTTCCATTTATTCATTTGGGTCTGTAAAAGATTAGGTCTTTGTTGTAATATTTGATTATTTTTTGTTTCCTGTAAATTATGATGTTTTTTTGGGGGTGAAAGAATAATTTTGGGTATTTGATAAAGTGGGGATGGAGAACAGTGAAGAAGCTGTGGATGATCAGGGCTCTGGATGGTTCAAAGTGAAAAAGGTGTTCTTTTGAGTTCATTTTCTTCCATTTTCTTCATCAGCATTGTTCTAATTTTGTTGTTGATTTTTTTTTTTTCTTATTAACATTAAAAAAAGAATTATATTTAGCTGCTGTTTGGTCTCTGGGAATGCTGAGAGAAAGGAAAAGAAAACAAAAAGTTGAGACTTGATAAGGCATGAAAGTGGTTTAATTGGACTTATTGGAGTGAGTTGTTTTGATTTTGAAATTATAATTTCAATTTTGCTTTTTCTTCTCTAGCATTTTACCAGCTACCACACAGATCTCATTCTAGATAAATTGGGTTGTGATCATTTTTTAAATCAATCCAGTGTGATCAATTGTGTGTTGCACTTGCTACTTATGAAAGTTAGGACTTTGGAGAACACCTCAATGCATATCAATGAGAGATGTTTGGACATGGAAGTGGTTACTTTCACTAATAACTTTTAAATGCTTCATTGTATCTTAAGTTGTTTATTTATCTTTTGGATTTTTATTTATGGTATAGAAATTTTATTTTTATTGAACTGATTTATTTGGGCTTTAGGTTTTTACATTGTGATGCATAAAGTAACAAAAATGGATCTGGATATCTATTCAACTCTCATATATTACTTAGAGAGGGTGCTTCCACCCCCACCCCAACGGACGCGAACACACACAAGGAAAATAGACGGTGTTCCATCCCTTAAATTAAAGAGTAAAATATGTAACAGATTTTTGCTTGCGTTTGAAAATGAGAAATCTTTTTACTCTTTATTGTCAATACGTTTGAGATGACCTCTATTTTTATTTCCAAGGAACAAAAATGAACCATATATCTGCCCTCTTCTTTCAAGTTACCTGCTTTTTAGCTGAAGTGTTTATTATATGTCTTCTGTATTTTTTTTATCAGTTCTTTATTTATTTACATTAGAAAGTATATCGGTTCCATATTCAACCCAATTCTCATATTTTTAGCTGTATTTTCTTCACATTTTTTCTTGTCCAGAAGCATAGAAGTAGTTCAAAGTTTTCTCTTCAGAGTTGGGTTGGGGGATGTTCAGGAAAGAATGCTTCTAGTTCTTTACATATTCAGCCCTCATTGAATGAAAATAGTGAGAATTCAAGTGGTAAGCACAGATCTCAGCTTCCAAAGGCAGGGGGAAATTATGCTGTAAATAGCCATGGTAGTGTTGTAAATTCTGTTTCTATTTTGAATGAAGACAAAAAGGATGTGCTCTATCTTGACAAATGTGTAGTTCAACAAGATACTGAGTGTCCTGATTCAGTTCCATTGTTTGATATAAATTCTAATGGTGTGACTGGAGATATTGAGAAAACTCCCCAAAAGGATAAGCCTGATGTGGTTCACAAATTCAAGTGGGGTGATCTAGAGGATGATGCATTGCTACTGCATCATGAAAACACTGTTGGAGTAGGAATCAAGTTTGGTGATATTGGGAACGATAATTTGGTGGCCTGTAGGAAGAATGTAAACAATAACAATTCGGTTTCCCCTCTTACTTCTTGTGCTATTCCTCAAGAAAACAGCTTGGTGGCAGCTGCAGATGCAGATATATGCAGAAATGAGGTTTCTGAAAAGAGCTGTACAGAGGTGAATGAAATATCTTTAGAAGATGCTGAAGTTCCAATTGTGAATGAAAAAAAGGTTGACCCAGATGTTGAAGTTTCAATCTGCAAGGATATACACACTGAACATGTTGACCCAGAAAATAATAACCATTTAGATACTGGTCCATCTGGTGAAGAAGTGGGGACAGTGGTGAAACTTCAGGCACCTGTTATACCAAAGGCAGGTTATTCAGATATTTCTGAAGTACCAATGACAAATGGGGCTTCAAGCACAGGTGCAGTTTCCCAAAATACCAAGTTAGCTCCTTCTAAAAAGAGTGGACCTGAATTTTCAGGTGATGCTACCTTTACAGGCCCTACTAAAGACCAAGGAAGCCCATCGCATGGTACAATACAAAATGAAATGCAAAACACACAGATTATGAATGCCCTTGGAGAAGGTGAAACAACTGAAAGTAAAGAAAGATTTAGGCAGCGTCTATGGTGCTTTCTCTTTGAGAATCTTAATAGGGCCGTAGATGAACTTTATCTTCTTTGCGAACTAGAATGTGATGTAGAGCAGATGAAAGAAGCCATTCTTGTTCTTGAAGAGGCTGCATCTGATTTTAGAGAACTAAATACTAGGGTGGAGGAGTTTGAGAATGTGAAAAGGTCCTCTCCTCAGCTAATTGATGGCACACCAATCACATTGAAGAGTGACCATCGCAGGCCTCATGCTCTTTCATGGGAGGTAAGCATGCTCACATTTTTTTTCTGATGTTGGAAATGAAATTTAATGCTCAAATTACTGAAAATTCTGTTAATCAACAACACTGAAGTTTTTATGGAAAGATATTTGTTGACATCATATACTTATAATAAATCAGTGTTTTGTACTAATAATCTTCACTCTGATTTTAATAGTCTAAGAATGTGAATTTTCTCGTGGCTTGTTCCTTCAATTTCTGAAGGCATTAACTTTGCAAAAATTTGCTTAATTTAACATCATCCATTCACTATTCCTAAGCTAGAGAATTCTCCTTTGGGAGGTCAAAATCACCTTCAGCATGTTAAAGAACAAAGTCAAAAGTAGGGCACTTGAAGAAAGGGTAATGACGTGTAAAGAATATGCAGATGCCTGTGCATAGTTTAGTTGATGAAGACATTGCATGTACATGTGTCAACCATTGTAGGGCAACATATCTTCTTAAAAAACATTTTTGGCAACGTAGCTCATCAAAAACCATTGTAGGGCTACCTGGCTCTGACCTTATTAAAGTTCACTCAATGAAGGTTTATAAAAGAGTGATACCTATATAGAAAAAGAAGGTTTATAAAAGAGTGATGCTTTTAACCATCTACTTTCATATATCATTTGTGATCTTTTGTGCTCCTTTTGTTGGAGTAAGTTCCATTATACAACTTTGTGAGGATAAAAATTAGTTTTAATCACCTTTCTCTCTAATATAAAAAGGGTTAGTCTCTTATTGTTGAGTGCAGGTGCGAAGAATGACAACTTCACCGCACAAAGCAGAGATACTGTCTTCATCTCTTGAGGCTTTTAAGAAAATTCAACAAGAAAGAGCTAGCATGTGTACAGCTAATGATGTGAAAATCCTGGGGTCTGCATGTCCTAATTTTCAGTCTGTTGATAAATCAGCTGGGAAAAGCAATGTAATGCTCAATGCTAAAGAATCACAAATAAAGTCAAGAAAACAGAGTGGAAATTCAGATCTCATTCAAGGGAACCTGGGTGGAGAAAAGCGGATTATTGAGTCTGGCAGGTCCTGCAAAGTAAATTTAGGACAAAATGGACGTGTCCCTCCCCAGAATTCATCCTCTTCTGAAGTTGGTTCATCATCTAGGACACCTTTTAGGGATAGTTCTTCTGCTGGAAAGACTAAGAGAGAACAACCTGGATCTGAAGCAGATAGGCTGTTTCCTAAGAAAGAAAAAATGTTGGCAGAAAGTGGTGTTGAGAAAAATCCTAAATCTACAGAGCATTTAAAGAGGCAAATTCCTCCATCTGAAAAAGAAAGGGATAAGGAAAAGAGGAATTCAGCTCCATGGAAATCAATGGATGCTTGGAAAGATAAGAGGAACTGGGAGGACATACTTTCATCTCCTTTTCGTGTCTCTTCTCGTGTTTCACATTCGCCAGGTATGAGCAGAAAAAGTGCTGAGCGTGCACGTGTATTGCATGATAAACTAATGTCTCCTGAGAAAAAGAAGAAAACTTCTATGGATCTGAAAAAGGAAGCAGAAGAAAAGCATGCCCGGGCAATGAGAATCAGAAGTGAGCTGGAGAATGAAAGAGTTCAAAAGCTTCAGCGTAACTCAGAAAAATTAAATCGGGTTAATGAGTGGCAGGCTGTCCGCAGTATTAAGTTACGAGAGGGAATGCATGCTCGCCACCAACGTGGTGAATCTCGGCATGAGGCTTTTCTAGCTCAAGTTGCGAAGAGAGCTGGCGATGAAAGCAGTAAAGTTAATGAGGTTCGATTTATTACTTCCTTAAATGAAGAAAATAAAAAGCTAATTTTGCGACAGAAACTTCATGATTCAGAGTTGAGGAGAGCCGAAAAACTTCAAGTGATAAGAACTAAACAAAAAGAGGATATGGCTAGAGAAGAGGCTGTTATAGAACGCAGGAAACTCCTTGAAGCTGAAAAATTACAGCGCCTTGCAGAAACACAGCGGAAAAAAGAAGAAGCTCAAATTAGAAGAGAAGAGGAACGCAAAGCATCCAGTGCAGCACGTGAAGCAAGGGCCATGGAACAGCTTCGTAGAAAGGAAGAAAGAGCGAAAGCCCAGCAAGAGGAAGCTGAACTTCTGGCCCAGAAATTAGCTGAGCGACTTAGTGAAAGTGAACAACGTCGCAAGTTTTACCTGGAGCAAATACGAGAGAGAGCTTCTATGGATTTCAGGGATCAATCTTCACCTTTATTGCGCCGATCTACGAACAAGGATGGGCAGGGTAGATCTACACCAACCAACAATGGTGAAGATTATCAAGCAGACAGTGTCTCAGGCTTAGGAGGTTCTGCTCTTGCAATGGGCAATGTTACATTGCAACATTCATTGAAGCGAAGGATTAAAAGAATTAGACAAAGGCTTATGGCTCTCAAATATGAATTTTCTGAGCCTCCTCTTGGTGCTGAAAATGCTGGTATTGGATATAGAACGGCTGTGGGAACTGCAAGAATGAAAATTGGGAGGTGGCTTCAAGAACTTCAAAAACTTCGGCAAGCTAGAAAAGAAGGGGCTGTGAGTATAGGGTTAATAATTGCAGAAATGATAAAGGTACCACTTGAAACCATTATTTTAAGGATTAACACTTTTTTTAACACAATATACATGTGATGGTTATGATGTTTAGAAGTTGGGTACGCTAAATTGTTGGTCAGATTTTAGTAGTGAAAATTATCTCATTTGTCCATGATATCAAAACATCAACTCTTTTTAGCTGACTATTACTTCTCAAATAGCATTTGATGAATTGATGGCTATGTTAGTAAGTGGTTTTGGGATCGAATCCTTTTCTACTCTTACAGATGTAAACATTTTGATATATCTATTGCAGGTTGATTGTGCCCTGGACATATAGATTGTCCAATATGGCCAGGCCTGTACTAGATGAAAAATTCTAAAAAGTTATTAAGTTACTTGAGGAGCTCCTTTTATTAAAGTTTATTCACGTTTATAGTTGACAAAAGTTGTCCATCCATTGGTGATAGGACATCACTCATGATTTTCCATCTGATCAATGTATGCTTTAATTCCCATTAAAGATGGTGTTATAAATACACATTGCAGTTTTTTGCTTTTAATTCAGTTTTGTAAGGTTCTGTTGATTTTCTAACTTAATGCATCTGATATTTCTATGTGATTAGTATTTGGAGGGAAAGGACCCTGAGCTGCAAGCTTCTCGCCAAGCTGGCTTACTTGATTTTATTGCTTCTGCTCTGCCAGCTTCTCATACATCAAAACCTGAAGCTTGCCAGGTGACAATACACCTTTTGAAGCTTCTCAGGGTGGTTCTGTCTGTGACTGCAAACAGGAGCTATTTTCTTGCACAAAATCTTTTACCCCCAATCATCCCAATGCTATCAGCAGCCCTTGAGAACTACATAAAGATTGCAGCCTCCTTAAATGCCCCTGGTAATATTAACTTGTCATCAAGTAAAACATCAGCAGAAAACTTTGAATCAATCTCTGAAGTACTAGATGGCTTTTTATGGACTGTTACAACAATAATTGGTCATATAAGCTCTGATGAACGACAACTCCAAATGCGGGATGGCTTGCTAGAGTTATTGATTGCCTACCAAGTTATTCACCGGCTGCGAGATCTCTTTGCACTTTATGATCGGCCTCAAGTAGAAGGGTCACCATTTCCTTCTTCTATTCTCTTAAGTATACATCTATTGGTGGTCTTAACATCCAGACCTCAGATCAATAGTTCCATTGACTGGGAATCTTGTCCTAGTGAAACAGTGCTGGGAAATGAAAGTCAAGAAACTAAACTTGCTGAGTTTGCTGATTCTGGATATTCCGCTGTAACTGACTCCTGTGGAGACTATAGACCTCCATTATCGGTGTTAAATGGTAGCACAGTTATACATCTACCAGATGTACCAGAGGATAGACCATTAGATGAATCATGTGAGATAAATAAAAATTCCGAGTCAGTATCCATGAGCAAGGATGGTGAAAAGGAGCAGACTAGTAGTTTAGTCGAGGCAAATAATTCCAAGACAGATGTTCCAGAAGAACCTCAAAAAATTGATATTGCGGAGCCTTTTGTAGCTCAGAAGGGCGAGAAACACTTGGTTGCAGCAGAACAAAAGAAGGAAAAATTTTTGAACTTGGAGCAGCCAGTAGCTCTTCTTCTTTCTGCTATATCTGAAACAGGTCTTGTCAGTCTCCCTTCTTTGTTGACAGCTGTGTTGCTGCAGGCAAACAATAGATTGTCTTCGGAACAGGTAACTGTGCTGGTTTGGGAAAGTTGCTACAACTGCACATGTTGTTATTGTTGAATACTCCCCCCCAACCCCTTTTTCTTTGGTCGTGGGTTCTTTTTTAAATTTTATGTCCAGGTTGTTGTGAGTAAGTATTATGAACATGACTCTTGAGTGCAGTAGCTATCATGATTAAGTTGTTATGTACTGTTATAGATTTTTCTTCAAATTTTTTTATTTCAGTTTCTAAATGCTGATTTAATGTTTTCTTGGAAGGCTCCTCTTTATTTGTGACATGAAAATTCCCGTAGATAACTTTTGACCAATTAGCATTCTGAGAATCTTCTTTCTCAAGTTCAAAATTACAACACCCTGTGTTAGTTTTACCTAAGTGGAGTCCAAGGAGGGGTGGCTTGGATACTGCCCTACCCTTCAATTTATTTTTTTATTATTATTAATTTCATTTTCATGAATGGTCACTTTCAAGACTTAAATCTGTGCACACTCACCCAAGCCTTTTACAATTGTACCAGAAAATGGCCCCTAGAACTTCTATCTCAAGTTATCTGTAAGAAAATTATGTTGAGATAACTTATATTCTGTTTCAGGCCTCATATGTCCTTCCATCTAATTTTGAAGAAGTGGCAACTGGAGTGCTGAAGGTGTTAAACAATTTGGCTCTTTTGGACCTTAAATTTATGCAAAAGATGCTAGTAAGTTAGTTAATATCACTTATTACCTTTGGAGATGTGTTTTGGTGATGGTGACATCTCAAAGTTACGCTTTTATGATTCTATATATTCATTTTTGTTTTGCAATATTCATCACTAAGCTCTTGCACTGAACTGACTCTTATTTTTGTCCTCGCTTTGCTCACAGGCAAGGCCTGACCTGAAAATGGAATTTTTCCATTTAATGAGTTTCCTTCTTTCCCATTGCACAAGCAAGTGGAAAGTAGCCACAGATCAGGTAACTTTATGCATGCCACTATTTTTGAATACATGGATGTAAGACACCCAAGAAAAATTTAGACCTTTTTTTTAAAATTTTATTTTAAATCCTTGTATTTTCAAGGGCTACTTTATTGATCCATGAGCATACGTTTTGTATGGGACCCAAGTGAATTTGGTATCCCATAGTTTTCGGTAGCTCTTTTGTTAAAGGCGACACAAAAATATAAAAGTTAGCTACATTTCAAAAAAGCTAGTTTTGTTGCTTATTTGGTGAAAGGTGAGACAAAAAGCAGAAAGCAAAAAGCTTATTTGAATGGGTATAGTCAATGTTTCTATCCTCTTTTTTTCTGCATCTTTAATGGTTTTAGAGAGCTGGCTCCCATACCAAGTGCAATTGGTGACTATCAATTTCAAGGTCACTTTGTGCTATTTTATAAGTTAATTTCCTCTTAGTTATTCTAATTTGTTCTTAACTACCATTAGCTGGGACAGAGTGGGCTTTGTTAGGTTGAACTGAGTATATATGGAATTTCAATTGCATTTTTTAATGTCTGTAGATGAATTAATTTATTTGTGGACCATTTAGGGCAGCCCTTACCAAGTGCTTGTGCATTTTCTGTAATGTCTCTTAGGTTGGTTTGCTTCTGCTTGAATCTCTATTGCTTCTTAGTCACTTTGCTTTGTTCCACCTGGGGAATCAAGCTGTCCTCCGATGGGGAAAGAGTCCTACCATCCTTCACAAGGTAAGTGAAATTCTTTATGGAACTATTCTTGTATCTAAAGATTATATTGACAAAACCTAATCAATTGAGCTTGAGGACAGGTGTGCGATCTGCCTTTTGTATTCTTCAGTGACCCTGATTTGATGCCTGTCTTGGCTGGAACACTTGTTGCTGCCTGTTATGGGTGTGAGCAGAACAAGGGTGTGGTTCAGCAAGAAATCAGTGTAGATATGCAACTTTCCTTGTTAAGTTCGTGCAGAAATGTTTTTCCTTCTCTTCAATCCAATTTAAATGTAGACAATTCCATAAAAGATAATTCTAGTGAAAATAATCAGCTGGGTCCTGAATTTAAAAAGCCTCAAGTTGAGAGCTCCCTAAGATCTAGCCGATACAATGCCAGAAGCACTAAGGTTTGTTTGGGAAAGGCTGGAAGTTTGGGAAACAGCATAAGGAATGGCAAGATGAGAAACCAAAGAGATGGCAAAACAATTAAGGCTAGTGAAGAAATGGCTCTGAAGCAAAATCTGCTGGCTTCAGAAACTTCTACCGTAATGTTATACTGCAGATTCCCTAGCAGCTTCATTGATAGAGCAGAGCAGTTCTTTTCAGCTGGCATCCCGAAATTGGGTGATGAAGCATGAGTTCAACAGTGATACAATACAATACAATTTCGACAGACATCTGCTTTGTTGTTAACTTTTGACATTTCAATCTGAAATTATTACACGGAAGTTTCCACTGAAACTGCTAGAGGCTGGTGTTCGATTTTGCCACTGAGTCTTAAGCATCACTGACCAAGGAGAGCTTTTTCTGGGATAGCTCAGGCTATGTGATAATTATGTATTGAAAGTAATTATTCAAGATGGATTTTGATGATCATGAAAGAGTACTGAATTATAGGTGAGAATCCAGTGTTGTGTAATTCAGTTGCATTGGATTCTAAAATTCTCTTTTATTTAGCACAACTGAATGTCCAAAGGACACTATCAGGGTTGGAAAGATACAGGTAAGCCTTTTGTTCATGTATGAGCCTGTATTATAACTCCCTATTCCCTCTGACTTGTATACTCTTCACTATTTATTTTTCTGAGGTACACTAAAATAAATAATAATAATAAAATCAGTCGGTTTGCAAATGACTGCTAGAGAAAACGACTTGTAGTTGAGAGTTAGGTCATGACTCATGACCAATAGTTTTCTGTCTGCATGTGAACTCACCAATTGCAGTATTTGATGACTTTTTAGATTAACTCCTGGCCGTATCTAGCGAATATGCTATTACCCACATAAAGGACTCAGTTATTTTTTCTGCTTCAACGACTTGTAGCAGTTTATACCCCATAAACCGCTATGGTTCTTTTTTTCTCCAGTCTCCAGATCTTCAAACGTCTGGTGGCTAGTTTCTTGGGTGTGACAGAATTGGGATTTGAAAATCAGCCTTCACAAAAACTTTAATTAGGACTGGTCTTAAGCCCAACAGGAATGTTGGGCCTAAAGGATGAGCCTAAGCCTACCTAGATGAGGACTGGCATTAAATCATCAATTTTTCTCAACCTTCTTTAAAACTTAATAGTGGACGACTGTTCTGTCTTAGTTGATAAAAACTCAAAAGTAACAATGTCTTGTGTTTTCCTCTCAAGAATTGAATTACATGAAGTCATAATTTCTGTAACTGGTTCTCTTGAAGTTTTCAAAATCATCTGATATTAATAGCTCTATCCAAAAAATAGGAACAAATCAAGCTAGGGCAACTGAACACAACTCAATCTGCTCTCAAGTAGCAGTGATTGTTAAACCTACAAATAATTCTCTCAAACTTACATTTAGAACTATTTGTACAATAATACAATGGAAAGGCATGATGAGTTGGAGAATGTATGAACTGAATCTTGCTTGCAGATGCTTCACTGTTAGGATATGCATACCATCCTTCTTTGGGACACTTTTAAGTCTCACTTCCAGTACCCATCCTCCAGAGAAGCCAATACAAAATAAATATTTGAGTTGAAACTGTGGTACAATGATACACCAGACATCTAGGATACTACTTGCAGGAGCTTCTACATCATAGGGATTACTGAGATTTGTACTCTTCCAAGACTTCATTTCCAGTAATTGTACCTTTCTCTCCAGAATAGGCACTGCCAGGAACATTAACCAAAAGATCATCCTCCAAAATGTTCTCCTGTTTCTGTAAATGCCCGTGGGCCTGCCATAATTCCAATCAGGCTTTAATGTGAAGTAAATAATTATTAATTTTCTTACATATCCAAACATTGCTGTAGGTGAAGTCAGCTTTAACCATTTCAGACAAATAACCACTCATTTAAACTTGCAGAAAAAAAAAAAGCTCTTCATGTGCATTTTCAATCTTAAAAATCATAATAAAAAGAGATCATGAAGTAGCAGGCTATTTTACAAGAATCTTTAGCCAGCTAGAATGAAGACAAGAAACAAGCTACGATGTTTTAACCCGAATGAAAAGAATAAATCACAAATTTCTTTCATAAAATCCACTTTTAATTAGATGTTCCCCTTAGAATATAGTATATGGCCATAAAAAAAAATAAAAAAAAAAAGAATTCTAAAACATTTAACATAATTACAGCATAACTATGATTTAACATAACTACAGCATATTATTCCATAATAGGTGCTCCAGAATGCCCCAATATTGATGGTCATATGAATATGAGGCATCCTAGGTTAGCAAAATCCATTCAAGGCACAACAAATTCAGCTACTTTATCTGTAGATGGAAAACTTCATGAGAACAGGAGACCTGTACTCTCAGAACATACCTCAGAATTGGTATTTGTCCCTTTGGTGCTCTGAACATTTCTGAGTTCACTCAGAATAACTTTGAGTTGTTTCTTAGCTTTGGCCCTTGTTGAGCGTCGTTCAGCACATTGTGCTGCTGTAACTTCAGAATGACATGCAATACAAAGAGTCCTCATGTTCTCTAGTCTGCATTCGCCTGTATGAATTTTGAGGGGAAAAAGGGAAAGGAAGAAAAAAATCTTAAATTTTTCTGCCTATAGTGAAAAAAAAAAAAAAAACACATACACACAAGATTTGTATTGCCAAGATGAAAGAAGCCTTAACCCTACCAAAGTTATGCTAAGAGTTAAAAAAGACTGGAGCAGCAACAAATACGATTCTAGCTGATTATGGTCTACATTATGGCCGACGTCATCTGAGACATATCAGTATTAGTATGGTCCAATCAGAATTTGAGTCCTGTACACAAATCCAAGAGCTTAACTGTCTTCTTTGAGTGGAACAGGGGATATCAAGTACATGGTTGGCTTATAAGTTATAGCAGGTGGAGCAAATATCTGATCTCTATATCAAGTTAGTAACATGATTTGACCAAATACTATAAATTAAGAATGTGGTCAGACTTTTTTTCAGCTAACCTCATACTATGATTTCCTAAGCAGCCCCTAAAAGAAGGGAAAAACTGCCAAAATGATCGAAGGATACCAAGATTATTAGAATTAAGAATGTGGCTAGCCAATACATAATGATTTTAACTTGTACACTGATTCTTAACAGGTATCCAGCTTCATATGACTTGAGTTGAAGAAGATGATGGGGGGCGGAGAGGGTTACAATACATTTGCTTATCTTGACATATCAAAAGTCAAAACAGCCAGTTACTAAAAAAAAATCCATATATTATAATCAGTAGTAGCTGTCTTATAATCAGAACGTTGTTAGAAAAGAGAAAGCACTTTCAATACCTTTTTTTACATGGTACCATTTTAAGGGGTTTTCCATATATTTGATATCTCTGAAGCATTGAATTTTTTGAACATTGACCTATTGTGTCTATAGTTATACTTACAGTTTTCTTTCTTATTTAATTGCCTATATATTGTTTTGCATATTGACAGGATCAACTGCCATAGAGTTGTATTGTTATCACCAAGTCATTATGATGATAATGAATTACGTTGGAGCCCATTGATATGATGACTGAGACCATTATATATTATCCATGTGTTGAGTGGTTTACAACTAATTAAGGAGGACAAGTTGGGGCAAGTCTCAAATTCAAACAGTAACTGGTACAATAGACATCAAGGAGACAGATCGCCCCTTCAGGGAGAGAAAGTTCTTAAATATTAATCTCAAGATAAAAATTATACCTCCTCCTCGGTAGACAGGAACGATGTGGTCTGCATGCCATGCATTGCCCTCAGTGGGATCATTAACAAGCTTATCAAGCCTGCAGGATATGAAACAGACATTGTTAGGCTATCAATGGTTACTGCCATTTGGAAAGAACCAATCTCAGCCTATTTGCAAGTATCACAAGCTCATTGTTCTGTAACAACAGCCTAATTGATTAATTCTTCCCACGTCTGGTGGAAAGTCTACTAAATACACTTAATACATGGACAATGCTATTTTTTCTAGAGATGGGATGCATACTAAGCATTAACAAGAATATTTATTGACCTCAATGCATGCAGCTGGACAAACACAAGATTCAACTTGTATGTGATAGTGTACACAGTACACTATATTGTTCTGCAAAATTTAAAAGTAACACTGGCATTTTTCTTTCAGCAACTTACAAGTTCTTTCGCCTAGCCACATTTGGTGCTACTTTCTCAATGTACTCTTGTCGTCTTGCCAATGATAAAGGTCTTATGTGCTTCACAAGCTTATGACAGTCTAACTGGCAATGTGTACAGACACCATGTTCTATTTCAAAAAGACCCTGAAAATTTTAAATATGTTATTTGAAACAAATATGATTGAGAACAATGAGAAGAAAAGAAGTGAGAAATATTGAGAGAGTGCCCAAGTTTTTTTCTTGAAAATATGACACATGAGCAAAAAAAAAAAGGTATTGGAGACAACAATAGGTTCAAATTCATTTTAATGTATGATATAATTCATGTTCTAACCTGACGGATGGATTGGTTGCTAGTTCTTAATCGATATTCTTCATAGCAGCCTAGATTACAAAAAAGATCCTCAAAAAATTCTGGTGTCTTGGCATTGTTGCCCCTGAAAGTAAAGAAACCACTGAAATAACCCATATGATTCATAGCAAGAAAATTTATGTGAACTTACATGCATGGTTCCTGACAGAGTTTACAGAGAGGTTCATCTGTCAGTGTCCAACCCTGGGTGTATTCCTTCTCCTTTTTGCCATAGCTGCTACATAAATTAACCTTTTTCCACACAGCATTTGATGGTAAAGGCTGACTAATCTCATATAAAGGTGTAGTCCGTCGCTTGCTTCCACCCTTGAGCAGTCCCTGGGAGAGAAAATTATAGAATTGTTACCAATTCATACATGCTATAATATCCACAAAAGAATCAGAGTTCAAACTCAATTTGACAGACCCCATTGTTGTGGTTAATGCCTTCACTCAAGTAGCCCAACTCAACAGCCAGGGGAAGTTGCAAAGGTTTCCCGACTAACTTTCGTCGTTCGATGGGCCTTAAGTTATTCCACTCGTTAACAAACGCCATAAGAATATGCCTATATGATGGGTTGCCCTTGATTGTTGCTCCTTTGTTATTCTCAGCAGCTTGAGAATTAAGAGAATCAAGTTCCTCCCGTCGGAAATTCTCAAAAAGTGGCCTTGGTCTCAGATCTGTCCCAGGAATGCAAGAATACAAGTGGATCCTCCCAGTATATTGGCTCACCTGTAAAGCAGGCAAAGCTGATCATAATTTATTAAAGCTCGTACAACTGTTTTAATATGTACTCTTAGAAGCACTAGTAACTTACAGAGTGCAAATTGTTCAGGTACATAGCTAATCAGACTTGATTTTTGCAAGTGTAGTTAAAGGCAAGCTGAGTGCTTGCCAAAGCAATTGAGTGAGGCCAGGTGCCTTTGAAGCTTTGAGGCGAGGCATCTTTAGTTTAATAATATATAACTTTTACTTTAGTTTAAATTTTATTCTATATTTAAACCCTTCATTAGAATCTTTCCACATCATATTTTATTTAAATGGTAGAATAGATAGTTCCATATACAAACACAATTATAATAATTGCCTGTTAATAACTACTATGATTATTAAAATTATATTTTCTTCGAATGGTAGACTAGATAGTTCCATATACATACAATCACAATAAATTATCAAATTTCATATATAGAAAAAAAAAAAAAAAAACTAATATATATTTTTTAGAACTTTCTATGAGCTTTCTCGTGCACTGCATGGGTTATTGACTAGTTACAACAAATAGAGAAGGTAGTTCCAATTCACAATTAGCTATCTCTATATCTAGCTCACAAATATAACTCCTGGTACCCTATCTCTGAGCCTATAATGAAGGCATTCATTAGCTATAAGAACCATGTCTAGTGTTTTTCCCCCTCCCACAAATGCATTCTCAAACTTTGACTCTAGCTTTCCAAACACAGTCGTTCGTTAGTCAAATAGAGGGCAGTTTTGCAATTTGATTAAAGTAAATGGGTGTAAACTGGTGATCACAAACAGCTAAGAGACGAGCAAAAAAGTAAAAAGAGAACCAAAAAGAAAAGATGGTAGGCTCACAAAACATAATAGTCAACAAAACATGACAAAAATCTGTCTTCTATGCTGTTAGGGCCTTCGAACAACATCTACCAGCCACCAGTTTTTATACTTCTCTCTCTCTCCTAGACCACTTTCTCACTCTAAAAAAAATAAGGGACACAAAAATTAAGTGAACTATTATAGTTTTTTTCCCTAATCAATTTAGAAATAGATTTAATATAAAATAAAATCAATCATCTAATATTTTAGCTAAGAGTTTCTCTCTCTCTCTCTCTCTCTCTCTCTCTCTCTCTCTCATATATATATAAGCTTATTGTAAAGCCTATTCTTAGATTAATTAATTAAGCCTCTTTCTAGTTTCAAAAATCAATTCTTGCACTAGATACATTTGATTTAATTTCAGATCATTATATACAAAAGACCTATTTTATAATTTTTGCCCCCCTCCACTCAAGTTAAAGCCTTTTGGCGCCTCATGCCTCAGGCGATGCAAGGACTTGGTCCCTTAAGGTTGCCTTTCGCCATTGGTTACATTGATTGTCACAACTGAAATTCTAGTAATGGATAAATGCAGTTTTCACCACTAGCTTGAGATGAGTTTTCCCTAGGAATAAATGACCTTACTCTTTCACAACAATTTTCACAGCAAACTGCAAATTTCAGAGGAATTTGAGGATCATTAGATGACTACGCATTTATATTTATTCTAGAACCTTTGCTACATTGAGAGAGGATATAAAAGTCATAATCTATGCTGCATCAATAAGATTAAACTTTTATTTTCAACACAGATGCTGTGTAAGAGCCAAAATTAATCCAGGACAAAAATTCATGGATAATGTTCAGCAATGAAGAAAACTGCAATCTCACATTAGAAACCCAAATTCTAGGTATCAAGATACAACAATCCACAGGGTTGTACAAGCCTGAATTGATGATGCAACCATTGTGTGGCCAAAGAAAAAAAATATCCTCTTTGGAAGCTTAAGATTAAGCAAAGCCCTAGAATAAGTATCCGTGTCAATTAATGAGGTCATTAATATTTTATTTGGTTTTCCTGAAGTCAAGGGTATTTTTGTAATTCTGTTACTGTTGGTTGTCAGTCTTATATGTGAGCCTTGACGTTTTTCATTATTAGGCAAGTTTTATTTAGTTTATGGGCTTTTATGTGTGGTCCAATTCAATTAGGAGTTTGTTTACTATTGATATCTGAGCTCTGCAAGATTCATTGGTTTATGGCTCCACCAAAATGATTGTGATGAAAAAAAATGAACATCAATCGCAAAGACATCAATTTTTAGCAAATTTAATGTGTTATCTGTAGAAATGTGAATTGACAAACAACTACCACATATTGGATTTATGACATATTAAAGGTTACAATAATTTATAACATCTTAGTCATAATTGTATGCAAAAGGAATCTCATAGCCAGGTATCAATGCCTTACCTCAAACCGCAAAAAGCCTACTTGGTCAAAGCAGCTTTCATTAGTTTCAATTTGCTGAACAGGTCTAACATCATCTACTACTGTTGGAGAGTGGAATGTGAATTCCTGCATTATGAACTATATATAACAGTGTCCTTTGCATCAATTTTTTTTTTTATAAAAGAAGAAAGAGTGAAAATAGTTGACCGTTTTAGTAGTTCAAACACAACAATTACTCAAGTTGTACCTTTTCCTGTCTCCGTGTATCTTTGCTGCCCTCATTCAGCTTACAAGGAGAGACTTTGCCAGCACTTCCAATTTCAGCGTCAGAATCTTCCAGTGTTCCCTTTGAAACTGGACCTTTAATTATAGCCGTAGCGGAAACCATATGAGCCTGTTCTACCAATACAATTTGTCTATTACAGCCTACTACAAGAACCTACCTATCGCAAAAATGGAAAGGCAAAGAGGCAAGGAAACCTATAAGTTGTATAAAAAAAAACCCCTAAATGTTAAAGCTTTACATTATTGTGGAGGTCATCCTTTTCGCCTGAACTGCCACCATCAGATACGCAAAGTTCTTCAAATCTATCACTTATTTTTGGAGCTACTTCACCAGATGCTTCAAACGGCCACAAATCCTCAGCTGAGCCAGAGTCTGGCAACTTCATTGTCTCTGCAGAGAGAGTATCACATGCTGCTTTCCCCAAAATCTGATCTTCACAACTTCTATCAGTCTCACCAGATGTTTCCAAATAAGAGATACCTTCAACCTGCCAACCAAAACATGATGCTGATCATATGGAAATAAGAAACAATAAACGATAACAATGAAAGCAAAACAAATGAACCATCTAAAGAAGTCTAAAATTTACACTTCATTACAACAGATTAATATACTATGCAGAGAACAAATGACTTCTATTAAGGAATATCAACATAAGCCAAAAACAGTAGCCAATCATGCAGAAGGAAAACCAAATTACAAAACATCGCCAAGCTCCTATGCTCACAGCAGAGTATGAAGCAAGATAAGGGCCACACAAACTTAAATAACAAAAAGCAGATGCTTGCTCTAGTTGCCATTATCATTATAATGCAGCTTAGCTCTCCTATATGAATACCCCATACTAATGCCTACTTTATCAAGTCAGCACCATTTTAGAGTTACTTCTTGGTATTTTTTATATTAACATGTTATTGTAAATTAGCAGAAGGGTATTCTAATAATCATGCCATAAACTATTATATAAATATGTACAAAAGTGAGGGACTGATTAATGTAGCCCTAGACCTTTTCTCAAATCTCTCTAACCCTTCTTCTTTTCTCCTTTTCTCTCTTTTAACTCAATATCTCATATCTAACAACTTATAAATTACCACTTATCCCCTTAAAAAAAATTACCACTAATCCCATAAGTTTAAACTATTAAGAAATTATGAATCTAATCACTTAAGCACTATTCCAACACGTGTGACTTTTAACTTTTTATACGGGAGGTAGAGTGGAGACGAGGTTCAAACTCAAGACCACCTACTATGATTCCATGATAAATTACCACTTGTCTCAAAAGCTTAAACTATTAGGCAACGGCGATTTAATTATTTAACCATTATTCCAAGACAACTCAACTCACTAGTACACATTCAGCAGAAAAATAAAAAGTCTACACCCTGTACACCTCCACCTCATATTCTTGTCCTGTGTGTATTATGTAATGACAAAGCTAACAAATATTTTTGTTTTCAGAGAGTAAATTGAGGACTCAGAACTTTCAATCACAACTTAAGGCATAGGGAATAACTTAAGAAAGTAAAGAGGTTAAGAAAATTGTTACTTTGAAATAAGCATTTCCAGAAATGTTGCTACTCCATGTAAAAATAAAGGCAAGAAGGGAAGGAAGAGAGTTTTTTTTTTTGGGAGAGGGGGGGCATACCAGTATCTCTTGTATGGCATCATATTTTCCATCTGTTGTGGATGAAACCTGACGTAAACTCGTGTTTAACTTTTGCCAATGTGACTCATCTATGGTGTCCTGCAATGTGAACAAAGCATTGGTTTGTGTTGAAGAGATATGTCTAAAAAACTGCTGTAAAACAAACGAGAACCTTTGCACAAAAAATGTACACGTTGACTGCTCTTTTTTGCCCTCGCCTGTGAGCTCTAGACTCACCCTAAAAGAATTAGTTCAAAGAAAGTTTAAGCATCAGTCACTAATATAATGTTGGGGAAAACCACAAACAATCTCACAGATTAGTGAAAACATGCTTCTTTTCCTCAAAAATTAAATTAGTAATGGTAACCAATAATAACAATATTTTAACTTGTAATTATTACTACTTTTAGTATTATTATTATGTAACACTAAAATAACTAATTTGTTAATGTATTCCATATTCATCTGTGTAACCATGTTGCATTAAATATTCTAATTTACCACATATCATTGAAAATACATATGGATAAAGAAATTCCCTCATCATTTTCTAATTTCAGAATAGTGCCGACCTTTCTTCTTTTTTCATTTTTTTATTTTTAAATTTAAAAATATAATTCCCACAACTGTATTAGATTGAACCCTTGACCTCACCCTCCATTTTGGAAGAGGAGATAATGTCACTTTGTCCAAAGACCATCAGCAGAAAACTCATTACTTCTAGTCTCTTCACACATTCATCTTGACATAAAAATTTAGGTTTTGCTCCATTTATGGACAGGTAGATTCTAAGTTACTTTTCATTAACTCAAAACCATCCCAACCTCATAGCAGCCTTATAACGCTCCCCCTTTGTTTTGATGACTATCGACTTTTTATTATATTTTTTCTAAAACATATTTCCAATATGCAGAAATGCTATATAACTAAGAAACCCCTAAATTGCATAAAGAATAGAAATCAATGGGTGCAATGATAAGAGAAATTAAACACTACCAAAGCCATTAGAGGCAAGACTGGGAGAAAATACACATTTTTTTGAGCTACTATTATTCAAATTCAACTTACTAGATATAAACTGTCTGAGCCTTTAATAACACCAAAATATTCTTCATCAAAGAAATTACTTGTGAACATAAAATCAGAAGAATGATGTAATCAATTATAACTTTCTTATTAAATTACTAGAGTTTACATTAGGGGAAGTTATTCAATATTATTGGACCTGATTCATCCATGATGGGTCCTTAGGCAACTCCAAGAACACGACATTTCGCGCTGACGAAAAATCAAGTCCAACACCTCCAGCAGTTAAACCAATTATTGCAATCTTAACCTGATGAAGAAAGATAACTGATGCATTAGGACAAATAATAATATCCAGGCTAAGGGGAAGTGGCTCAACTGCCGCGTGTGACATTTTAATTTACACAAGATGTAGATCTAAAACTCCCCAAAACATGAGAACAATGCAGTGTTAAAAATTTCACATAGGACAGAAATTTATATGTGCTGGTGGTATATGTAGGAAATCAGAAAGTGAAAAATAAAGAAAGAATGAAATAAATATAAAGATAGTTTTTCTAAAGAAAAGATATGATGAATTAGCTCTTATTAGTCATCTAACCAATAAATTAGAAATATAAGTAAAGTTCAGGTCACTAGATAAAAAATCGTGTGGAAGTCACTTAATCAAAATGGCTGACAGTTCATTTCCTGTTAAAAATTAAAATTTTAAGTTTTAACAGAAGAAGTTAAAGGTCAGAGTCTATGATAGTAGACAATATACAAAACTACCACAAAAGAAAAAATTAAAATCAACTAAACTAAAGCACATCAAAGGACTGTCCACTGCTTTCCTTTCCATTCCTGAAGTTCCAAAATTCCTTTCTTTCAAAAATAGAGAATCTATCATAGTTTTAAATAAAAGGAAATCTCTACTGAGACTGAACCAATTGAGAATGGTGAGACAGATAAGTTATGCTTGACAAGCTCCACACAGTCAGTCCTTTCGAAGCATTTACACTTCTTTTTTTTTTTTTTGGGGGGGGGGGGGGGTGTGGTGAGGTGGGGAAGCCAGAAAACCTTGAAGTCCAACAAACAACCAAAAGGCTAATAAACACAGCAGAAATTGTACTCATATCAGATAAATGAAGCAGATAAGGAGAATAAGATACGAGCCTCAGTTGATGATTGGAAAGTCTGTACAGCAGTTTGCCTATCTTTGTCAAGTGTCTTTCCATCAATGCGGACAAAACTGATCCCCTTCTCACATATAAATTCCTGACAATACAGAATTAACAAATTTTACGACAGTAGTTACACACAAATCTTGATGAGCAGTAACGAGGCCATCAGATGCCCAGATAAACAGAACTTATTGGCTGAATTTGTACGAGTGAGGAAGGATCTGACTAGCTTCCATGATTTCACACTTCCATTTGATTCCATTTCCATTACTTGAACATAGAATTCATATTAAGTTTTCAAAAATATCAAAATGAGTTTAAGATTAAATCTATAACATAAGAAATAAGGATATGATGATATATAAAAAAGCCTATAAGTTATTGTAAAGAAACAAGCCAAAGTAGATTCACAATGTTGATTTTTGTCTCAAAAGCAACTGGAGAAAACTAGTAAACTATCTCTCTATTGTCTGTTTCTTCACCTGTCACTTTGTCTATTATCCCACAGGAATAACAGTGTAGATGATCCCTTACTGAGAAATGTCTTTGGCAAACAAAAAATCATAAAAAAATGACATTGATTACTAGGAAAAAGTGAGCAGCTAAATGAATGAAATACAGATTGAAAATCACAACATTATATATAGATTCTCACAAAATTAACTTCTTTTGCATGCTATTGTCCAACATTATCTCAAAGATCATATTTTCTCTATGTTAGTAATATGCTTAAAATAGAATATAACTGAATGAGTGATATTATTAGTAAATTTATAAAAGCTTCTACTACACCTGCTTGCTGCATCATTACAGTTCAACTTCAGCAATCACAAATTGTTCCTCGAGTTAGTTAAATATGTGAGAGCATAGTTAGAGGTGTTGTTAAAACAAGAAATAATAATGCTTTGAGATTCTCGTCATCTCCTCCAGAATTTGAAGATTGTTAACTGATAATAGTTTCCTATACCCAAAAAAGTTGCCAAAATCTCACCAGCCTTAGATTCTAAGCCAATAATAAGTAAATAAATAAAAATCAGAGTGTCCTTTACCAAATTTCATAGGAAAAACACAGCAGGACTATGAGGTTTTCCTAGTTCTTTTACAAAGCCCTAAGTAGTCATGCTCCTAGTTTGAGAGCACATGGGACAAAGGTGGGGGACAGACAAAAGTATTACAGGATAAAATATTATCTGAGATCTTGTAAATCTCCAGGGTTTAAGCAATATATCCCAGTAACGTTCAAACGAGCAGTAATAAAAAGTGGATTCAGGCCATTTTAAAAAAGTAAAAAGGAACCACCAACTGAGAAAGAACCAAACCTGTATTCCATCAAGGACCATATGATGATGTGCAAAAATTATCATCCTTTGAGAACTGGGGTGTAAATCCAAATCTTCCACACCATCTGACTCTGCAAGAAGTGGATGAAGGGAAAGCCAATCACGAAACCCAGAGAGCTTGGCAACACCAAGTTCTTCGTAGGAGAGCTTCCCTGATTTGCAACGATTCCCACTACCTGAAAGCAGAGGCAAAAGGAGATAAGTAAATGAGGATAAATTGTGAAGTCAAGACTGGCTTGTTCACCCAACAATCAATAGTTACTTTTCAAGGAGCAGTCCATAAACAATTTATTACCAAGTAAATCTGATGAAAGTACTCAGAACTCGGCATCTCATAAACTTATCAAATCCTAATTGTGTTCATTTTCGGAAGAACCAGTTTAAAAAATAATGTCATTTCTAAATACTAATAGAAGTCATCACATCCTATAATTAGATATAACATCTTTATAAACTTAAGTGTGTCTGTATGTTTGTGGGTGAGTTTGAAGTATCCGCATGCATCTGAGTAATAATTACTTCTACTTTTCTTTTTCCTTTTTTTTTTTGGGGGGGGTGTTGGGGGTGGGGGGAGGTACAACTCAAATTCATTGAGTTGCATAACAGGACCCCTATGAGCTATAATCTTAAAAAAAAAAAAAAAAAAGGTATGCAGCAATGATTCTTGGTTCAAAGCACTAGAAAACCAGGCATTTACATGGGGTCTAGCTTCCTTAATATTTTTTTACTTCTCCCACTGGTCTAGTGAGTATTCATCTATGTTAGACTTATGGCCGTAAGTGATAATTAAAGCAGGAGATCCTGAGTTCAATCCCTAACTTTACTCTACCTCCTATTTAAAATGTTAAATTCCCACTTGTTGAGCTCCCACTTATTAAGGGGAAAGTTTAGACCCTACAAGTGAGGGGGAGTGTTAGACTTATGGCCATAAGTGATTAAATTCATCATTTCCTAAAAGTTTAAGCTTTTGGGACAATCGGTAATTTAACAATCTACATGGTCTTCATCATGAGATTTTGTCACTTTTGCTTCACATGGCAGATCTAATTTGGGCATTTGCAGGGTTTTGTGGATTGTTTCCTCCCCTTTTTTTCACGATTTGGCACTAAATCGTGCCTTTTTTTTCACGATTTGGTACTAAATCATGCCAAATCGTGCCAATGAGCTCTAGCTCAATTGGCACCACCTACCCTTATAAGTTCTAGGTGGAGGATGAGATCATGGGTTCAAAACTCATTGGGTGTGTGTGTAATTTACCAATCAAAGAAAAACAAAAATCTTTGGCTCACGTGAGAGCTAAATGATCTCTCCATTTGCATATGGATAGAGTATTGATAGAAGGGATCAATTTAATACAGTGTCAATTATCAAAGTTACTGTATCAAATTGGTGGGGAAAAGAAAGTTAAGGTATCAAATTGGTGGGGAAAAGAAAGTTAAGGGATCTTAGTGCAAAACCATAAAATTTTCATTCTCACCAAATTGTCCACATCAAGATGTCAATGAGTTTCTCCAGTAGCACCCATTGAATCCCAAAAGACCTGAGGGCAAAACTCCACACATCAAAAACAGCAGTACAACAAAAAACAGATGATCCATCGTCTCCCTGCTACACCGACACATACAACACTATCCTAGTAGCATGTAACTGCGCTTTATGATATTATCACACATGAGGATTTTCCCACATGCTGCAGTCTAGACAAAGAAAGAGACCCACTGTGAGGCTTTAACACTAAATACTCTTCCAGGGAAATGCTAATCTACATCCACCTTGAGGCAAAGTGGGATAATGAAATCAAGAAGATTGAGGGGGTGTTTGGTAATATTGTTTAAACAACAGTTTTCAGTGTTTAAACATCACACCACGTATTTCCACAACACTTTTTAACCTACACGTATTTCCACGACACTTAAACAACGTTACTAGAAATCTCTTATCAAATGGGCCCTGAGAAAGCAAGTCATCCCAAGCATTATATTTCAAAGAAATCTCATATCTCAAGTTGTCCTCCCGCCACATTTTGTCTCACCAACATGGATCCCATTGATACTTCTTTAGCTAAAGAGAAATTACACAAGACTAGGAAAGCAACCCTCAAACTTTGATCATTACACCATTTGCATGCCGGAACTGAAGCTGACTGCCATTTCCAACATCAAGAAGAATTTACTGTAAGAACCTATCCAACCCCATCCTTATGCTCTTCCATAAACTACATCTATGAGTAACCTAAGCAAGTTTATACTCCCTCAACCCCAGTCCTCACTGTACTTTACACCTACTACACAACCACCCTAAGCACGTCTCCTCCATTCCAAAACACCATAGCCATTTTCCCAAAAGGACTTGGTTGAAGGTAGCTAGCTTCCTAACACCCATGCCCCCATTAACAGTAGGAGTGCATAAAGTTTATCAACCCACCAAGTGATTGAACTCGCCTCCATTGCCAACCCACAAGGAATTCCTCCTATAAGAAGATTCTCCATTTCTTACAAAATCTTTCTCATGGTGCATTTTAAACTAACTCAGCGTGCAAAACAGAGCTTTCAAGCACTCTTCCCATTGTCTTCAACATAAAGCAATCAATTGTGATACGCTAACTTTGAGATTGGCATCCCAAAGTTTGAATCGGAAGGGAATATCCACAAACACCACAGTGCAATATCTTCATATGTCAACTTAATTAAACTAAACTAAACTTTATCCCCATTTATGGTGGTAGTTTACTTGTATCAATTTCTTTTAAAAAACACAAATGAGAAATAAAAATATAATTAACTAGTATCCTTTGCAAAGCTAAATAAGAAGTATGCATTTTGAACAGATCATGTAAGAAACAAACAACAAAAATCTTGGTGACACAATATTATATCAGTCAACCAAATCACAAAGATTGCAATCAATATATTAGCAACCATGACATGAATGAATGTTTAGAAATTCACTACTCAGAGCCTAACTCAAATGATAGGAGTCAGCCCAAAAGAAAAATAGGAACCAATAGTGACTTGACATGCATCCATATAACAAAATCTTCCACTATACTACATCATAATGTCACTTTACTTAATCTATGAACTAGAAGTCAGAGCATAAATCAAATTGGATGAATCAATACCCGTTACATAAACGATGTAGTCAATTAATAAGCTATTGTGAATGACAAGGGATTTATTTTCAAACCAACTCCTCTTGCCCATATTTTTTGATCCAATCTGTTATCAAACAGGACTCCTTGACATAAACTTTTGCAGAGTATACACATAAAAAATGTATAAATTACCATCAACTTCAATAAAAATTTCCGAAGTCATATCTTCAGCAACACTTTTTCCAGAAGCATCAGTATCCCTATTCACCACTTTTTTTTCAGCAACAGCAGCCTTGGCTGAAACTATATCTGAACTCTTCAACAACAATCTTACAATTTGCCGGCGTAGAGGTGGTAACTGCACTAGCAGATGTTGCTTCAGACGTCTTATCTACAATAGAGAAACAAGCATCAAAGAATCAGAATTTTTCTTAAAAATAAAGGCGATATAATGACCACTTGGATGTTTATTGCAGCAGAACTGCACTAATACTATCCCTCTGGATAGCAACATTTACTAGTACTTCATGCTAAATTAGAATCAAGAATCAAATTATTTCAAAACCTACACATATGCTAAACAAACTCTTAAATAGTGGATTATGTCTAACCAAGAAAATAAGAGAACACTGAACCACAATTAATTGCTCTTACATGCCAGGTGACAAATAAGTGTCCAACAGTCATGGACCTAGATCCACATTCATAGTAACTGACTTAGATCCAAAACTTATTATCTTCACCACAATGTTTCCACATCATGGGAGATCCTACACAAGTGGATTGACTTGGCAAGATGGTAAGGCACCTCTTGAAGAAAAAATTCTTCTACAAAATCTTCAACATCCTCTTCATGATCAGTTAAATACTCTTGAGAAAGACGTGATTGATGATGGAAGGAAATATAAAGAACTATATACTGAGTCTCAAGTAGTAGAAAGTGAACCTATGACTATTGCTCGATTCAAGAGTGGGCTGAAGTATTAAATTTAAAAATAAATGGCCTATGTATATTTAGAAATCTTGAAGATGATATCGAATGACTATTCGGTTTGAGTTGTTTGTTTCAAGACTAAACATAATGCTAAAAGATTGCATGTAAAAAAAAACTGCACAACAGAAGTAGCCAGTAACAACTCCTAAACAGTGAGGTAAAACACCGCAAAGGGAAACTGGAAAGCCAGAACAGGATGCTGACAAATCAAAACAGCTTGCTATAAAGGTAGAATAGCCAAAGGAGCAAGACGTAGACTCTAAACAGCATGTTCAAGAGTCAAAAATTATGCAAAAAATTCCAGATGGTCAGAAAAACAAGCAAAAGAACCTAATGGCCCTAATCAGCTAGTCATGACACTAGATGACCTGAAGATGAACCTGAAAGTTCATGGAGGAAACTTTTGATAAAAGGGAACTATTGAATTGCAATATTGCATGAGGAGAATTTTGAGCAAAAACATGAGAGCCAAGCTATTGCAGGACAAGAAATCGACAAACCAGCAACTATTCAGCCTATTGTTAAAGCCAATTACATCTCAGCCAGCTATGTGTGTTATTCTACAACAAGCCAAAATTGAAATAAAAGAAGATAGTATGAATGTATGGTGAAAGAACAGAAACAAAATGGAGAAGCTTGTTTCAATACTTTAACAGGATAATCATGCTAAGGATGTGTCCCTTGCAATGATGGTTCCCATTTTTCATTATCTAACTCCTGAAAAGTTTTAAGTTCCCATTGGAGACAAGGATAATCCATTGTCATCATAGTTTCAAGCAACAAAGAAAATAAAGAAAACTCAAACTCAGACTTTTTATATTATCTCAAGCATGCTATACAAGAGGCTAGAAATTATACTACAACATTTTAAAACTTGTGTATGAGTTTTCTCCAACTAGGGAGATTATTGTAGACAGTAAAGAGTTCGAGGAAAAACAAGATTAAGTACCAAAAAATTCAAGCATTGTGGTCTAGATTAAGCTACTTCAGTTATTATTCAGTCATAATATTAGGTTTTTTATGTTAGAAAGATAATGGTTCAGTTTTAATAGATTTTCTAGAATGTATAGTAGTAGGTTGTTCAAGAGTCCCATTAGTCTTATTTTACCTATTGGGTCATTTTTCTATTTGGTTAACAAATTCTTAATTACTTTTAGCTATAATTAGGAGTCATAGTCTTTCTAAGAAAAGGTTATTTCAGTCCTAGTCCTTCTAGGAGTACTAATGGCAATAGCTTATAAAAGATCTTTATTTATTCAATAAAAGATAGAAATGATGAGATTGAATTTAATAAAATTCTAGCAACTTATTTTAAACTTTGAGGGTGTGATAGGCTTCTCCTTTCTATGTACGGTTGCTTAAGGAATCTAGGTGTAATTGTCAGGTTTTATCCTTCTTTGTTTCTTGTTCTATTCATTGTTTTAATACCAAACAGCCATCAAACTCATTCAAGATCCAATTATCTTTTTATAAGTAAAAGATTTTATTCCATTGAAACTACCTCATGAGCATTACGAAGCATAAGATAGTATAAAGAATTGTAACCACAGAATTACAAGCCAACAAATCAGATTAGCAAACTCTATAATATTCCCACTGTCACTAAAGGAGGACCATGAAGGTATTAAATAATTTCATAACAGCTTTCCCAAGCAGAGTATTCTAAAGGATGACATCAGAAGGTATTGAATTATTTCCACAACCATGGTTCATTTGAGAAAGTATAAATGCTACTTTTATCGCTTGTTCCAAAAAAACCTGGGGTAGTGGAGGACAAGGATTTTCGATCTATCAATCGAGTCACTGGGGTTTACAAGATCATAGCCAAAATACTGTCTAATAGGTTGAAAAAACGGTGCTAGAAAAGGTGGTGTCTGTACCCCAAAATGCTTTTGTTAGAGGGAGACAGATTTTGGATTCTATACTCATTCCCAATGAATACATAGATAGCCTAATGGAATCAGTTATGCCAGGGGTGTTGTGCAAGTTAAACTTGGAGAAAGCTTATGACCATGTACGCTAAAATTTTCTCATTTATATGCTCAAACAACGTGGGTAAAGTTCTTGATGGAGAAAATTGATATTAACATGTATTTACAGTGTCCAGTTTTCAGTTGCTTGTATTATTGTTCATCATTGTTACAGAGGCTTTGTGCAGATTACTAGAGAGGGAAGGGGAAGGTAATTATATCGGGGTTTACATTAATGACAAGATAAATCGCATTTAAAAGTTGATTTTGTGTAGCTACAAGCCATTTCAGGACAAGATAAATTTGAAAAAATCTAAATTGGTTCTAATAGATGAAGTATCAAACGTACAGGCCTTGTTGGATATTTTGAGGTGTAGAGTATCCAAGCTTCCTATGAGATATTTGGGGTGTCCTTTAAGCTCCACCTCAAGGAGAAAGCTGTATGGAATATTGTAATAGACAAAACAGAGAGACAGTTGGCAGGCTGGAAGAGAATTTATCTCTCTAAGGGGAGAAGAACGATGCTTTTAAAGAACACCTTATCAAACCTCCCAACTGCTTATCTTTATTTCCCATTCCAATGGGAGTTGCCTGAAGTATAGACAGGATAAAGAGGGATTTCTTGTGGGGAGGGGTATCTCCGAGTGTAAACTCCGCCTGGTTAACTGGAAACTGTTTATACACCATTTTCAAACAGTACACTGGGTATCCAAAATCCAGTGCAGTTAAGCAGGCTTTGTTGGGTAAGAGAGAGGCTTTATGACAAAGGGTGGTAGATCGCAAATATGGCAGCATGAGGGGAGGATGGTGATCCAACAGCATTAAGGGGTAAGTCTCTGGAAGAACATTAGGAAGGGTTGGGAGGACTTTAAACTGTTTATCACTTTCAAGGTTGGAGATAGATCTTCAATTAGAATTTTGCATGACTAATGCTGTGGGGGGATACCGTTGAGGGAGAGTTTCCCAAGGTTATTTCATATTGCAAGAAATAAGGATGCCTTTGTGGAGGACATTTTGTCTTTTGAGGAGATAATTATAACTGGAATGTCAATTTTGTTTGCCTAGTTCAGGATTGGGAACTGGATTTGATTGCTACTTTTATGGATCTAATGTATCTTGGGAAAATAAGATGTAGATTGAACACGCTTTGCTGGACTCCATCTTCACAGAATGTTTTTGAAGTCAGTGTTACACTCAACATCTCATCAATCCTTTACTTGGAAGAATCCGTGCAGAGGCATAAAGTTCCTACAAAGGTCAGCTTTTTCCTCTAGACAGCAACTCTTGGGAAGAACCTAATTACTGATAATCTCTGGAAGCGGATATTAGTTGTGAAAGTTAAGTGTTGCACGTGTATAAGGGATGGGAAAACCATGGATCATCTACTTCTCCATTGCGGTTGCCAGAGAGCTTTGGACCATGGTATTTTCATTGTTTGGGGTTAACTGGGTCATGCTAAAAGGTATTATGGAGCTTTTAGCCAGTTAGAAAGGCAACTTTAACAGGGGTAATAATGTTGGATTTGGGGTATGATTTCTCATTGCCTCATGTGGGGTATTTGGTGGGAGCAAAATGCTCAAACATTTGAAAGATGTGAAAGATCGGTTGATGACTTGAAGCTTTTATTCCTCAAGACTTTACTTGAGTGAATAAATGCTTCAGGTCTTTTTCTTTTCTTTTCTTCTTCTTCTTTTTTTTTTTTTTTTGGCTGCTTTGCCTGACTTGCTTGAACAATGTACTTTTAGTGTTTAATTTTATTTAACTGTTGTACACATTTTTAATGAAATTTTTACTTGTCAATCATGGTTATTTTTGAAAATGCATATTCAGGAGTTTAAGAAATATATAGTTTTAAAATGGCTCAAACTCACACTCAATATTAATTATGCTACTTAGTGGCCTTTGGCTTGCTAATGTTATTTATCTGTGGCTTTCAGATCAGTTGGAGCTAAAGACTCCTTATTAAAAGAAAAAGTTATGTCGGAAAATGATTTATATATTATTGGTATTTAAGGTTGCTACGCTTGCCCCAATATGCTTTATTAAGCTGTAGTTAGTTGATTAAGTTGTAGGATCTTGACATTAAGACATTTGTTGCATTTGATATCTTGTGATAAGTTGTATGTTATTGAGGAAGCATTTAACGTTATGTGTAGACCTATATGGAGATGTATGATTTGTAGTTTATAATAATTTTAAAAGTTTACAGAGTTCTAAATTGTAATGAGGAGATATTTTTACATTTTATGGAAAAGTAACCTTGGAAAATTTATTACTGGTTTAACTAAAGTGGATTTCTTACAGTTTTAGTTAGTTGATAGATTTCTCATGCACTACACCTTAATGGGTTTGAGCCATGACAGTTAATTTGATGAAAACAAATTTTACAGTCATGGTAATTAATATGTTTTTACATTATTGGTATTAGTATTTACTATTTAGTACCTAAAATATTGGTCAAAAAGCTAAATTGAAGTCTAAAACAGGAAAGTAGTTATAAATAGCCATCATTATTTTTATATAAATATATAAGTATTGAATTAAAAAAAAAAACATATACACTAAATGAACGGAACAGTTATGCTCTGAAAGTACAATGAAAAACAGCCATCATTATAGCAGTTCTATTTCTAAAAATAAAGAACCAAGGCCTCACGCAACTTAAATTTTCAATTGATAGTTGATCTTAAAACCTTGATGGTGGAATGGCTTTTCAAAGATAGAATAATGCAAATAACCCGTCACAAAAAATATTGTAAAAATGTGCATCACACTAATTAGTCTGTTTGGTTCAGCTTATTTTCATCATAAAAAGGAATATACAGCTTTTTGAAACATCACATTTTTCATGGTACAACTTACTTTTACACATTAAACAAAATAAGCAGACCAAAATAAGTTCATCCAAAGACACACTTAAGCATATTGAGAACAAGAGCACAAACCATAATAGTTTGCCTAAGTAACACATTCAACTCTTCCAAGCGAATTCCCTTTGAGAAATCCTACAAGAACAACATGATATGTTTTAAAAAGTTCTTTGCAAGAGCAAAATATGAGAAAAAGCTAATGATCAGAATATTCATAGATCTTATTACACAATTCTCTAGATAGAAGATATGGCATCTTTGTTTACCAACCACATATTACCAATGTCTATGCAGGTATCCCTTATAGGATAAGAATCCACAAAGAGGTCAACTCTATCACCCTAGAAATAGACTTAGCCACATGGTCTTTCATCATCTTCATGAAAAGCATGCTCAGCATGATGCTTTTTGTTTTTTTCTTATTAATGGGTTGTTAAAACAACACCAACTTAACCAAAATGCAGTGTGAAAAGTAATTTATCCAAACCATATAGTGCCCTTCTGACACAATTCTAAAGACTACCTGATAAAACTTCCCTTGAGAATCACGGACAACTCTAACAGCACAGTAAGTTTTTGCAAACTCATATTTGTTCATTCCCAGTAGACCAGGCCTATTACCAACAGAATTGTTGAAAAATAGATGAAATTAACAAAGTGGGTAAAAGAAAATCAGTCTTGTGAGACATAAAGGTGTAAAGAAACTTGCCATAGCATGTTTATCTGATGAAAAATGTCATATGGCCTATGGATCACCTAGGAAACATACAACCAAGATATTAGTATTCGTTAAACACAAATTGAAAAATAAACCCACACAAAACATTAGAAAGCTAAGAAACATAAAATTTCGAATAAAAAGGAATGGTAACATTGTTTAAATGCGCCACAACCTCGACAAAGAAGGTGTCCCAGATAGTAGAACTATTCGCTTGACCTTCATAGCCACATCAAGGACAGCTTTTATCTGTCAATACACCAGCAAAAAGAACAAAGAAAAAAAATTAACATATGTCAAAAGGATCCTTGCAGATGATATGTACAATTAACCAACCATAACAATCAAAAAATGAATATGAAAGTAAATTAAGAAAGAGATTGTTCATGAAATCGCTTTTAATGAAACCCATGTAAGGACCATATATCCATATACAAGATACCAATTTGGTTAATAGTACTACTACTTATTGAGACAGACTGTTTGATGAACTGTTCTTTTCCATCATTGCTTCTGTGCGTAAACCCGTGAATCCCCCCAATGGTAGATGGAATTATTTTATGCCTGTTTATAGGCCATATTTCTAACCATGACCACATAGTTGACTGTAATGGAATATTACTTGCCAAATACAATGAGTCCATCATCATTCAAATAACATTTTCTTACAGTTTGATTTTTCATTTTAAATAAATGGTACCTAATGTGGCATTGGAAGAGTATCTGCATCTAAGCATCTGTGTGTCGCAATGACTTATTTCTTTTTTCTTTTCTTTTTTTTTTTTGATAGGTCACGATGACTTATTTCAAAGTGGGGCTAGTTTAAAGAGAAGTTTTTGCTTGAGTTGCGACACATATTTGGTTCATACTCACCATTTTTTCCTTTAATAATGCCTTGTGGAAGAGATGATTGTAGGGATAAACAGTAATAGTGAGAACTACCTTTTAAAAAAAAAAAAAAAAAAAAAAATTCTATATGCTTTTGTATTCTCTTTTTTATAAGTAACAAAAATTATTAATTAAAAAGTATAGCCCAAGTATGCAGGGAGTATACTATGGGTACATCAAAATCAAACTCTTTCAGTACAATGATCAAGAAAATTTAATAGGGTGGTAAAGGAAGAGTTCTTTCACATCCCTCAAAGCCACAAGCATTACTTTCCTGCCAAAGACACCACATTAAACAATGGGAAACCAACTCTGAATTTCTATATTTTGATGCCATCCAAAATGCCCTTGCCTAAAAGCCAGAGGCATTTTAGAAACATGTTGAACTGTTAATAACTTTTTGGTTAAAGTTTATTTATCAATAGGATAATTTTTTTTAATCAATGTTGGCAAATATTTTGGAATATAAAAAAATAAATAAAAATAATAGATCGTGTGCATTCAAAGTATAATTATATCTATTGTACTGCAGACCAACACAACACAAAACATATATATTGCGAAATGCACACGAGTTTCAACAGTCTTAATGGTCATCTTTAGGCAATAGATCATGCATTAAAGTAACTTCTTCATCATGTATTCCAACCTTTCGCACATAAACTTCCATTATTTTTTTTATACATAAATTCTGCATATAATAGCAACAAAATATGGTCCTATGGTGCATGTACAGCAGGTTTAGAACCTATACAAATAAAAAACAATCATATTTGAAAATTCTGGCAATATCAGGGCTGGTTCCTTGCTTGGATGTATTAAAATTGCAACAACAAGTCAACAACTAAAGCAGCAAAAGAAATGTTCTTTAATATCACAGTAACTCTTTGAGGCAATGGAAGTCTCATTTGAGAATTAGATGTTATTTAGGTATCATTATCAAATTTTATTTAACAGGTAAGAAGAAAATATCAAATCCACCCAACTGCTTTCACATATGTCAAGACATAGGAGAGTGATTGTACCTCTTCTGGTTCAGACGCTTTCTTAGAACACCGAACATGGTGAGATTCATCAATTATTAATAAAGCCCATTCACGATCAAGTATGCTTTTCCGCAAATGGTGAAGCATTTTGTAAGAAATAACCACAACTCTAGGGCATCTCTTTAAATGGGCAGGATTATCTCGATGACCAAAAACTGGAGTCAGGAGGAACATGTAAGCACTAGTCACTAAATATAACAGAATATTCCCATTTGATGATCTGAATCATGGACCAAACGGAGAGACTAGCTTTTATATTGTTTCTTCTCTACTCCACAAGAGTCATACACTTAAGAGCAATGATTACAATAGTTAAAAATATTTGAATTTACAAAAGACCAAGATTTTTCTATTCTCCATTATTAATTACTCAACAATGATTTTTATGTTCTCCATTATTAATTACTTGACAAAGATTTTTAGTACTTATAAACTCCACAGATTGATAGAAACAGAACATTAGGGCTTGTCTTCCAAAGACCCTAAACTTTAATCTTCAGACTCCCATTCCCCCACACACCCCCCCCCTTCCCAACCCCCCCAAAAAAATGGAAACATATTGTGAGAGAATATTACCAAGATGGATATCTGAAGTTGAACATAAGGGAAGCCAACGTTCTAATTCTTCTGCCCATGGAATGCGCAAAACAGCGGGGCAAACAACAAGTATAGAACCTTCATTCATGAAACAGCTTGCAATAGCAATAGCCTGCAAAGAGATCAGGCATATAAATAAGTTAAAGTATCATGCACTCTTCTAAGAAAATTTCAAACAGTAAGGGTACGTGCGTACACCTATTATTATGTATAAATAATCAGAACATTAAGATTTCCCAATTACACGAAATCTCTAATTTACTTACACGTTAAATCAATGTTCAAATATATATTCCAAATCAATGGGGGTGCATACATAAAGTCACATTATCCATTCAATACATACCTGCAGTGTCTTTCCAAGGCCCATTTCATCTGCAATAAGGCACCGACCACCCCTCCGCAAAGCAAATCTCACACCATCAAATTGGAAGGGCAAGAGCGTATCATGCAATGTCTTTGGCATCTTCCCAATCAATTCCTCAACCTGCTCATCAGACAAGTGTTCCGGCCTGCATGGTAACCACCTTCCAGCAATAAAGGAATGAGAAAGCCTCTCGATAACATTAAATGTCCCCCAAGGTATCTCTTCAACCTCAACGCTTTTCCAACTCTTTAAACATCTCAAAATAGAATAATAATCCCCTAGCTTATAAACACACGCCTTCCCACCTCTGTGATTTTGTGTGAAGTGCGATGGCATGACCTAAGAGAACACCAAATAACCAAATATGTAAAAGAAAAGTTAAAGTATAAACATGAAATGACAGTGCTAAGGAAGACCAAATGTGAACAAGGACTATACATAAGCAATAATATTGTTTTTTTTCTTTATAAACAAAAATATTGTTTCCGTCTTTGCATGAATTTTGTCTTTTGTCTTTGAACTTTTTAAAGAACTTTTTGCAAAATTCTAGTGGTGAAAATATGGATGAAAAAAAAACAACTTTTTTTCAATAGATTAGGGATGGATTTTTATTTATTTATTTATTTTTTTAAGTTTAAAGACATATCCGTTTGGGATTAGTTTATAAGCTAGCTAGCTGTTCCCAAATGGACACAAATGTTGCATTTTCAATAAATTAGTGATCAAAAAAAAAAAAAAAAAAAATCCTTTTTAAAGTTTAGAGACGAAAAATGAAATTCATGCAAACTTTTTAAAAAGTATAAACATGAAATGACATTGCTAAGGAAGACCAAATGTGAACAAGGACTATACATAAGCAATGAATATTGTTTTGTCTTTGCGTGAATTTCATTTTTCGTCTTCAAACTATATAAAGAACCGTTTGTTAATAGTTTAGCGGCAAAAAACGAAATTCATGCTAACTTTAGGGACCAAAATGTTATCTTGATGCATTGTTTATTTCGTTGCAAAGAAAATGAGAGTAAAATCATATATATTCAAATAGAACTAGAAAACCTAGAATTCGATTTTGTACAAAAGAAAATGGGAAAAAAAAAAAAAGCACATACATTGGACAAGCAATCGGTGATTCTCTGCAAGCACTGGTCGTCTCCGGGATACGCAAAGTCCCGCAGGGGTTCGGGCGCGGCAAAGAACGAGTCGGGCGAGCATATCTCGAGCCTGACCCGGAACTTATCGGGCGGGCGGGGCGGCGGAGGCGGAACCGGGTTGGATAGAACAGTAGGTTCGGGCCTTGGTTTGGAGAATTCGGCGGCGTCGGTCTTGGTAGTGGCATTGGAAGCGAGTTCGGGGGAGAGCTTTCGGCACTTGAAGAGCTTCCACGGATTTTGCGGTGGCGGTTGTTGTTGGTGGTGGTGGTGAGAGGAAGATTCTAGAAGGGCCTTGCGTTTGGCTAGGGCGGCGAGGCGGTTCGACTCCGCTCGCTTTCGCTGCTCCTCCGTGACCTCCATTTCTTGGTTTGGCCTGGTTGTTAGGGTTTTGGTTTCATTTTGCAAACCAGAGAGAAGAAGAAGAAGAAAAGAGAGAGTTTTGAAGTGAAGGTACGATCGCAAGATTGGGCGGGGAAACAATAGAGGGAAAAGAGGTTTTGTTTTGCACGTGCGAAATTGTGGCGCATATATACACGCGCTAATCACTGTGGAGGAGTGTGGGCTGGGCTGCAATTTGAACTTTGTTGAGGGAGTGTGCCTAAAGCTCAAGCCCAAACAATGGCCATTTGTGTTGGGCTCGGTATGGTACAGAATTTTTTTTTTTTTTTTTTTTGATTTAAGGAAAAAAAAAATTCTTACTAAAAATAAAATAAAATTAATGTTGTTCACATTAGCTTTCTTTTTCTTTTCTTTTCTTAAGATTGAAGTATACATTTGGGCCTTAAATTTGATTCTAATATGAAAATGGAATCAAACTTGAAAGTTCAAAGCATAAATTTTAAAACGTAAAATGTCAGAATAAAAACAGTCCTAAACTTTAAAGGCTAAAAGCGTAAAAGGGTATTTTAGTCTTCTTATTTGTTTTGTTTCTAACTTATAAAACCATTGTTACTATTTCATAACACATAGTTAGTCAATTCCTATTTCCTATTGTAGTATTATATCTTTAGAGAGAGAGAGAGAGACACATTGTTTAGCAAGAGTGGGAATCACTTCAAGTAGACCACCTTGTCAAAACTGCAGCCTATATATAAAAGAGTTAAAAACCTCAAAGCCAAGCAATCCAAAGATGCTTCAAATTAAACAATGAGCCTAATGAACTGTTTCCCGCCTTACAAAGCAATAGCATTAGCAGTGAAGAGACTGAGGGTTAGCCAAGAATTTGCTTCCTCTGGTGGGCCACAAGAGAATCTATCTTTCGGCTTAACCGGGTGTACAACATTATACCGTTACCATTCAAATGGAATAAGGAATAACTGCATGAAATGTCTAAGTGGGGAACATGATGAATAGGTTCCATTCAAGCTCATTGCAAACTTCAGCATCACTTAAACACATAGAATATGTATATACAAAAAGATGTCTGTGTGCCAAAGGACTTAAAAAAAATGGAAACAACTTGCAAACACAGGTTTATGTGTGCATGTGCATCTTCCATTAGAGGGGAGAAAATGCTTTGCTTCCTTCAACAGTTGAATGCAAAGCATATTTTACCTTGCTTGCCGCCTATCCTGTTCACCAAGCTAAAATCAGTTCAACCTGCATTGTGATCAATTCTTGCTTCTAGTCTTCCTCACAGACAGACACCATTGAATAATCAGGCCAATCAGATTGGGAAATCAACAAGAAGAGTTTTTGGACAATGGATCTTTTGGTTAAGGAGCAAAGGAGGTACCCTCTAACCCAACCCAAAATCTGTATTTTCTTGGCAAGTCTTTGTGAAATTTTCTTGAACTTAGAAATAAAAAGGAATACAGAACATATATAATAACTAGAAAAAATATGGCATGTAAGTCTTCATTGATGATAAATTACTGATTTAATCATTTAATCTAACACCCGCCCTTCACGTTTGGGCCTAAGGCGAAGATAGGGTTTGAAGCCAGGACAACTTGCTTTGATACCTTGAAAAATGATCAATTGTCTCAAAAGGTTAAGCTATTAGGAAATTGTGAATTTAATCTTTTAATGTAACAATTGAAATGTACATAATAGAGTAGACTTAGTCTCTTCCATACCTTTTGCATCAATCATGGTTGAAGAATTATTAACCACTTTGTTCTTGTTAGAGTGAAATTTTCTGGCCAAAGAAAAGAAAAGCAGGAAGAGTTCAGTGGCACTGGAGTAAGAACACCACTACATCTATCTCAACAATCAGATTCCTTCAATGAAGGTACTATTGTTTTCACATCATCAAAATACACATATATGCGCAAATTTTGCGTAATTCTACACCATAAACGTGGAGCATAAGTTCACAATCTTGTGCTTTCTCTATCATTAATGCTTTCTGTGTCAAGATACTTTTTTTTTCATCAATGACGTGTGTGAAAGCAGATTCCAATTTTTTTCGGTGGCCAATCAATGAAGCACAGAGAAATGAAAATGCTTCATTGGTGAATTTATTTATTTATTTTTAAATCTCATTTGCTAGCTTTTCTAGATGATGCTGAGCAGGGCTTGTACCGGAGGCGGCTTTCGGGTCAAGTGAGCGAGGATAATGATTCCGGAGACATTGAGTTTGCAGCTGCTGTTGCAGCAGCTGCATTTGCTGTTCACTCACTTGAAGAAGCTGAATTAGAAATTCAGAAGAAGAGGAGAGAGGATCTTGAAACGTCACGGAACAAGATTAAGAGCAGAAAAGATGATAGCTCAAGTGCTGGTAGAGCAATCAGGATATTCTCAAACACAGAAATGAAGAGTGCTGGTAAATGTTACAGTTTAAAAAAAAAAAAAAAAAAACCATGATAAACATTGTCCAATAATTAACAGATTGTATGTATCAGGCACAGTTTCATTAAATAAGTCAATAGGGCAGGAAAGGGAGGCACAAGAGAGGGCTTTTCCAACTCCGATTCCAAGTCATACATCCTCAATGAGACCTACACCCTCAGCAGATAGAGATCAGAACCAGATGAGAGATTCATCAGGACGCAATGATGTGGAAACCAAAGCAGATGCTTGGGAGAAAGCTGAGATGACAAAGATAAAAAAGCGGTAAATGATTATACTTTGAGATGGTTCACTTTCTTGGAATCCAAGTTAATTATCATGTATTGATTCCAAAAATTTAATACGTAGTCTTTTCATAGTCAACAAGTGGCTTATAATCCCACATTAATAGAATATGGATTTTAGTTTCATTTTCTTTCAAAATTATTTTCAATAATAAGCACAAATTTCAGGTATGAGAATTTGAATTCCAAAATACTTGCTTGGGAGGATGAGAAGAAGACACAGGCCAAATTAAACATGGAAAAAATTAAGGTTTTGCCTCAACCTTTGATGTTCACTTGCTAAGTTTTTGAATTAATATTCACAGCACAAAACTTGTCCAACTCAAATTTAAAATAGGGAACAACTATCCCATATCAGAGCAAAGGAAACACCCCTTTAACAAGCAAGCTGCACACTTTCGAGTTGATAGAGTAATTATAGAAAAACCTAGCCTAACCTTAACCTAGAGGATTATGTTACTTGTTCTACATATGCAGGCTTAAAGAGGCATGACCTTACAACAAGTTCCCTAATTGTTGAAATTTCAGGGTGAGTTGGAGCAGCGAAGTGCTTTAAATTTACGACACTACCAAGAAAAGGTAGCAAGGATTGATCAGATAGCAGGAGAAGCAAGACAACAGTTGGAAGAGAAAAGAAGAAATCAAGTCTCTAAGGTGAAAGAAAAGGCAAATAAGCTCAGGTCAACAGACAAGGTTCCTGTCAAATGTTGCTGCTTCTATTTTCACTAGGAATGTAATGCACACACAGACCCAAAAAAAAAAAAAAAAAAAATGGAATGCGAGGCATTTGGATTCAATAGTCTTCACTCAGGAATGTAACAGTAAATTGTAGGGACAAAATGTTGATCAATTCAGCTAGGAAATTGTGTGTCATGTTAATTACCTAAATCTTTTTATTCACTTTGTGATTATTTGCTCTATTTTTTTTTCTGCATAGAACTATCATAAGTCATTGCACTCAGTAAAACCAGAATTACTTTGCTCTATCATCGTGTAGACAATAAAAACAAGAAGAATTCCAACACAGAATTCATTGCAAAGCTTGGGAGAATTGCTTTTCTGAAATAGACAGTTCCTGACACTCTTGATTGATTGTCAGCAGATAAGTAAAAACCATTAGAACAACAAAGAACATGCAGGAATAGCAGTTTTTTTTTTTTTTGAAATTCTAGCAACCCAAAATCAGAGGTAGGGCAACAAATCTCCTTGACCACAAAATTCATTGCAAAGCCAATTGAAGTGAGAACACAATGAGTCCACAAGATTGAGGCGCCCACACAACTCAACATAAGGAGACCAGCTCTAAATGCATGCCAGCACAACAGCAATGGTCTGCAACCACATGGAACAAAGTTACCCCAGCCGCCACGGTGTTGAACTGTTATACCACATGCAAGGCCTAGCTGTGTAGGGAACCATCTTGGCCAAACCTTGACAAGACATGATAGTTACGTGTCTGATACATCATACATGCCTGTTTGATTAAGCTTAAAAATGAATATAAACAAGCTTATTTCTTAGGTATAATTTTTTGGAAGTGCTATACTTTTTTAGATACTTTTACACAATAAACATTTTTAAAAAAATTAGCCATCATTAACACACACTTATGCAGTCAAATTCACGAAGATATGATGCCAGATAGAGATAATGGAATCTGGAGTCTGGACAACAGATAAAAAATAAGAAAGAAAAGGAAGAAAATCATGAAGTGGAAAATTTTGCCTTTTTCTCAATTCAAACTTCATCATAAGCCACAAAAGCTGTGCATCTGACACATAATTCAGGACCACAACCAGCCAAGCAGGGACCTCTAAGTTATGACACTATTAGTCATTCATTAATTCAATGAATATTGTGACAGACATTAGCCTATGCGAAGAATTTCTGTGTTCTTTCCTGTTTTCTGTTTCTAATTCATGGTTTTGATTCTCACTCACACATCTACTATTTTACATCTCACACATCTGCAATTTTTTGTCTACTATTTTAAAAATGTGGACATTATCGCATTAATTGTGGACGTGTGTGAAATAGTGAATGTGAATGAGTGTGAAAGAATATTTTTCCTCTAAATTATTACTTTTCTAGCTTGAATATTTCCTGATTTCTTTCTCTAATCTATTATTCTTCTACCTTGAATGAGTTGTAAATTAGGAAGCACGGACACTTCATTAGGTGTTGTACCTGTCGTGCCATGTTATAATTTTTCAGAAATTACTTATATCAACATGTCATACTTGTGCCCATACTCGTGTTTGTGCTTTGTAGGTTGTAAACCTCAAGTTGTAGCTAGAACATCCCATATATATATATAACACAGTACATTCAATTTTCAATAACAAGTACACATCACAGATACTCACAGCCATCAGTATTTACTGCTTTGCAAGCAATTCAATACACAAATGATTCTAATGCGTAATAAGCGGGAATAGAATTTAAAATAGATAAATACTATGACGAGTGAGGACAGTTTACTGTGGTTGTAATAATATGCACTACTCATTTCATATCGCACTCATTAGTAACTGAAGTTGGGCTTGGGGTCAGCCTTCCATTTCCTAAAATGCTCCATAGCTTAACCATTTTTTTTTTAGATAGAGCACTAGCATCCATAATGTAAAAAAAGTGTCTATTTTATATTCTCAAAACATATTTTATTTATTTTACCATTACATTTTACAACTTACCTAACATTCTAGTTTCTATTATTACGTATAACTCATTAAAATAATATAAAAAATTTAATTTCTCTCTCTTCTCTCTTTCCTCTCTACATTTTTTTTTCTCCCTTTCCTCATTAAATGAGAACCAACTGTTCACAGTTGGTAAAAAAAGTAAAAACCCAAATGCGGGTGAGTTTTGGCTTATTGGTTGCTAAAATAGCAAATGACGGATTTTTTACACTCCCAATGTTAATGCTCTAAGACATGAGCTCTAGTAAAAATCAAAATGCCTACGACCACACCCAATGTCACAACTTAGATGTTATTTTGTGATTGGATTTCAACACTTGTACACAGGACCCACACTAAAATTTGATTAAAAAAATATTTTGAGTGCACCAATCACGAGATGAAACTAAAGTATGTTGTGAATTTGAGTGTAGAATTAGATGTATCCCTAAACTTTCTCAATAAAAATTTACTTCCAAGTCCAAATGACTTAATTCTTAACTCATAACCCATCTAATTAAAATGTGTTTATGTGTGTGTACAAATCCACTATGTCTATAGATGTGATTGATTGTGTGTACATTTATGATCCGTTTGGATTAAGAGGAAAGGAGGGGGAGTTGAGGGAAGTAGAGTAAAATTGGTTGAAAATAAACTAATTTTGAGCCAAATCTACTTTACTCTACTCCCCTCTCTCTCCCCTCAATCTAAACGGACCATTAATGTATTTGTGCCAATGTGCGTGGGATCCTGTTGTGTGAGCATAGGCAGAGCTAGGAGGTCGAGGGGGGCAATTGCGTATGACTATGATGATGCATTGATGGGTGTTGTGTGTGTGCTACGGTGTAAAACACGTTGAAGAGAATATAGAAGGTGCTGAGGGATTTCAAGCATTATCTATCTTTTTTTTCTTTTCTTTTTTTATTTTCGATTTATTTTAAATTGTGTGTGTTATGAAGACCTAATAGACATTTCAAATTTAAATTACATTTTCTATTAAAAATATCTACACAAATTTAGTAACAACAGGGGCTACTTGCTTATTCCCAAACAAAAGAAATATATAATATTCTATTTTTATACCTTTTATCAAACATATGATAAAAAAACAATAGTTTTAGAACCACAAATTATTTTACAAATTTTTTATCACAACTTTGACAAGGAAAATTATAAGTGGTTGATCATCACTTACATATAGATTCACAATTTTTTTTTCACCAATCAGAATCTCTAACTGTATAGTAGTGGTAAGAAGTTGCAAAAAAATTTTGTGTTCCTAGACTTTTATTTATTTATTTTCAACATGATATATTTTATCTCTTTTCTAGTATTTTCCATTTCCCTGTCAAATGGACCCTAGAAAACAAGTGGGAGATGGGACTTGGGATTGTTCTTAGGCTCTAAATAATAAACCTAATGACAGAAATTGATTGCTGACAAGTGGTGATCAATGAGGACAATGTACACCACTATGGGAAGTTCCAACATGGCAAGGGATGACTGTATCAACGTGTGCACGGCTGATGCAGAAATTCATAGTCCCCATGTCTGGTTCAGAAATAAGAACTATTTTTTTTTTTTGTTGAGAAATAAGAACTATTAAATTGAAGGGCCACAATTTAGATACGAATCTCTTATGGTGGATGTGACATCTATATGATTGGAAACTTTATATCTACCATGGACATTATAGTCATTATCTATTTCATTCCAGGACAGTTTAGGAAATTCGGTATATCTTGTTCACATATCATGAAATTGGAGATAGAAAATAAAGTTAGTTATTGTACAAAAAAAATTTTGAAAAATAGACCCAATTAGGAGCAGATCAGCAGCTAAGTGAGGGGCCAAAACTGGTACAATTTTCAACCTAAACTTTTAATCTCCCCCATTTTGATATGTCAACTTGCGATATGAGATTGGACTATATTTGGGACCTAAGCTAAATTCAAATGAAAATCCGACTTTAATTTAGTGCACAAAAACAGTAAACCCGTTAAAATAATGACATATGTGAAATATCCTTACTTACCTAACCTACTAGGCAGTAGGCATGATCCATGTCACTATATATGGCATAGATATAGCAATGGATTGGGAACTGAATCGAACTATAGTTTGATTGGTATATCTTGTTCACCTATCATGAAATTGTAGATAGAAAAAAAAAAGTTAGATATTGTACAAAAAAAAAAATTTGAAAAATAGACCCAATTAGGAGCAGATCAGCAGCTAAGTGAGGGGCCAAAACTGGTACAATTTTGAACCTGAACTTTTAATCTCCTCTATTTTGATATGTCAACTTGCCAATATGAGATTGGACTATATCCAAGACCTAAGCTAAATTCAAATGAAAATCCGACTTTAATTTAGTGCACAAAAACATTAAACTCATTGAAATACTGACATATATGAAATATCTTTATTTACCTAACCTACTAGGCAGTAGGCATAATCCATGTCACTATTTATGACATAAATATAGCAATGGATTGGGAACTGAATCCAACTATACTTTGATTGGGAAGAAAATTTCTTCAGTGTCACTAACATTAAGGGGCCTTTTGGCCGACATTTATTGCAATAGTCTATGACGGCAAAGTAAAATTTTTGACTTCCTGGCCTGCCTCAACGCTCAGACCCTTGGTATCACAAGATTATCCTCTCAGAGGATGTGAAATTTACATTCTTAAAACCAATACATGTGAAAGAAATGTAGTTGGATTGGGAACTGAATACAACTGTAGTTGGATTGGGAAGACAAGACACTTGCACCGACCTTACTTTTGGGGAATTTTGGCCGACATTTATTGCAATAGTACAGCAAATAAAATTTTGTCCTCCTGACCTGCCTCAATTCTCAGGTCTCTTGGAATCAAGTTGATTTATGGTTATATACCTATTGAATATACATGACAATAAGTAAAATTTGGACTTCCTGACCTGCCAAAACTTCTTGTATTTTTGTAAATAATAAGAAAAGTTATTAGATACCCTAAAAATATTCGTTTATAAAATTTTTTATGGAAAAAAAAAGTACGTGGAATCTACATTCCTGAAACCAATACATGTAAAAGTGTGTTTGGCAAAAATAATTTTTGCCAACTTATTTTACTATTTAGCTTATATTTGCTACTATTTATGGATCCCACTGCATTTTTTGATATTATTTATGGGTTTCATTGTACTATTTCATCTAACTTTTACTTTTATCTACAGTATTTTTAGTAAAAAACTTTTTAGTTTCAACAAAATAAACGGATTCCTAACACCTTAGTTGGATTGGGAATTGAATACAATTGTAGTTGGAGTGGGAAGACAATTAATTTCTTCACTGTCACCAACCTTACTTTTGGGGCATTTTGGCTGACATTTATTGCAATAGTACAGCAAGTTAAATTTTGACCTCCTGGCCTGCCTCAATTCTCAAACCTCTTGGAATCAAGTTGATTTATGGTTATATACATATTGAATATACATGACAAGAAGTAAAATTTGGACTTCCTAACCTGCCAAAACTTGTTGTTAGGGCTGTCCACGCGGCCCGCCAACCTGCTCAACCCAGCCAACTTGTCTGTGTTTGACCTGCCGCCACTTGATTCGACGACTCCAACGATCGGATGCGGGTTTCGAACTCGCTAACCAGACCCCATGCGGGTCGGTTGTCAGTTTTTCGTTTCAAAACCCGTGACACCTGATCCAAACCAAAACCTTTATCCTTTCCGACGAATTATTACGAATTTTGGACCAAATTCGGTGAGATTTCATTAAGATTTGGTCCAGATCCTTTAGATTCAGCAAGATCTCGCCATTATCTGACAAAATCTAGGCCAGATCTTGACGGATCCGACTAGATTTTGGACAAATCTAGCTGAATTCGACCAGATTTCGACCCCGATGATAAAACCCAAGACCAACCCGAAACCGATGAGACCTGAACTGAATAATCTAACCAAATCTTCGGGTTGGTTTCAGGTCAAATTTTCATCCACTCGCCTCATTCGAGTTGAGTCCGAGTTGGGCACAAACCCGACCTGGCCCGACCCGTAGATAGCCCTACTTGTTGTATATTTGTAAATAATAAGAAAAAGTTATTAGATACCCTAACAATTTTTATTTTTATTTTTTTTAATAAAAATAGTATTAAAAGTTAAAAAAATAATAATCCATTAACAAATGTCCTAAAGGTACTCACCCTTTATAATATGTAAGTCATTTTATCTTGGAAGTAAAATAACAAATAAAGAAAAAAAAAAAAAAAAAAAAAAAAAAAAAACAAGAATTAGTGGCTATAGCTTATTCAATGCCCACAATACTAATGAGAACAAGGCTTGCTCAAGTGAAGTTGCTTTACATTGTGAGTGCAATTTGGAAAAATTAAATGGTCATATCGATGCTTAAGTAAGCTCATTCGAGTAAGGCTTGAGCATAGGACAAGTGAGTTATAGTCGCATACAAGTGAGACCAAAGGATATCTCATGAGACGGTATCATGAGATTATCCTTTCACAATATGTGGAATCTATATACATGAAACCAATACATGTGAAAGATATATCTCATTAAATATATATATATATATATATATATTTATTTATATATTTCTTTTGGGAAGGGATGAGCCTTAAGGCCCTTAACTAAACTAGAGAATTTAGGATTAGATCATAGATGCCTCTTTTAGCTAGACAATTAATGGGCAATATGATTGGGTTTACCCATGAAATATGTCACATATATATATCATAGTCTTATGGCATGAATGACCTTGGCATATAAATGCATGGACATAGTTGAGAGAGGGGTCAAAGCATATCCAATTGCCATAGATACTTTTTTTAGGCACCACATGTTTTGTGTAAGATCTCCATATCAATTAAAAAGGAAGGGACCCAATAAGCAAATTCCAAAAGGGTGAATCCAAACCGAAGCTCTTGTCTGTTGAGAGAGAGAACCGAGAAGAGTCATAAAATGAGTCAGTATATAGTACCAAACTGGAACCTAAAGCACCAAAGACAAGAACAAGTCGAAGGAGAAGAGGGAAACAGATCTTCGCACGTGCACAACCAGCAGCAGAACCACCCCAGTAGTACTTCTCCTCTTGTCCCCAATATGTACGCTGGTCCTTTCTTGTGTTACTATATTTTCTTTCTTTGTTGTGCTTATGGAGTTATTACAGCTTCATTTGAGAGAGACCCTCTAGCTAGTTTGTTGTTTATATATTCTACTTATGGTTTTTCTGTACCATTCTAATGAGTTTCTGTTTCAAGAAAAGAAACTTGAAGTGCATCTTGAGAGCCGCATTACTTTTCTCTAGTTTAGTTTTCTTCATTCTCGTTTGGTTAAAGTAGTTTCTATAATTGTCTGGTGAATACAAAGCCCAAGCATGTTTTTTCAGCTTGGAAAGCCACTTCTGGTTTTCTCTTCTCCATTAATTCTCTCTTCATGTTTTTACCTTGTGGGAAACCATTGTCAAATTTTGAATATATCTTCAAATTATTATTATTTTAATTTTCCATCTTCTTGTGTGTGTTTTTTTCATTACCTTCATTGTTCATACATTTTTTTTTTTTTTGGGTAGGGTTGTCCATATATACATCTTACTTCCTCTTTTTAAGTTTCACTTTGGTCCCCCCTCCAAAAAAAAAATAAAGTTTCACTTTGGTCCAAATCATTTCATATATATATTTGTTTGTTTATTTCTTCTCTAATTGGTAAGTTACACCTAAAACTTATAAGAGAGGAAGTACTATTTGAGATAGACCACATTGGCCATTATCCCTTTTTTATGATCTATAATAATTTTGGTAAGAAAACAATCAAGGCATCAATCATTGGGTTACTTCTTACCTAACTCTTCTTTCAATTAATTAGTTTATTAATTAGTTTGGGCCTTGGAGAGTAACCATACGAATGAATTGCTAAAAATAGAAAGTAGCCCAACTTGTACCACTCTTTATAGGAGTAACTGTACTAATTGGAAGAACTGAGAAAATAAGGCCTTGAATATTCATCATGGGTCATGACTTAAAATCAGAAGGCCTTTCATACTAAATCATTTGGAATTGATGAAGGATTTCAAAAATTCCAAAACATGTTTTAGCCTTTTATTAGGGTAGAATATATAAGACTTGCTTATTTCTTAATTTGGATTATCCATCTTTAATAATTCACATTAAACTATATATACTATTTCTTATTTAAAATATTGGACCATGAATTAATATTTTGCTACAGAAAATTTCCAATTATTATTAACAATATTTAAGGAAATTAATCAATTATCTTATACTTTTGGTTTAGCTTTCATCTAAAATTTGTTTTAAAATTCCCATGTGTGCTTGAAATTCAGGTCTAGCTATGAAGTTGCAGAGCTAACATGGGAAAATGGTCAGCTAGCCATGCATAGGCTTCGTGGGCTCATTCCCACTACTCCTACAAAGCCCACATGGGGTAGGGCTGGTGATACACTAGAATCAATAGTCCACCAAGCTACATGCCACAAGCAAATCTCAAATGTACTGCAACATGACCATGCCCCGGCAGCCAATATAGTCCCTATTGATGCTGTTTCCACCGGTGCGACATGGGCTGAGACTGAGAGTTCCGGCCAGGTACAGGGGGCACCGACGACACTGTTGAGGAAGAGGACACGTTCGGATTCAGAGCAATGTCATGGAAGAAAAATTTGTGGTGGTATGAATGAAGATAGTGCTGATCATACTAGTGCAAGTGCAACATTTTCTAGGGACAATGATACAACCATGATGACATGGGCTTCCTTTGAATCTCCTCGGAGCTTGAAGACCAGAACCACTGAAGTGGACTCGTCTTGTCACGATGGATTGGTACAAATTCATTAAGCACTACTGTAATGGTCAATTAATGTGAAACATTGGAGTTTTAGAACAAAAATTTCACTAATAAATCATGAATACATTTTCAACAAATGGCATGCCTTTAGAATATAAGTTTTTCAAAGGTATATTGAACATTTCTTGACAATTTGACACCAGCTTTTCCTTAAATCTTAAAAGATATTTATCAAATTATCTTCTTCCTAGCTAAACTCAGGTAGCATATATATGAGATGATATTAAGGACTCACAAGAAATGAAGGGAGAGAGTAAGTCATCTTAATAAAAAGACTCCAATTTCAAATTTCACATAATTAGAAGTTGAAGTTTTTTCATGTTAGAATATAAGCCTAACGGGCTTAAGCCCATAGTTGTAGGTCATTTATACAACACACCTTATTTACCTATATATAAGGCAGACCGTTATTACATACAATTTAATACACAGTTGTTCAGACTTTTACATTTTTTGTATTGCAAGTTCAAAGAAAGTCTTATTGTGAAGCTTTAATTTGTCAGGAAAAAAAATGGTGGTTTTGGGGGTTCTGTATGCTAATTTACTTTTGTTGTGTAGCATGCCTTTTTCTTATATCATGTATCATGATGAACTATGTATGTGTTTCAGTTTGCACAATAATAATTTTGGGTTTACTTTTAATAGGGAAACAGAGATGGTGATGAAGAGCATGAGACCAATAATATTGAAATGGGCCGCTCCTACTCAACAAGAAAAACTAGAGCAGCTGCTATCCATAATCAGTCTGAAAGGGTAACAATTTAAGCTCTCCATCCTAGAATTATTAGTGATGAAAATAAACTTTTGACCATTATAATAGTGTTTTAGTAACATTTACTATGAATATTTTTCATTGAATTTTACTTGATTAGAAAAATACATATTTGAATTCAAGTGTATTATGATGAAACTATAACTAATGATTGCATTATCATTGGAATTCTTGGTGTAGAGAAGAAGAGATAGGATTAATCAGAAGATGAAAACCCTGCAGAGGATGGTGCCAAATGCAAATAAGGTCAGAAAACCATCCTCTAGACTACATCTGTGTCAGAAACAAAAAAGAGGGAGGTTAAATTTCTTTATTTGATCCCAGCTTTTGACATTTGTTTTAAAATCATGCTTATAATTTAAAATGTTTCAAAAAAATCCCCAGTATCACATCATGGACGGAAAAAATGTTGATATTGCAAAAGAAATTCATGAAATCAAGATCATTGTGATGGTGTGGCATGAATTCTGTTTGTAATATCTACATTTTTCATCCATTAGATGACGATAAGTTCCTTTTAAAATAAATTTGAAAGTATATATAGGGATTAAAGTGAAACCTTTTAAAGCATCGAGATATTAGGCAATTGCCAAAGGTCAAGGATCAAATATGCAATTTAAAAAAAAAAAATTCATTAATTGTATTTTAAAGGTTTTCTTTTCTAATACCTTCTTGGATATTAAAAGGTCAAGAATCTATATCTATGCTATTTCAACACTTTGTTAAATTTTTTTGGCTTTCAAAAATGCAGACAGATAAAGCTTCAATGCTTGATGAAGTGATTGAGTACTTAAAACTACTTCAAGCACAAGTTCATCAACTGATGAGTATGAGAAGTATGCCCCATATGATGATGCCTTTAGGCATGCAGCAACATCTTCAAATGTCTCTATTAGCACGTATGGGCATGGGCATGGGCATAGGCGTTGGGCTAGGGATGGGTATGGGTATGGGTATGGGTATGCTTGACATGACTACCATGTCACACAGTGCACCTCAAACTCTTGCTTCACTTATCAATCCAGCTTCAGTTTCTGCCCCAGCTCCTACACTAGTTTCGCCTCCATTTGTGCTGACTTCCATGATTCCAACTGATGCTTCAGCTCAGCCGAAGCCTAATTCCGGAACCAATGCTGCAGTTCCATTGCCTGATCCATATTGTGCATTACTAGCACAAGTAAGTTGAATACATTAGGGTAATGATCATCACACATTAAAAGTGAGGAGATGTACACTTCATATACACACACTTGACACAATTTAAAAGTGAGGATGTACATAGCGCGCAATTAATAATGAGTGTGTGATAAGATTTCCCAATACACTATTAATAGTTTTATAAGCAATTAACGCAAAGAAAGATTTAAATTTAAATGCTTTCAACAAGCCGTTGGAAATGTGTGTAAGAATTGGGCAATGCCACTAAGCTAAAAACACTTGTCGAATAAAGAGTTAAGTGATTAGCAAGTGTAGGAGCCCCAAAATTTTGGATTGGAGATCATGATTAATGCGATCCTTTGGAGAAGCATTTCACCCAAAGTTTCTCACAAAATGTAGTTTGCACAAAGACTTATGTTTCATGAACCATTCCCAAGATATAACCAGACATTTTGAGAATAAGAAGTGAATCTTTCCTACGAATACACCCTTTAACATAACTATGTCTATGTCATTATCTATTGTGTTTGCAATTGAGATTCTTTAGTTGTGCTTTTATTTATTACTTTCTTTATAAGAATTTTCTTTATTAATCAATTGAAGAAATTTTTTTGACTGCAGTCAATGAATATAGACCTCTACAACAAGATGGCAGCAGTCAATCAGACCACAGTCACTACACAGTCAACTAGTTGCCCATCACAGTCACACCATGTTCAAAGTGGCTGAGAGAGAAATGAATTAGTCATTAAAAAAAAAAAATTATTCTAGCTAGATTGTACAAGGCTTTATTAGCCTTCAATTTTTATATATATATAACTTCTAAACTCTACCCCTGACAATATTCTTGAGTAATTGCCCTTGTTGATATGATTAGGTCTAACTTATTATTATTCTTTTGTATATTTTGTATATTGAAAGCTCACTTAGTGTGTAAAACACTAGTTAATGTTCAGACCCCAATTACAAAATAACCAACACAAGCTTATACTCAAACAATATATGTGCGGAATGATAAATATAAGCTATACCCAAACATGCAACTACTCTAAGCCATAATTTAATCACAATACAGTAGTAATTAAAAGTAAAGAGTAAGGGATAGAGAGAAGTATACGCAAGATAACATCGGCACGTGTTATTGAAAAGGAAACCGAAGAACTCGGCGAAAAATCTCTCCGCTACCCTTCAAGCAGTAAAATGATCCACTATAAAATCAGTTGGGATATATGAATAGTAATAGGCCCTCCAAGCCTAATTTACCCGATGCACCTAAACTTTCCAAGTTTCTTACTCCAACAGGGTTACACCTAACCTTATCTTTTCTAACTTACCGGATCCCGCAATTAGCCCATTGCATCAACCAAAATGAATTGGTTCTCTCTTGAATTGCTTCCTAGACACCAATAACCTTCTCACTACTCTGAATGTGGTGAGGTAAGAATTTGACTTAAGATCCTCTCAAGGGTATGACAATGGAGAGGGTAAGAGTAGAGGAATTTGGAGAATCAAAGGTATAAGATTGTGGATGAATCAATCTTATTGTTTTCTAGGGTTTATCTCTCAAAATTCTCTCTAGATGCTTTCTACATTTCGTGGGTATAAGGGTATTTATAGTAGGGTATGAGAAAGAATGTGAAAAGTCATTTTTCTACAAAACAGGTTACACTGGCTAGTCACTCGCGATTGGGACAAGTTGCGAGTTCCAGGCACCAGTTAACAGAATGGCCAGACTGTATTTTTTGTCCTGTAGTGATTCAGCTGTCTTGAACCTTCAACTTCCTGCATGCTTCACACATGTGTTGGATTCTGGCGAGTCACCACTCGCAAGTTAGTCACGAGGCCCAATTGCGAGAAGCCATTTGATGCACAAATTTGATCAATTCTTCACACTCTCTCACACACAATCCTTACATTATTCTCACCTAAATACAGAGTTTCTAAATACTGACTTACAAGCAAATTTGGTATGGAAGAAATCCAACACATAGTTGAATAAATTTAACTTTTCATATATATAGAATGTATTATGAACCAATTTCAAAGATAAGTTAAGAGTCTTATAATTTAACACTATTGTTTGATTTCTCCTATATAGAGAAATCAGGTTCAAATACCCCATCCCTACTCATTACATAAAAAAAAGTACTAAAAATATGAAAATGGGGTATATGGAGAGAGATAGAGAAGGGTGGGGAGTGGGGAATTGTCATGTCCCAAACTCATATTTCAGATTTGTAAGCATAACCGACATGTTAATATCAAGTCCAACTCAAGAGTAACATGAACTGACATGCATTGGGAGAATGCAAGCTAGGAGGTCAAATTGGTTTAGTAGCCAAGGGAAAATAAAAGACGAGGTAAACATTATGGTGCAGATAAATAAACTTCAGAAAATAGTTCCGGGGATCAGATTGTTGACAAATTCCAAGCCTTTTATCCATATGCTTTATAGGTGTCAATCCTTCATTATAATGTGCATGAAAGAGATGGCGTGAAAGTAACATAGCCAAACTTATTACTGATAGCTAGAAAAGTCCATGTTCTTTAATCAGTGGTTAAATGTTTTATTCTAAGCTGGTACTACTGAAGCTAGCTAGTGATTGCACAACATCATATATAAGACAAATTTTCATCATGAATGATGAGCTCTTGATTTCTTTAGTGAAAAATGTCGCCAGAAGTCATTCTCAAACAGCACATGGCTTGATATTTTATGTCGGCATGCTTATTGTGTAAAAACTGTTGGTATCTCAATGCAAACTCAATATATTGTTTGTTCCATCAATATGTCGTGTAATAGGGGACCGTAAGGGGATACTCATTGTATTATCGATCCAACTCATGCACGTATATATACCCACCACAAAAGTATGCATAATTTTTTTTTATTTATTATATAATTATATAAAGAGCCGCGTTTATTATACACACTCACTACAAAAAAAAAGATCTATACCCATGCTTCAAAAATGCCGCCATAGCTCTTGAAAGCGCTGGCATAGGTCCATTTGAACTATATCGCTTTCTAGTGTATATCGCTTTCTAGTGTTGGTATTGAATCGTCGCAATAGACTCAGCTGGGCTATACTGGTGTTTGAAAAGCACCAATATAGGTCTAGGCGGTTTTGTGAACCTATACTAGCACTTTTCACAACTATTGTAACAGCCCAAGAAACGTATCATTGCATTTTAAAAACGCCACTAAAAGTTATTTAATTATTTATATATTTTGAAATTGGCTTTAGTGGCATTTTTAAATTGCTATAGATATTTCTCAGATTGTAACCTGTAGTGGCGCATTAATATGTCTTTAACCTATAACGGTGCTTTAAAATGTTGGGATAGGTTTTTTTTTTTTTTTTCCTCCTAGACAGTTAAAGAATTGGACATTCAACAAAATTCTTGGGCAGTTTTGTCACCCTATTTGTAACTCCACAAAATTCAATACTAAACAAAGAATTGGAAATTCCAAACTATCAAATTAATACAATAACATGATATAATATATAATTGTTATGCCAAATTAAAGAAAACAATCAAAATGTCTAGAAATGACATATAAAAAGTTAAGTATCCTATTTTATACATTGAATAGAGAAGTAAATAACTAAGTACTCCTCAAACCAAAAAATTACCACAAGTGTCATGTTGCTAATGAAGTAACATTAAACCACTTTCTAGGAAAAAAAAAAAAAAAACACAATACAACTAATTTTTTTTCCAACTCAATGCATTAAATTAATTTTAATTACAGTTAATTTTTTTTTTCTTTTTATACTGAATTTGAAATAAAGAACACATATGTTGCCTAATTTGGACATCATTTGTTTCATTTGCAACATTTCTTCCCACCTTTCATTTCTTTGTTCAATTAATTGCTTCCTCAGAGATGCTAACTCAATCTCCAAATCCTTAACCTTTGTTCCATTTCATTGGATGGTGGTGGAGTCATGGTATACTATTGAATGTTTCTTGTATTTTTACCAAATGGGGTTTGTCCAAAACCCACCCCACGTACACGTCCAGGCACTCTAGATCCATCACCGGAGCATATGCATCATATATTGCCCATAGGATTCCTCCACCACTGGTCTCTCCATGTAATTGTGTTCCAGGAACATTCAAAAGTTCTTGCATCATGGCCTTTTTCACAATTGAACCAAATAACATATTACTTTCTATAGATAATACATAGAGTTCTATATATTTATAATCAACAATTACCTAGTTGTTTACGAATATAAGTAAAGCAAGAAGGATAAATGTAACTATAGATAATACCTACAATGTTTTGTCCCGCATGGGCAATAATTGAGTCCCATTGTTTGTGGCTATATACTTTTTCATAAAACACCGAACGCTTTACTGGGCCCCTTTTTTTTTTCCTACAATATGTTCATTAGATTCATTAAAATAGTTATATGGTGAAGACGTGTTTAAGTCTATATACTGTCATCTTTGTGGTGTAGCTACCCATATTAAGATATATAAGAGTTGAGAGTAATACTATAGACACAAATTATTTTACAACATTTTTACAAACTGCTATTGTGGTTTTAGTAATTTTCAAATAATCATTAACAAACATATATGTAATGTTAGTGGTAGACCTATATTAGAACTAATAAGAATTCGCCATATCAATAATTTGTAAAAATGTTATAAAATAGTTTGTGACTGTAGCATTACTCTAAGAGTTAATGTGGAAGATAGCAAAATATATGGCATCATTTAAATACAAGATATATGTAGCAATAAAACTACAAAAACAAAGTTAAACGTATAGTCTATGCAATTTTTTTTTTCGGTTGTTGTTTAGCAGAACCAATGTAAGAAGTAAAATTCATACAATGATAACAGTGGTTTGTGTATAACTTCTGGATACAATTGTATGTATTTCTAATTAGTTTGCACGACAGGTTTTGCTCTTCTCACACAATGTCTACGAAAGAACATTGCATGCAAAAATTTCAAGAACATTCTTGTTAACGTTCTATAGCTAGGCATAAAAGTTATTAGTTTCTTCCAATATTCCAACAGTGGTATCGTTGAACACTTCTTTGCAAAGCCATCAATTTGATATATATATATATATATATTAACTTTATCATTTAATGAATTGGTTTATTTGAACTAAGACCGCTATGATCATGCCAAAATCATGAAATATTAACTATGATATTGGCATGTTAAATGTATTTCATGCAAAATATGAATATTTTTCATATGCCTATAGTATTTTAAATATAACATAAAAAGTTTTAAAAATTTGTAAATTCTAAATAATGTCATTTCTATTGAAAATTAACCTCAATTGAATTTCAAACATATTCTTTTCAACCCTTACTTAAATTCACAATCCCAAAAATAGGGCTTAGTCCAGGGCAAACTCGACACATTTTGGGGTTAGATGCAAATGTAAAATGTATTATTACTTAATATTTTATAAGCATATTAGAAAATAAAAATCCAAAGTTTTTATATAATTTAATACATTAATTGGACTATTTTCATATATTTATAAAATGTATTTTAAAACTTTTAATTCTAAGAATATTGAGACAATCAATATCAGAACAAATATTATATTTTAAATGGTCACTATCCCCCTTAATAATGTTTGATTTCAATTATTGAACAATTGATTTCAATAATGAATTTGTCTTGAGAATTATTAATTCTAATATTAATCTTGATAGAGTGAGAAAGGAGGAGTGAAATTTTTGGGAGATTGAAAATTTGTACACTCTTAAACTACTGAAAATATAGTAAAATGTATTAATAAAATGTTGAATATTTAAAAAAGAGTATAATATTTAAAAAAAAATTTTATTTTCTTAAATTTTTGGTCCTTAATTAAATTTTTTTACATCCTATGACAAATAGACAAGACATTCTATCATCCAATAGAAGATGTCTTTTTTCTTTTTTATAAATTTTTTTTCCTAAGTGAGAGGTCTTACATTTTTATTATAGTATTTTTGTTTTGTTTTTTATTATAGTATTTTCAATACTATAAGACAAATAAATATATTATATTTTAAGGTGTCTTTTCTATTTGAGATCGCATTAAACCATTGCCTAATAAATGGCTTGAGCCACCCCTGTTCTAGGAAAAAGTATTTTGTATTATATAATACCATGTCATCCATAATAAAACTCAATAAATGAGAGACATGTGTAAAAAAAAACTACTTGTTGACACATGTCTTTTAATTGTTAGTGGGTTAGTTATTTTTTGCTAATATGTTTCATACTTATTAGATTTTGATACCGCTTACATAGTAACATTTAATACCAAATATCTTCTCCTATTCTAGAGAGCAATATTATCATTCTTTTAAAGTTGATAATTCGTGGGGGAATTGGAAACCTAGTGCCAATGCCAAAATAACGAGGAGGGTACATGAACAGCAAAAATATTCTGATTTTTCAAAATGATTATAAACGTGGGGTTCTAGTCTTCTATGGAGCCCTGGTTGAAAAAAAAAACATTATTAGGATGTTAATATTAATGACACACTACACCGACTTAATATTTCTAGAGTCTAGTTCAAGTTGAAAAACGTAAATTCTGTAATTATTAATTAATGAGATTAAACTTTTATAATCTTATCTATATAAGATTTATTGTTACAGAGTTAGCATTATACTGTAAGTCTTGTTTAATATAAACTGTAAAGAATCCTATATATATATATATATATATATATATACACGTGAGTTGTGTGTGTGAAAAGGCATTGTTGAATATGGAAGACTCAAACTCTAAGGAAAGCTCTGAGATAAAAAAGATGAAGAAGGCTGATGATGATCACTCAGAGCAGCAGCAACAACAGAAGATTGGTCGAATCTATCACATGAACCAATCAGCGGAAGAATATTATGGTGGACTCATGCAACAATATGAACAACTGCTTCGACTTTCTAAAGAGCAACAAAAACAACGTGAAGTAAAATTACATTATGAGCTTTTGCGAGCTGATTATTCTTTTCTTTCAACGTGGATTAGGAATAACCCTAGTGCCAATGCCATTGATGATGGTAGAGAACAACAACAACAACAACCACAAGGTCAACAACAACAGTAACAACAAAGGCATGAGGTTTTCAATTGGGTCATTCTTTGTGGAGTTAGAAGTTTTTTATTTATTTATTATTTATTGGGTTACAATATATGTAGAAGTCTTGCACAACATTTGGCAATTAATATGATTTTTTTTTTCTTTTCTTTCATTGATTAAGTTCTTATGTTATATATATGTTCATACAGTGTGACTATCACAATTGATAGAAACATATATTTTTAATTAAATTTGAGTGAAACTTAGGTATACTATATTAGGTTTTTTAATTAAATTCAAACACTTAATATATTTTAAAAAAAAAAAACACTTGATTGCATTGACTCATAAAATACATTGACCCATAAAACATAAATAGCGTTATATTTTTTTTTAAAGAAAATTAAATTCGAAATAATCAAGTTCAATTAGAGAAGCAACTAGATTCTATGATTTAAAAAAAAAAAATTATTGTTATGGGTTCATGTCACATTCTTCTTTTCATTTTTATATTAAGAATGAGAGAGTTTCCTGGCTAAAAGGAATCGATCTCACTCTTGGACCTAGTTTTCCGCGTATAATAAAATCAGTGTCCCAGTTTAATGCTATTCTACAACTCCTATATTTTTGTATATTTGTCAACAAATATTAAGAATAGATTTTTTTTTTCTTAAATACGGTAGAATTTAAATCTATAACTTCTACACCATGATGATTTTTCTTGTCACAAAGCTAAGATACCAATTAATTAATTTTTTTTTTTTTTTTTTACATGAAGTTTGAATGTGCAAAATAATGAATATTCAATAATATTAGCTCATGTGCAAAATAATATGAATATTCTATAATATTAGCTCAACTGCTCAATTCAAGTTAATTAAGGACTGAAAGGTTCAAGATCAATTATACTTGGCGTACAAAAAAAGTTTTCTACTTATATTACAAGTCTATGATGAAATAATATATAATTAGTTCATTTAAAAAAGATATATATGTATATATATAATTATTTTAGAGTTTAACCTTTTACATATATATATATATATATATATATATATTGTAAGAACACGGTTTGGAGCCCAAGCCCAAAGTGTAAATGGATATTGGTCCAATGAGCCCAGTATAATGAATTTGTAGAGAGTGGATCAGAAAATTAGGCCTTAATGAGTTGAATAACGGTTAGAAGGGATTTAAAAGACAATCAAGCAAGAGCTGGAAGGATTTTTCTAAATAAATTCGCTCTCGGCACAATCCGAGAATGTCAGTTCTTATATAAATCAATTGTTCAAGTTACAAATACAATTTTTGATTACTACCGTGCTTTCTCTCTCTCTTTTTCTGCCACCTTCTTTCAGGGTCCTCTCTCTAATTTATACTGTCTCCCTTTCCTTATTTTCACCTTACACGTGGACAGTAAATCACTCATGTTGATCCTTGTCCCATCAGCACATTTCTGAAGTCTTCGGGGATAGCTGTAAGGTTGAAAAATACTGTCCAAAGATCACTTCCTCATTAATGCGGCCAAATACTGTCCAGAGATCACTTCCTCATTAATGCGGCCAGAGGGTTAGTTTCAGAGCATTCACTGCGGTAGTAGCAGCTTTCTCTTAGATATTTCTGAGCTTCCATTCTTCCTATACGTTCATAATTCATGTCACTTTGAACGATAGGATATACATTTGGTCTATGCTTCGTTTATTCGAAGAGATACTCCTTCTTGGACCACCTCCCCCAACTTTTCCATTTGCAACATACTTATGGGACTTTAAACTTAACAACCTTACTACTGTTTATTCGTCCTCGGACCAACCAACGTCCTCAACCAAGGCCCAAGGCCCAATATATAATTTTGGGCCCTTATCCTTACATATATACATACATATATATATATATATATATCCAAAATAAATTCATAAAATATAATTTTATGTGAGTGTTATTTCAAATTTTCAACGATCATAATCATTTTTTTTTTCCTGAATTACTAGAAGGAAGTTACCAGAAAAACACTGGAAGTTTAGATGAAGCTGAAGCTATGAATTGCCAAATCGTATTCAACTACTAAACCTTTTTTCTTTGTTTTCTTTGCATGTTGGCCAGGCACGAAAAATCCTCATTAATTATCCCTATACATAATTTGTCAGTAAAAAATAAAAAGATTAATTTTTCTTTTTTATATATACAACTTCCATAATATATATATATATATATATATATATAATAATTTAAAATACAATTCCAAAACAATTCCATATTATATATATATATACATATAAAATAATCTAAAACATTATTCAAAATACAAGTCAATATTCAATATACAATACAACCATATTATACAATAGTTAAAAAAAATGATTAATAGTTTAAAGATGGGTAAAACAACGACCGTTGAATGCATGAACAAATAGAATTAAATAACTAATCATACATTTTTGTCAAACTAGAAGTAAACTTGAAACTAAGAAAAGAAAAGAAATACTAAATAATATAAGTTTTTACTTTTTAAAGTGTCTTTTTAACCATATATGTAGTTACTCTCTTGGAATTTGAACAAACAGTAAAAGATTTCTTGAACTTGGAAATTTGTCTAGCACTTATCAAACTACTTGATTAGGGGGAAAAAAAACTAAGAAAATATAGAAAGGAGAAAGAGAGATAAAGAAAACAATAAAATAATTACAGATATAGAAAAATATGTTAGTTGTATTGGTGGTGTAAGAGAGAGATAAAGAGAATGAGGAAAGACTTACAGATATAAAAAGATATGTTGGTTGTATTGGTGGTGTAATTTTTTTGCTGATGAAGAAGAAAAGTGTAGGGAAAAACAACTTTATTCTACTGTCAACGTGAAAGCAAGCTAGTAAGCTAGAGTTCTCGTGAGAAGGTTTTTTATTTTTTTATTTTTTTTAACGCATGCAGCAAAATTTGAAACATTTGTTTTTCATATAAAATAAAATATTTTAAGAGTTTATTTTTTTTGGTAAACATCAGATATTAAGAAAGCTAAAGAGCTAAAACCGGTTCAGGACAAAGCTTGATTAAATACAAACCATTAACATCAGAGTTTAGAATCTGTAGAATGTCCACAGGTGGACTATTAAAGAAAATGAAATCATTAACTCGATTTGTTCCCCGTCTTGCTAAGGCATCACCTATTGGCTTCTCAAAAGCAATGCTTGATCCGGACTCGGGGATTTTGGGAAATTAAGTACCTGCAATCATCCACCAAAGGAGAGACAACATTGTTAGCATAGTTTGGATTGTCCAGCAGTTCAACTATAGCTTTCACATATATTTCTATTTTTGCAGCAGGTATATGGAAGTTATGTGTTATGACATTGAAAAAGTCTCTCTAAGGCTCTACAGCTCAGCTATAAAGCTGGTTGTAACTCATATTTTCTTGCATATCTGCTAATCCACTCGCCCGTTTCGTTTCTAATGAGACCTCCACTGCTTGTAGGCCCAGGCCCATGGTTACCCAGAGAAGATCCATCTGAATTGAGTCTAACCCACCCATGGTTGGGTTTCTCCCATCTAAAACCCTTCCAGCCACCTTATTACAAACCATTCTAGGGGATTTTGCACAATGTTCACTTTCACAACAAAATTTAGTTGGTAAGTTATTAACTGTAAGTAAAAAAGTGATGTCAGTTGTGAGTCCAAATAAAAATCAGCTATAACTCGTCATTTAATCTATATTGTGAAAATATTGTGAAAGTAGTACTAAAATTTTAATAATCAAACTTATTTCAATTGAGCTTAAAAAAAATTTAGGGTCAAAGTATTCAAAATTTTATTTTTGGGGATCAAAATATATATTTTTTATAAATTTTTTTTAACTAGGTCAGGGGGTTTGCTCCTATTAAGTTTTAGGGATAAAATAAAATCTGATTGATATTTCACTTTTCAGGGAAAAGAATAGAACCTAAAATATAAATTATATTTTAGGTTCTATTTTTGTCCCTGAAGATATATATTTTTATCAAATACGCTGTTAACAAAAGTGAATATAAAGACAAAATGAGTGACACTCTAAATCTTCATGGATGAAAATATAACTTTCTTAAATTTTAAAGATGAAAATAGGACGTGTAGAAGATGAGGAAACTTTGACAACATGTTGAAACGAAGGAGTTAAAGGATATATGTGAAGCACATAGAATCATAGATATATGGGATGTAAATATGGATTTTAAAAGAGGACTGCTTAAGTTACTACCACTATTATCATATCTGTAATTCCACCACACAACTATGTCTATGTCTGTTTTTACCTTGTCAAAGGCTAGATTTTGAACAGCTTAAGACTTTTAACTTGTTCTTAGCATAAATTTCCTACCCAATTATTTTTCACTTCAGTTTGGAACCTTTTTATTTATATAAGCCACTTATAAGTCTTCTTGTAGCCACCTAACTACAGAAAGCAAGAACACTTACAGCTAGAATTGAAAACATCCAACTCTTATGTCTATGACACCTATTTGAATATTCCAGATTCATGGCAACGTGCCAAATGCTGGGGTACTCATGCTAATTTTTCTTTCAATGCCTTTAACTTGGACGAACCAAAGCCATGATTTATGATGCCTGTATAGAACAGAGTAAGATTGTCAGAGATTGAATATAACATGGAACAATTTATATAACAGATACACAATTTTGTTTTTTGAGAAACACGCACACATACAAGAGAGAGAAAATAAGATTCTAATAGAAAGGCACACTACAAACTTCACTCAAAAGCCGTAGTAAGAGAAAGAAATTCTGATTGAATAGAAGCAGGAATAACTGACTAACTTTGCCAGGATACAAGAGTCATTCCCACAAATGAAGGGAAGAAGTACTAATGCAGATCATTAAGAGATACTTAACCTCGTTTAAGCACGATAGTCTACATTCAATCACAAATCTACCACGCACCTAAGGTTTCAAAAGGAAGAATAAAAAATCCGACACAAGCAGAACAATATGAAACAAAGAGGGTATATTACTCTTGATCAAACCAATAAGTAGCAGGACATGCAATAGAAGAAGCTTCTATCTCTGAAATACCTTCCTCAATCAGATATCTCTCCATTAACTGAGGACTGAGTGCAGGTATCCTGAAGAGATATAACAGTTTCAAAAGCACCAACCAAAGCCTTGACCTTACTCTTCCTGGCCATAACCAGCTTACTTGCAGTCTCTTCAATCACATTATTATACAGACTTTGGGTATCTTTCTTTTCTTCCACATTTTGGTGTCTGAGAACAACTTCTTCAGACTTGATTTCAGTACCATCCTCACTGTCACCAACTTCCTTGCTCTTGGAGTTTCTCCTTCTTGTACCCTCCAGATTTTGGTCTCTCTCAAAATCTTTCTCCAATTTACCATCATCAACTTCCTTGCTCCAATTTCTGGTATGATCTTTACCATATTGGATCTCACCAACTGATCTTACTCGCTTAAATTTGAGTCTCCTTGAATTACTGTTCTCAGATTGAAGTTCAACCACCTTTCCTCTCCTAAATTTCAGATTTTGAGCTGGGGAACCTTTAACTTCTGAGCTAACCATTCCATCCCTTCCAGAACTACTCCTGAATTCCAACTTTTGGTCCTCACTTCCAGTTATCTTGGCACCATTTTCTTTGCTATGGGAAGACGAGGATGGAGACGAGGATGATTTAGCTCTATGAGTTCCATATTGTGCGTGTGTCAAGCTTTTTTTCCCAAAGGAAGGATAAGAGGATACACGTAATTTGTTGGCATCAAATCCAGTTCCAGTGTGTCTCAAGTTATTCTTCTTAGAAGAATAAGGCAATTGTGAGCTAAGGATACCCTTTTGAGCTTGCTTCAGGCTTTTGTCCACAGAGGATGGAGATGAGGAAACACTACTTTGAGAGGGTTCCACAGTTTTGTTCTCTGTACCTGCTTCAATGACGTACAAAGTCTTCTCAGGAACATCGCTGGGTTGGTTGGGTTTGACCTTTGTTACACTGTTTTCGTTCTTGGTCTTCATGTTTGAAACTCCCTTGACAGAATGTTTGGGAAACAAGTTAACGGTGTGTGGAATTGAAGCCTTTTTCTCACCAATTTTGGAGGTGCTCAACTCGTTGCTTAAGATTTTGCTTTTTCTTGAGCTGGCTGAATCTCCTTGTGGTTCCTTGCTTATTCTGATTTCGTTGTTTCTTTGAAAGCTGAAACTCCAATCCACTGGGTGAGAATATGACTTTGATTTCCTATGCTTTGGCTTTTGATTGCTAGCATTTTCTATAGAAACATCTATTTCCTTGGAGGATGTTGGAACCTTTTCTAAAGTGGCAGTCTCCTTTTTTGTTGATGAGGAGACTTCTCCCTTGATGACAACAGGATTACTAGGTTTCTGCACTTTGGAATCTAAAGAAGGCCTACGACCAATTGCTGATTTCTTCTTCCCCTCAATTGAAGTAGCAGCCTTTTCAGGAGACTGGATTTCACCTTCCAAAGTTGTTACCCTCTTCGGAAATGAACTCCACGGCTTTAATGCAGGTTTTGTTCCATATTTGCAAGCATCATGGCAGGAACCTGTTGAAGCACAGAGATAACGGGAACGAATCTTTATGTCACCAATTGGGTTATCCAACCTCCCAGTAGAATTCCTCCTCCTTTCACAGCCACGTTCAGCCTCAGTTTTTTCAGGAGTCAGTGGAGTCTCAGTGCTCTCCTCGGCCATTATTTACTATAACTGGCAAACTCACAACCCTGCAGCATATGAGAATTTCATTAGAGAGGGAAAGGTGGGAGAATGAAAGAGGGAGCAGAAGCACTACACAGTCCTTCAAACTTTTTAAATTACTTTTTTACATTATAATATTTCACAAAAATTCAAATCAAGGTGCTCACAAAGGTCGCATATTAAGTAGAGATTATCTTGGGCTTCAAAATCTTCTTTAGATTTTTAGCCTGAGCTAAAACATGAACAAAGGAAATTTTCTGACATATGCCTAAAAGTCCTATTAAAATTTTTATAAAATATATATATATACACACACACACATACAAAAGCTTCCTTGCAACAAAATTTTATAAAGACTTTTCTGATAGATTGCATGAATACTTGAAAATGTTGATTGACTGATCCATACATCATTTACATTGAACAAGTTTGCTATGTTTTCAAAAGGTTTAGATTAACTAATCTGATTCTGCCATAAATTTAATTTAAGGGCTTGTTAGTTTTCATCAGAGTTATTTTTACCATTCTATCCTTTCTTTTTCTGGATACAAGTAAGAACTTCACATCCAACCTCAAAAACTGTGGTCAGAAAGGAAGCCCTATGGTTTTACCAGTGGGTGTGCATGTGCCTGTGTGTTTGTCTGTATTTCTGAAATATCTATGCAATCAACCAATTCATTACTTCCATTCATATCCAAACACTGGCTTAATTTTTCTTTCAAGGGTGAGAAATTTTTTCAGAACTTAGTTTGAAGGCTTCTAATTCCAAGATTTAAATACACAATTACCAGTGAAACAACACAACACCTTATTATAATTTTTTTTTAAAATTTTTTTTAAAGGGAGAAGAAAAGTACAAAACTATATTATCATAACAATTACCGTGAGTAGTCTGCCCCCGAGGATCCATTTCAGATATTTTGAGTCCCTGTGCAGAACCTGTAAAGCTTTAGGAAAAAGTATAATCAAAATCAGGGGACAAAAGAATAAACAACCTACTCACCATCCAATATCATTAGATAGAAAGGGATTCTTCTGCTCTAGTCAAATGAATCCTTGAGCTTTTAAGTTTAAAACAACATTTACCTGCTTCTACCAATTCAGGAAGAGCCAGAGCAAAAACAAGAAAACCATTTTAAACTTGGAATCAGAGAAGAGAGATAAATGGACAAGTAAGTCCTTTAATTCAATAAAACAAATTCTTGAATGGCAATAAATTCATACATTTACAATGCGTTTGAAAATCCCAGAGAAATATATATATATATATATATATATAAATATTTGCCATTCATAATCTTTTCCACAAATTGATAATCTTGTGAAATGATATGTAAATTGGTAGCCATAATAAAACTGATACTGAAAATTTCAAACTGTAGCAACCCCTTATACAATCATCATTTCATTATATGCAAAAGTTTATACATTCACCATTTCAATTAAAAAGATATCATTTTATCTATTCAATTCCTTATCCATTCACTTTTGATCAAAACAGACACTAGCCCATTTACAATTTGCTTCAATAATGTCCATTTTGAGAGAAAGTTCAAATTAAAAAAAATAAAAATAAAATCATGCATTTCCATCAATTAACACATCCATAAGCAAAACTAAAACAAACCCATTTCTCAAGGGCTAACAAAAGACATTTTAATAAGACAATGGGAACAAAGATCATAGTTCCTCATCAAAAGCCCGATATGTCATCAACCATTCATTCATGATCAAAACAGACACTAACCCATTTACAATTTGCTTCAATAATATATGCCCATTTTGGTAGAAAATTCAAAAAAAAAATAAAAAAAAAATAAAAATCATGCATTTCCATCAACTAACACATGCAAAAGCAAAACTGAAACAAAAACATTTCTCAAGTGCTAACAAAAGACATTATAATAAGACAAATGGGATTTGAGATCATACCTTGTTTTCTTTGTTTGTTGTCAACAAGAAAGCAAGCAAGAAGAGACCCTGAAAAGGGTCTCTACTCAACATAAATTTGGCACTAATAGTTCAAAAAAATGGTTGGTTGCAATACAAACAGAAATGCAGTTTTTGCGTGGCACTGGCTGGCTTTGGGTTTGAGTTTGCTGTGTTGACACCGAAAATAGCCTCTCCTCAACAACTCGGTTTTACAACAAATTAACAAAAGCTCTTCTTATTAGGCATTTCCCTCCCAAACCAAACACCAACCTCAAAAAGAATATTCCTCTTAAGAAAACAGAGAAAAGAGTGGAAAGAGAATCAAAGAGAGAACCTAACTATCTTTGTCAGCAAAACTTTATCAAGCTAGCGAATGATTGCATCACCACCAGTAATTCTTTTGACTAGACCCAGAAAACACGTGACCTTAAAAAGGTTAAGTTTTGACTATCTTCTACTAAAATGGAATTTCAGTTTTCTACTTGCATGCATTGAATATTTGGCACATCACATGTTTGTTTCTTTCAAAGTTGATGATACTACATATTAAACCCACTTCTTTATACATGTATATAAATGGTTATAAAAAAAAATTATACATGTATATAAATATAAATACACCTCAGCAAAAAAAAAAAAAAAACATAAATACAAGAGAAGTTTATTTTTTTATTTATTTTTTTTTTTTTTTAAGAAACAAACACACAAGGGAAATGGCAACGTGTTCTAACACAAAAGCAGATACAAGAGAAGTGTCATATGTACAACATTTTTACAATAAATCATAGGTGATTTATTGTTATTGGTTCTAATTTGAACATAACACTAAAATTATTATTATTTTATTTCACTAATAACAACTTGTAATAATCCACTACTTAGAATTTGCTGTGAAAGTATTGTGGACATACCATTTATATATATATATATGTATGTATGTATACACACATATACATACTAGCCTCTAAGCATGCACGTCGCACATTCTCAGGGGTTCTTCTATTTTTTTTTTTGGATAAAGGTTAATAATTTGCATTTATTATAATTTGAAAATATTTTTTATTTTATTTTTCAAACAAATAAAAAAGATAAATTTTAAAGATGCGTAGTAACTATAATTTCTTTTTTAATCATGAAGGTATTTTTGAATCACATAAAAGTCCAGTTTAAAGAGGGGAATTCTCTATATATAGTATAGATATACATTTTTAGTGGGATTAAGTTCTATTCTATATTTAAACCCTTAATTTATTGTTAAAAAAAAAAAAATCCTTCATTTTGTAAGTTTTAGTTAATTCAATCGAATCAATACATTGAAATTCTATTGAATCTAAAAAAAACAAAATTGTTTACAAAAAAATTGAAAAAAAGAAAACCCTTAATTAGAATCTTGTCACATCATATTTATAGAAGATGTGAAGTAGGACATAATCTACAATTTAATTATTGTAATTTATTAATTTTAGTATTTAATTTGTAATTTTCGTTATTTTAGGTTTAGGGTTATTATTTCCTTGTTTTTAGGTGTTTTTAATACTTTTTAGGTCAAATTTGGTTCTTGTTATGGTTATATATCAATTAGGAGCTATTTTGGAATATATTTTTTGGTCTATCAAGTTTTATGTAGCCCTTTAATAAGCCTCTAAGTTTGTACACATTTTTTTTTAAGAATTATTCAATTAATAAAAATTCAGACTTTTGTCTATTGTTTCTTTTGTGGATTCTAGAACCATTTCTCCTTGTGGATTCAAGAAACTTTCATGGATTCAAGGTTATTTGTAAAAACAAACATGTTTTGTTTTTTTGTTTTCTAGAAGTAGGCGTGTTCTATTTTTTGATACTTCTGCATCTCGCATCAAGATGGTTCCATAAACAAACAAAATTATAGTAAATGTCTACTATAAATAAATACCAATATAAATTTTTTATTTCCATTTACAAACACAATAATCAAATGGAATACCTATTAATAACTACAATAATAATTAAATTTCATATTTAATATTCCATATACAAACGTACAATCATAATAAATATCTGTTAGTAATTATCATAATTATCAGATTTCATATTTATAAAAAAATAAATAAAAGAGAGAGAAAATCAATTTCTTTTTATAGATAAAATTATATTTCATTAAATTTTTATGTACTTTGCACTTGTTATTGACTAGTATTATAATATACCATAAAAATTATTAACAAAACTTGAATTTATGGGACAAATAATAAATTACGTCTTATTAATATGAAATTTGGCATGCTTGTGAAGAATAAAGCGAAAGTGTAATTAGACATATGGATTTTCAAAATATTAATCTTATATTGTTCGCCTATGGACACACCCATTCTCACAGCCGATTTCACGACATGCTGACTTGTGCGATTGTGAGCGATTGACGAAAAGTGGAGGGTCCATATAATCAGTAGTGGGTGTTTATATGAAAATGCATTTTTATACTTAATTATGCCATATGTAAAACAAAGGATGCCACTTTTTCAATACAAGAGAAGTATGCAAGTTATTTACTACAAATAACCCCCACTCCCTTGATTTGTGAGGTACTTATTGGCAGGAAATAACTAACATCTATTGCCTACAAATTAATTGAAGACTTGATTCTACAAGAAAACACTCCTTTACAATCCAACATCCAAGACAAATAAAAAATTTTGATCTCTATCAAGAGAGTCCTATCCATCAATGTAGGCAAGTGGTCATTAAGCTTGTTAATTTAGACTTTTAATCTCCCTTGTACTTGCATTCTTATTTAATCAAGTGAGTTGTAATATTTTAGATTTAGCTTGTTCGATTATTTGTGCACTTGAATTTTCTCATTTCTTTGGTCAACTAATGCATTCTTTGAAAAGTTCTATTAAGTTAGGCGTTATTAAACCCATTATCCCATATCATCTTTATTGAAGTCAAATAATTGTTCTTGAGTAGTTTCTAATCATACCTCAAGCAAGAGAAATCTGGTTTGTACTTAAACAATAATGTTTAGCGTAAGTTTCATTCAGCTTGTTGGCCACATTTAAGTTAACAATCAATATTATTTCAAAGTTTGACCTTATTTAATTTTTCTTAGGATTTTTAGTAATTTTTTTGATATTAATCCCTAAGGAGTTTACTAATTATAGTTAAAAAGCTATCATCTTCATTAGAGTGATCTTGAATTAAGTCATCATGTTTATGTATTTTGTGACACATAAGTTTATTCATGACAAATAGATATTTAATAATCATGCTAAGAAATTAATCCTATATTTAGAGTGTACTCATGCTCTAATACCAATTGAAAAGAATTATTTAGGCCCTTGGTAGATTTTACGTTGAATTAATCAACTTTAACAAATTAACCAATTATGTAAATCAATTTGATTATCAATTAATTACCACATTCAAATATAAATTATAAAGAAGGAAAACAAATAACACAAGTTATTGTTTGACGATGTGGAAAAAGCCTATATAATTACAAGGAAAAAAAAATCACTACGAGGGATAATCCTAACCCAAGAAGATTTTCTCTATTTAGTACTGAAGTTTACAATTGAGATATACTCATATCCCTAGTCTCAACCACGTAAAAAAAACTTACAAACGCTACCCCACTTTTTATTCCAAGTTGCTTGGACTCTTCTAAACTAAAATTCTTCTACTAATCAAGTCTGTGACACAAAGGACCACCTAGCTAGGAGATATCATTGCAATAGCATTAATGGGATGACTCTATTGCTTCAACCTTAATCTATACTATATATGATAGTGACAACATTGTAGAATATCTTCTATATTTGCTTATTTACTCACGGTTTGCATAGAGAATTTCCGTGTCAAGAGACTAGTCTCAATTGATCAAGCCTCAATTGAAGGTGAGTCAATATTCCAAAGACTTCTTTCTCTTGAGATGATTCTTGAACACTTGATCATGTACTTGTGATTTGACTTTTACAACTCAAACAAAAATATCATGGAATTTGTCAAAAGCTAAACCCAATATATTTTACCTGTCCCTTAAATAATTCTGACTTGACCTCTGTTTGGTATATGAGTTGAACTTTGCTTCAAAGGGTGAGGATTTTTTTTCAAAGGCTTTGGGACCCAAAAGAAGAAAAAAAAAAAAAAAAAGGCTTCAAAAGAGCAGTTTATCGTGGTTTTAGGCTTTTTAGCCGTAAGAATAGGTAAAAAGTTAGACCAGAAAAGAATTCTAGAGAGTTTTCAAAATTGATAGAACTTTGGATTCTCTCTCTCTCTCTCTCTTTCTTTTCTTGCACATTGATATCGTGTGCTTCCAATGTAATTATGTCATTACAAGTGCTAATCCTCTTCTAATCAAGTGCTGACCACAATACTAATAATAAATTAAGGGCTTTGAAACTCCATCAACTTTGTTAGATGACACTCCGACCATCAATTAGCTTCATTTTCTATAATAAGAATCATCCTTTAAATTCTCTATTTGACTTTCCTTCAAGTAGTAGAAACTAAAAGGCGACAACATACTATTTGCATGGAAATTCTTCCATATCAACCACCTCAAGAAATCTTTTTTCATTGGAATTTGAGTACCATGATGAACTTCCTTCTCTCTTGTTGAATAATGATATATTATAGCATCCTTTGGACCCCATTCACAGTAGTTGATTCCCATCTTCACCTATTGCAGATAAATTATGTGCAAAACCCTTTCCAGCTGGCCAAACAGAGGACCATTCACCATTTGCACTTGCGTGAAGCAAGCAGGGCCTTTGTTGTTTTGTACCGGCATTAGCAAACACAGAGCTGAAATAACAGGACTCTGATGAAATGCAATGTAAGTTAATTGTTGGTGCCCCCACGTATGCTATCAACTTCACTCAATGTGCATTGAAAGCCAAGAATTAATGCTATTAATTACTAGGAAAATTAATAGCAACTTGTGGCATGCATTCCTGGTACTACAATGTTAGAGTGACAAGCGTACAAAGATGAAAACCAAATTGGAAAAGAGAAATCCAGGAAAAGTCATATTTTTTTTTTATGTGCCCTTGAAAGAAAAAAAAAAAAAAAAAAAACCTTCACTTTCCCTTTTCCCTTTGAAGTAAGGTTCCAACTGTTTGTTATTCCTTTGCTTGTAATTTTTGCATTTAGATTAACTATATTCAACTTCAATCAAACTGGCCGGTTGGGCCAAAGAACTAGGTGGTGTAGTATTTAGTTTGGTTTGATTTTTAGACCATTTGAACATACTAGTCTTATCATACACGCTTCGCGCGTGTGATGAAGCTTTTTTTGTAGCCAAAAAAAAAAACATGTGTTTTTATTTTATAGATATAATTTTTATTTTGAGAATATAATTTATAAGTGAATAAAGCAATTTGAAAATTAACAGGAGAGTGGTCTTATTTTTTAGGCAATGTTTTAGTGGTAATCCAATAAGTTTTTGTAACCCTTTCAACTTAGATGGGTTCTTAAAAATGGACTACTTCAAGGGTCCAGCCCTAGATATTCTTTTTGCTGTTAGGGTCCTCCTTTGCATCGGAGCCGCACCCTCTTTTGGTAATATGATGTCACCTATTGGGGCTGAATCAGGTTCGTCTATTGTATTTTCCAAACTCGAGAGGGAAGTAATTGGTTTTTGGATGAGTGCTCTTGGAGTATTGGTTTTGAATGTATGCGTTATGACTTTGTTTCTTAGGAAATCCATGCATTAGAAGATCCTGAATTTGAGATGTTCTACACCAAAAATATTATTTAAATGAAGGTATTTGTGCTTGTATGGCAACTCAAGATTAGCTTCATAAAAAACTTATATTCCTTGAGGAGGTTCTACCTGTAGAAACAATTTTTAATGGAACTTTGGCATTAGTTGGTCATGACCAAGAAACCATCCGTTTCGCTTGGTGGGCCAGGAATGCCCCACTAATCAATTTGTTCGGTAAGTTACTCTATGCTTATATATGTAACCCATACTGAATTAATTGTATTCTTGGCAAGAGCAATAAACTTATTTGAAGTGGCTCATTTCGTATCAGAAAAGGTCATATATGAACCATGATTAATTTTATTAAATTATTTTTACTTACATATGTGTTGACATTTCAATATGTGTCTGATTTTTCTTTCATAATTGTATTTTTAGTTATATATTTTCTTAATAAATTAAATTAATGATTTATTTATGATTTATCATCATCAAGTTATTTATTTGAATATGGACTTTTTTATTTATATAGTATAAATTAAATATTCTATCATTATAAATTTTTATAATAAAAAATTATTGAGCTCTTTAATAACTTATACAAAGAGTGTTCTATAATTATTCTTGTATTATTAATTATTTATGATATTAAGTACGTCTTTATATGAGTATATCATAGTTAGCTGAGTCAAATCCTAATAACACAATTCCAAAACATGAAATGCCAGTTAACGTCATTCAAATAACAAATCAAATTATCCCATCCAAAAATAGATTAATCTCATAATCGCAAAGATCGGTCGATTGATCTTGAGCAATACCTTGATCAATTACCATGAGATTGTGAGATCCTCCTAATGTGAAAATCTCTATGATCCGGCTCCGGCTAAGTAAGGAAACAAAACATTTCTTAAACAAAAAGCAATTTTTTAATCCCTAATGTCAAATTGGCATTAAAGAAAATCGGCGTTTTGGGCATATCTAACTAAGATATTGACTCAATTAAATATCATACGTGACAAGTTTTTATTGGAAGGGAGGACTATTATTGGGCATATATAGCTAATGTCATCTTCCTGAAAGACTGAATGGTTTCTCTTTATTTCGGAATGCTCGAAGGAAAGACTACGTTTCTTTCTTCCCTTAATGAGAGTTTGGATTTATCCAAAAAAAAATAAAAAGGCTACTGGATTAACTATAGGACAAAATTTAGCTACAAAATTGGATGTAGTCTTAAGCTATAACCTTACTCAATAAAATAAACATTACTATATATTTTGAAAATCTAATGTTGAATTGCATGTTCTTTATGCTCTTAATACATATGTCAAATTTTGTGTCAATCAAATATTATTTATTATATGATCTATAAACTTATAATTTATACATAATTTTAAATTATAAAAACTTGCAATTTAAACAATTTATTAATGACATAGCTATTGATATTTAAATTTTTAGAAATTTTGTAAGCATGTAAAATATAAAAAGAAGATGTAATCAAATGGTAGATTTGTCAAAATTCATCACCAGTAAAAAGACATTAAGTAAAGTTGTAGCCTTATGCTATAACCAATTTTATAACTAAACTTTTTCTTTTAGTATATCTTTATCACAATCCATATGAGTAATGATTGCATGCATTTTATATGTCCAAATAGATTAGGATTGTGTTTTGGTAATTGGGGAGTCCAATTTCAATAGTTGGCAGCTGAGAGGTTCCCATATACAGAAATCAACTGAATATATACAAATAAGCATGTCCATGATTCAGGGGAATCCTTGGTTACTTGCTATGTACATATAACCATTGGGAAGACCCCTAGCTACCAAATTGACGATGTCTTTTAGAAGGAAAAAAGCTACTATGATAACAAAAGAAAAAGATTGTGGCCAGGCATGTAGGAACAAATAATGAATTACTTACTTTCTCTCACTCTCAAGCTCCAATGTTTCCCTTTAAGTTTTCCATCCATAATAAAATTGGTAGGTAAAAGTATGTAAAGAATCACTATTCCTTATCAAGTAGTACTCTATATATATATTTGTACTGCTTTCTTTCACTCAGTGGCTCAACAAGAACGTACGCCATGTCCAAATCCAATGCAGAGAAATGTACTACAGTCTACAGCTACAGTTGATGAAGTGTCACATAATTCGTTTTCACTTTTGTATATTTTGTTGGTAGACTGTAAAATACATAGCTTCAATTATTGGTATAACCAAAGATTTTATTGCACAAATAGAGTCTAATTTGCCTTTGAATGTGACGTAAACTGATTACTGATTAATCGTAAAGTACAAAAAATGTATTATTACATGATATTGCTTGTAAGCATACTCAGAGAAAGCAGTGTATTAACAACAATTACTTGTATATCTTTGTATTTCTCCTATTTGAAAGCTTAAAAGAGAGCATCACGACTAACATTGTAATTGTATCAATTTCTCCCTCAAGTTATATATATATATATATATATATATATATATATGGTTCTTTTTTTTTACTCTTCGTTTTTATACACGGTCAACAATATATATTATGCTTCAAAAAAATAAAAAAGAAATTGTATGGTTCATGAACTATTTGATATAAGGTTATAGGGTCAAATCAAATCTCTCTTAGATAGAAGATCATTGGCAATTTATATTCATCAATTTTTTGGGGGCAACAATTGGATAGAGACATGGCACTATGATTTGGTGATTTAATTAGAGGATGATAATGACATTTACAGGATGATATTTGGTATAACTATGAGATTGGACCAGTTAGAAAACCATGTCCTTATTATACTTGTGGATTCAGGACTTTTCACTTAAGAAAATGGCCCTTCTGATCACTCTAAGGATATTGTAACTGTGCAATTACAGAAAATTTAATTTTGACCTAACACATGCATGTGTACTATTCACAATTCTTAATAATTAATTGACTTTAAAATGAATCCTTGCTTGCCTTTTGAACAAGATCTAAACCAAGCAAGGACATGTGATACACAAAAATGTGCTATACAAAGGAGTTCCAAAGAGATATATTGCTTTTCCTGCTTAAGCAATTAAAGTGTATAGATTGCTTCTGCAGCTAATCACTGAAACCCGCATGTTTGGTAAACCTGATTGGGCTAGCAAGCAACACCTAATCCATTAGTACATATCATGAAAATCGAATCTTTTCAGATAGTGACAAAAATCATTGCTTGGTTCATACTCGACGTTTATTTTAGAAACTCACAGATTTTTTATCTTAAATTTTGTGTTAATAGTGATTAGCAAGTCCAATGGGGACTAGTTTTAGACAAAAACTTATCGATGAAGACGTAGGGAGCTTCTCAAATCATGGCATGCAGTAGGGTTAATTAATCATTCTTAATTTTACTGAGCCTCTCATAGTTTATGCATAGATTTGGATCTCTTTATCTTTAATTAACATTTTTTGTTTACGTAGTTCTAACAATATGTCAAGATTTTGTTAGCATTACTTTTGGAAAGATGAATCAGCAAGAACCCATTTAAGGATAAGAGAAGAAAACATGATTAAGCTTCACTCACATGCAATTGAGATTCTCAATCATTTTTGGTTGTTGGGATTTGTTGGGATTAAAGCCAAATTGTACTCTTGTATTCTTGTCTCATTTGGTAAAAATTTTAAAGCTTGGAGAAACTTATTCTTGACAGGTTCACCAATTTGGATAATCAAAAAAATTTAATTCATTCCTACGTGTGTCTATAAATGCATTAAACACTATAAATGCCCTATAAAACCTCACCTAAAAATAATGTATAATTACGCTTCCATTATTACATACACGTCTTCTGAAATATATAAACCACCCTCCAAAATATAATATTATATGCTTAACCAACAAATAATAAGTGTGAATCTTACAAGAGAGGGGTTAAAAAAAATACTACTATTTGAGCCCATGTACGATCATCATATCATCAATTTGTTTTGTCTTGCAAGTTTACCATCCTCTAAACACATTCAATTGCCTATTAATCAAAAGCTAGTCACACATGCGCTAACTCATCATTTCTTCGCTAAATAAACAAGAATGTTGTCTTCATCTTTGACCATTGTGTAGCACAACATTTTTCACAATTGCTAATATTACCTGTTAAGATTGGTTGGTGTATAATAAAAATATTGTCAATAATTTTGGATCAAGATGAATGTGATGTTACTTTAAACATAACAATTCACATTAATAGTCGTAAAAAATGCTAAATTTGTAACCTTATTGCTTCAAGCAACCTTTTTATTAAAAAATTATTTGGAGAAAGAAAAAGAAAAGAAGACCTGATCTTGCTCAAACAATAAAGTAGTAAACATATAATGAAAGCCAAACTAAAGACCGCAATCTTTTCTTTTTTCCTTTCGATTCTTTTGACAGCCTTTTCTAGTTGTTGTAATCAAGAAGCAACAAAGTCGGTAAAGGAAGGAAAAGGAGGTTACTTGACCAAAGTTAAAAGTCAAGATGATAACAGGAAAATGTGTTGAATGAACATGATCAATGTTCCATGATTGTTCATGTTCCCATGGCTTGAAGAAGGGGCATTCTTCCATTGTGGGGACCTAAACAGTGGGCAAAAAGTAGAAATCACAATCATACTTTCTTTTTTGTTCTTGTTTCTATAACCTAGTACCCTACACCTCTTCCATGGCACACTATCATGAAAAAAAGAAGAAGAAGAAATGGTGGATCAGCTATATATATAAATTAATTAAACCTACTTTATGTTCAAAGTACATATAAGATAACCTTATAAACTTCCATGACAAAACAAAAGAATTAAAGAAATCTAAAGTATATATGAGTCTCTATGAAATAATATTTTGGGGGTCTCAAGGCAATTGTGAACTCCTAATAAATAGTTATAAAATTGGATGAGAGTTTGGATTTCTAGGCATATTCAATTTTTTTGCAACAGTTTATTTAATTTTATATACATGGACCCTTCGTTTTTTGTTCTCCTTTTCACTATTTGGGCAAGACTAATATTAAACGGAAAAAAGAATATTGGAAACCCCATTTTATTGTCCTAAATATGTTAAGGTTCTCCTTTTTTTGGTACAATTTGCAGCTCTCCTTTCGGCCAACTACATTATTAAATGTGAATTAAACTTCATCATTTCAGGCCTATTTATTTTCTTTCATTAATTTGATCGATGACATTGTAAAATTACAACTACAATCTATTTCTTTTTTCTCATTCTAATTCAATTAATTGTTATGGTGTGGGTTGGACTACGCCTACTAGTAATTAACTTGTGAGCAATATGGAAAAAGGGGAGAAAATGAATGTTTCAAAGTAGATCCATTTATGCCAATATACGTATAGGCCCTCTACTTATTTGTTATTTATGATCGGTCTCTTCTAAACAGAAACTTTTCTTTTAGCAATTACAAATACACCAATTTTCTCAAAATTTTACTTTTCTTTTATTATTATTATTATTATTATTATTTTGCAATTTTCAGGATGATAAATTGCGATAGAAATTTTTATATGTGTTTACTATTAATTTGTGATCAGTCTCTTCTAAACAGAGACTTTTCTTTTAGCAATTACTGTTAGAAATATTGAATGAATGTATTGTATTTCTTAAGTAATAAAATATACATAAGTGCCTTTATATAGGAAGCAAAGTGTATAGTACAAGTATGTGTGCTATACAAGTAAACAAGGTGGGCCTAAAGCCCACAACGTATTACACATTAACAACCCCCCTCAAACTCAAGGTGGGTGTGAGACCAATTTGAGGTTGTCAACCAAAGCACGAAGGTGTCCCTTAGGATATAACTTGGTGAAGATATTTGCAAGTTGATCTTTAGAAGAGATCGAGAACAGCTTGAGAGCACCATGGACAAGATGATAACGGATAAAGTGACAATCGATCTTGATGTGTTTAGTCCGTTCATGGAAAACATTATTGTGAGTAATATGAATAACATTCTGGTTGTCATAATAAAGAGAAGTAGCAGAGGAGGTGGACACACCTAAGTCCTTAAGAAGCCATCATAGCCAAATGAACTCAAATATCATATCAGCAAGGGCATGATATTCTGCTTCAATACTAGAGCAGGTCACAAGGGTTTGTTACTTGCTTTGCCAAGAAATCAGAGAAAAACCAAGAAGAAAGTAATAACCAGTGGTGGACATACGATCAATGGGATCTCCTGCCCAATCAGTATCAGAGAATGCACTGAAAACAAGAGGAGACTGAGCAGAGTAGAAAATGTCATGGAAGAAAGTGTCCTTCAAGTATCCAAGAATGCACAAAATAGCAGCATAGTGAGTCGATCGTGGAGCAAACATATATTAGCTCACCTGATGAACAATATAGGAAATGTCTAGACGAGTAACAATGAGATAAACTAGGTTGCCAACCAAGCATTTGTAAAGAGAGAGATTAGACAATGGTTTCCCCCTTAAGGGAGTCAGATACGCATTCAGTTCAACTAGGGTGTCAACAGTTTTACTATTAGTGAGTCCAGCTTGAGACAAAAGTTCAGAAGTATACGTGGCTTGAGTAATATATAGTCCATATGTAGAATGAATGATTTCAAGATCCAAGAAGTAGCTGAGATGTCTAAGATCTTTCATCTTAAACTACTGACTGAGTAAATCCTTGAGTTCTTGAATGCCACTAAGATCATCATCAATTATGTTCATATCATCCATATATAGGAGAAGTAAAATAGTGCCTTTATCGGTGCAACGAAGAAATAAGGCAGAATCATAATGACTGGCAATGTAAAACACCTTAGCAAATTGAATTATAGAATTTAAAATTCAATACTATACTCAGAACATGATACATCTCCTTTTTTCTTGGCCTCCTCATTTAAGTGAATCCCTCCTTCACCATTGGAATCAATTTAAAATTCTTTCTATTAGCTTTGATTGTATTTGATTGTACTCTTGGCCATCACATGGATATAAATAAAGTGATTACACGCCTATTGCTTTGGAAGGATTCCATTGTTGGCCGAATAGTTTAGGTAACCAAAATAATATTTGGCTCCAAAGTCGATGATATGTAAAGTATCCTTGACATTGGAAAAGAATTGTCTACTGAAGCAGAAACTACAAGTGAGAGAGGCTGAACAATTTGTGTAGATATTGTTTAATAAGAGAGGCTGAACAGTTCATGTAGAGTATTGTTGACATTGGGAATTTGTATTGTTGTTGCATTAGTATAACTCAAGCGTGGCATGAATTAACAGAAATTTGTATTGCAACTCACCGCTGTTGGTGACCAAAATTTGTATTGCAACTCATAGCTATTGGTGAGAATTTTTATTACTCTCTTTATTTGTTTGGGTTGATTGAAATAATTAAAATTTACTGGTGATATGTTATTAGGTTCTTTAGCATGGTGAATCCTACAAAATTGGTAGTTACATATCAGAAGTTCTTGATGTTGGCCTTCTTGGGCCACTGTTTAAGGTGGATTTGCTCAGTTTTTATGAACTCAATATATGTTTACAAAATGAATATATAGTCTGATGGAAATTAAATTGTACTAATTTCTAATATAAATTGAATTTGAAGAACAATGGGTATTCTCAAATACTAATAATAATTGGGGTTGATGATATTCTCATGAACTAGTTGGTATGAAGATCCTTTGCTATAAGTGTCTACGTGGAATAGAAACTTATGTCCTTTGTGGCAAAAGTAAAATATCAGGTTTTCTGTAGAGCATCAAATATACAACAAAGAAATAGAAAAAAAAAAATTTAGCACCTCATTGTCCTTATTTATTTTGGTGGTGTTGAAGTTGTTTAATTTGGTTTAGTATGCAATATTATGTATTAATCCAGCTCAAGTGAAAAAAAGAAAAGAAAAGTAAATAGGATATATTCTTAATGATATGATGTAGAGCATTTGATCAATTATATTTTGGTATTGATCAATTTTAAACTCATCCACATATTTATATCTTAATTAAAAAATGTATACTGATTTTAAAATTTAAGTATTATTGCAAATTTGCATAAGCATATGCCAGAAGAAATTCATGGTGTTCCATGTCTCTATTAAGGTAAGTTTATCATTAAAAGAATAACAAAAGAAGTCACAAGACACAAATCTTTTTGTTTTTTGTTTTTTGTTTTTTGAGGAAAAAGACCACACTTGAAATTTGATTAAGAAGCTGGAAAATCAGCAAAAAGAAAAGCATCAACGTCTAATGGAACAGTCTCCATCCAAACCAATAAAGGAAAAAAAAATCTTGCTCTCTAGGCTAAAGCATGTTTAGCATCATTACCTTACCTTACAATATGAGAGAAAGAGAAACTCCTTAGGGAGCTAACATTAATTAAGGTATCTCTAAAAAGAATGGGTTTCCTAACATATGTATCATATGGAATATGGCATACATGGGAAAAAAATAAAGCTGTCATTTTACAATTTCCTTTGAAGTCCAGTTGGAAAGGTATACATATTCTTTCTCCTTTATTTAGGAGTAATGGTTGAATTAAATAACAAATTGAGACAAAGGAAGTAAATATTATTATTATTACCCAACCTTTGTTGTGAAGTGTCACAATGTCTTTTTTATCTTCATAATTTTTCATTTAAAAGCTTGCTGTGACTTGAACCACATCGTCTAAGGAAATGAAACACTTTAGTGGGTGTTGTACTTCTGTTTATATGTGTCTGCAATTTGTTTAGTTCATAGGTTTGTTTACAATTTATTCCCCATTGATGTGCTATATCATAAGTAGCTGTTTTTTTATATAAATTTTTTATGGTAATTGATGAGTTAGAAATCTATGATTGTCATTAATCTGAGATCGTCATTAACCAAGAAAAGATGTTATGCATTTATTATGCTCATTGATGACAAAGTGTAATGGACAAAGCAACGGTCATAAGGTGAGCTGTGAATTTTAGACAAAGATTTTGTAACGCACTAGCCGTTGAGCATAAATATAGCAATTCATTGCCAATTAATGAGGCACGCAACTATAAAAAGAGAAGGCAACAGAAGTTAAAGGCACACAAAAAAAATCCTCTACGAAAATCACTCTCTAGTCAATTCTCTCTAAAATCTTTCTCCCTTACTAACTTAAGCATCAAAGGTGGTTTGGCTAATGCCACACCGACGTGTTACTCTTCCACCCGGTTCATTTTTGCAGGTTTTCCTCCAACAGAGATGACCCCAATCACAGCTTCGTCCATCTATTATAAGGAGGAGCTCAATTGCTGATTTTTTGCATCATCAATAATTGCTGTCAAATTTTTTTTTTTTTTTGGTAGTTGAATCAAAATAAGATTACGCTAGATTTGAATAATTAGTTGTTGTTGCATCTTCATCATTATCACTAGTTTAAGATAGAGATTACTCTCATCAATAGCTACTGCATCTTCTTCATTGTCAAACCTGATCATCTTGATAAACCTATTATTTATTTGATTATACCACATGTATTTATTTACTTTTAAGTTGGATTCTATTTGATTGTAAGATTTTTATGTATTTTGATATAAATTAACTAGCTGGTATGCTAGCCAAACTGCTTGCTTCTTCAGTTTTTTTTTAATCTTTTACGTTTCCTCCAACACTATTATAATTGGTTCTCTCTCTCTCTCTCTCTCTCTCTCTATATATATATATATATATATATATGGTTGAGTTTAAGTTACACCTAGTGTAATCTTAAGTAATGTTACACTAACCAATAATTTATTATAAAATTCATATTTTGAAAGTCTCATTGTTGAATTACATGTTCTATATGTTCTTAACATTCATGTCAATTTTCATGTCAATTGGATGTTATTTACCATTCGATGCATAAACTCATCTTTTATGCATTATTTTAAACTACAAAAACTTAAATTTAAACAATTATTTGATGACATGGCTATTAATCTTTGATCACCTTAAAATTTGGCAAGTATGGAGAATATATGAAGGTAATGTAATTTAATGGTGGATTTTTCAAAATTTACATCCAATTAAAAAATATTGAGTGGTGTAACATTACTTAAAGTTACACTAGGTGTAACTTGAACCAAATCATATATATATATATATATATATATTGTTTTGTAGGATCCAAGCAAAAAAGAGTTTAAGATGCTTACTTTGTTATTTTCTCAAATTTTTTACAGCATGAACAACTTGCGGTATTAAAGGAATTATTGAATATTTTATATAAATAGCTATTTGTTAATAGGTGTTTGACGACTTTAGAAAATGAAAAGTTTTAAATTAATTGGGTAACAATTTTAATTTTGTTAATTTTTGCTTTCTAAATTACTAATGGTGATTTATCACGTTAAATTGGTAGTTTATTTGTATATTAATCAGCTACAATGTTGTAATGTTATTTATTTTTTCTTTCTAATTTGTGAGATTTAATTCAAATAATTTTGAATAAGTCCTCTGAAATCAAATTCAATACAAAAGAAATTTTGTTAGAGACTCTGTAAGGCTAAGGGGAGCTTGAAGATAATATAAGTTTTGGCCTCGTGTAATATACTTATATTGTGATCTTCAATTGCTACAAGTAGTATTGTAGTAACTTAGATATGAAACTCTAGATGTAACACAGACAGTTAAGGATAACATTCACTAATATTTGTTTTTTAATTTAAATGGTATTTTGCATAATTGCTTAGTATTCATTAGATTTCATTTTCAGTAATTTTCTCGTGCATCGCACGGGTTAGCAACTAGTTATATATAAAGACAAATATAAAAAAATTATGCATTTTATCTATACTGTTAATAACAGGATTTCCTGTTTGGGTTTTAACATTTTTCACACTAAAATGCCCTCACACAATTATTAAACTCTCTAAAATATCCATATCTTTTAGTTAAATAATTTTAAATTAAAAAACACAAACTGGTTAAAAGAGTAATTTACTGTTCCTAAAATTTAGATTTTTTCCTTTATTTTCTCCATTCAGCCTAAAACTTAGGATATTATCTCAATCTTATTCTTAAACATTATTCCACGTTATCTTACCTTTTTCTTGAAAAAAAAAAATACAAACGGTTAAATTTATATTTCACTTTTTAACATTATAAGAGCATTCTCATAAAGGGAAGTAAAATTTTTAGCATATACCACCTTAAAACCCAAAATTTTAGTTTTTAACATCTCACTTTATAATTCATCATATATCAAAGATTCTAATTTTTTTAGCACTTCATTTAAATATTGTTTTTTTATTCTTTGTTTCTTTCTCTCCGTCTCTCCCTTTCTCTGAAAACCCACCCCTTTCTTTGCAAACCCACACCCACGGCTAGCCGCTATCGGCCACCACCATCGAAAACAAAAAATAAAAATAAAACCACTCGCCAGCGCCACCACAACTACAACAACTGCCATTGTCACCACCACCCACAACCATGACCACCAACCACCAAAATCATAACCAAATCACAAACCCAAACCCACAACCTCATCACCATTCACCACCAACAACTGGAAAAAGAAAAGAAAAACAACCCTCCAAGATCACAAACCCACAACCTCATCACCACCAACAATCGGAAAAGGAAAAAGAAAAACAACCACCGAGAGAGACCCATACCGAACTCTTAGCCGATGACCCACGCCGATCTACCCTTAATGCTGACGCCCACGCCGATCAGAGACCCACGCTGATGCCCACACTTGTCAAATCCAAAACACCAAATCCATAACCCATTGATCGGCTTGCCTTTATGCTCCAGCCTGGATTTCGTCGAAGAGGGAGGTAGAGACGTCGAGTAGAGGGAGAGAGAGAGAGAGAGCAAAGAAATGGTTGGAGGCTCTCAGAGCAAGAATGAGAGATGGAAGAAAGACAGGGAAATGAGAAAGAAAAAAAATAAGAAGAAAAGAAAGCGGGCCCACTAAATAAAAAATAATATAAGTTTTACAATTAGTGAACAGTGCGGTCTTGAATTTGAGATTGCACTATTCATCAATGCCAAATATTATGGCATTTAAAACTATTGATGGAAGTGGGTTTTTTGAGTTTGGTGTGTCAAATACTAAATATTTGGCATTTGACGCACTTAATGAGAATGCTTTAACACTAAACCAAATAAATAAATAAATAAAAAGAGCATTATTGCACGCGCAAAACCCATACGATGAATCTATATAATAATAATCATTTATTTAGTTAAAAACAAGTTCTAAAATTATGTAATAATAACTCATTAAGTTAATATTTCTCAAAAATAATATATATATATATATATATATATTTATATATATTTCACCAGTAAAAAAGAAGTTCTTAGAACAGGTAGGGTCACTTGGTCCTCACAACTCACAACTTGAACTATTGGGCAAACGCCACGTATCCAAATCCTTTCAAGAGGGACTAACATTTTCTATTATGGGCTCCTACCTATACTGAGGCATAATGATCTTGATCCCAGCCCATGCATGCAGATAAGAGTGCCAGTTCAGAGATTTGAATCATTTGATTCTTGCAGGAGATTAATAATAAGTATTCAAAAAAGTTTTAAAAGATTTGAAAGTTTCTAATCAAATTAAACACTAATTATTTCCTAAAAAATAGTAAAAATTAAAATTAAACACTAATTAATTATTAATTCCAAATGTAACTTCTTCTTTTTTGAGGGGTTCAACCACATGTAGCTTTTAGTAGAACGCAGACAAATCCAAAAACCATCATTTTAATATGTCACGTGTGTCTCCTAGCTAACCAACCATCCCTATTTCTTAACATTATTTCTCTTTCTTTGCGTGTAGAAATTTCAACTATATAAACCCCCACATCACACTTATAATCCTCACAATCTCTACAATACCAACAAAATACATTTTCAATTTGAAAGACTTAAACTTATAAATCTCTCTCTCTCTCTCCCTCTTGCTAGCTATACAAAAAATCCAACAACAATGGTCTCTGTGAGGACCCAATCTAAGCATGTGTGTGTGATCGGGGCTGGACCATCAGGGCTAGTAGCTGCAAGGGAGTTGAGTAAAGAAGGCCATAGTGTGGTGGTTTTGGAACAAAACCATGATGTTGGAGGCCAATGGCTATATGATCCAAATGTTGAGGTTGAGGATCCTCTAGGAAGGAACACTTTTTTAAAGGTACATAGTAGTATTTATAACTCTTTGAGGCTCACATCTCCTAGGGAGATCATGGGATTCACTGATTTTCCATTTTTGGTCAAGAAAGGTAGGGACATGAGAAGGTTCCCTGGCCACAAAGAACTTTTTCTGTACCTAAAAGATTTTTGTGACTGGTTTGGGTTAAGGGAGATGATAAGGTTCAACACAAGGGTGGAGTATGTGGGTTTGTTGGATTCTGAAGCCATTGGCAAAGATTTGAGATGGGTTGTTAGGAGTAAAGAGAAGAAGACTGAGAAAGTAGTGGAAGAAGTTTTTGATGCAGTGGTTGTAGCCACAGGTCATTACTCTCAGCCTAGGTTGCCTTCCATTAAAGGTATGTGAAAACAATAAAATGACTTTCTTTCCTTTCTTACACAAATCACATTTACATCTTTGTTAAAAAAGAAAAAGAAAAAAAGAAAAAAGAAAAAGAAAGCACATTCACATCTTTCTAAAAGTTAAGCACATTTACACATGTACTTTTGAATCAAGTTCAAAATAGTCAAAGAATGAGTCCCTATGTAAAGCAACTCTATTCATGAATTTTCTTCAGGTTCATGTCATGTCTAGGCACAATAAAAGGAAAGACACATGACTTCATTAATCTTTTAGATAGTTGCATATATGGTATCTTATTTCACTTTTGAGTAATATTATAGTTACAACCATTTTTACAAAACTTTCCACAACAGTTGAATTTGCAGATTTTTATTGGTTATTGATTAGACTCATTACTTACCTCACTTTATTGTAAAATATTTTGTGATAATTATCATGACTAATGCTTTTACGTGCTTTTATCTATGTTATTAGGCATGGATGCATGGAAAAGGAAGCAAATGCATAGTCATATCTACAGGGTTGCCGAGCCATTTCACAATGAGGTAATGTAATAGAATGATAGAACATTTTTAAATGGTTTAATCATATTAAAATGGTAGAGTACTATATATCATTAAGAATGCAAAAGCTTCAGGATTAAGAATTCGATCTGATTAAAAAATTGTAGTCTAACAACACATTCCAATTAGTTTAATAGTTAAATAAATGACCATAATTAAGCATCTCATTGTACAGGTTGTTGTGGTGGTTGGAAACTCCTTAAGTGGACAAGATATATCAATTGAACTTGTGGAAGTGGCAAAGGAAGTTTACCTCAGCTCCAAATCTCTTAACATTTCAGAAGGTCTATCAAAAATTCTCTCCAAACATGACACCTTGCATCTTCGTCCACAGGTATCAATTCCTCATTTTTCAAGTTTTTACTTACAGTAATTTTAAAATACATAAAAGCAAATAATTTTTATCACAATTATAGTAAACCAAACTAAATTTAAAATGCAATATCATGCAGATAGAGTCTCTTCATGAAGATGGACGGGTTCTATTTGTAGATGGCACTTGGGTTATTGCTGATACTATCATATACTGCACAGGGTAAGACACCCACGACCACATGAGTTAAAATCTAATTTTACATAGTAAATTACCATTTGATTTTGACCTTATTATATTCACTTAGTGACTCCAAACAAAGAACATTCCCATGTCAAAAAGGTTGTTGCCTGATTGGCTGATAATGGCTATATTGACTGGGAGATATGTAATGTGGGACCCTTAAGTTTACAGTATCTAGGTGTTTGTAAATATATTGATCCAACATATGGTCCAATCCACTATGATTAACAAATTAAAAAAGCTTGGTGCACTCTTTATCAGTTATAATAATAATGGTGTGCTATGTGTAGGTATTCATATACGTTCCCATTTCTTGACACCAAAGGGATAGTAGCTGTGGATGATGACAGAGTGGGTCCTTTGTATGAGCATACATTCCCTCCTTCTCTTGCACCTTCTCTCTCTTTCATGGGTATTCCTAGAAAGGTATAGATCTAATATTTTATATCTTATACCTATTTCCACATTTATTCATTTGAAAGTATTACTTATGGGGTTTTTTTTTTTTTTTTTTTTCATTTTAATATGTGTGTGATGATGTGAATGTGATGCAGATTATAGGGTTCCCTTTCTTTGAGTCCCAGGCAATATGGATAGCTCAGCTTCTGTCTGGGAAAAGAACATTGCCATCATGGGATGACATGATGCAATCCATTAAGGATTTCTATCACTCTAGGGATCTTGCTGGTGTTCCAAAGCATTACACCCACGATATAGCAGAGTTTGAGGTAAGAAAAATGGTTATCTTCTGTAAAGTTTCTTAGAGATTGTATATCTTAGATTTTTCAATTAAATTCAATCGTGTATCTACGATAGTAAATGAATTAAATAATTGAATTTAATTGTGCTAACTTTTTTGGTAAACATAATATTTTTTTATGTTGTATCGGTCAATATAGCAACGTCATTAAATATAATATCTAAAGAATTGTTTTTAAGTTTTTTACTTTTTAAAAATTGCATGGTTTTTATGTATTGTAACAAACTAGCAATTGTAAAACTAGGTCTATATTATATAATATATATATATATATATATATATATATAAGCAAATTCTATAAAAAAGTAGATGGTTTAAATACATATATTTGTTAATTTGGACACCCACCAAAACATGGCTTGCACTCTAAGCTGTAATATATGTGTGTAATCCTAATTGCTTTTTGTTGCAGTATTGTGATAGATATGGAGATCATGTTGAATTCCCACATTTAGAAGAATGGAGGAAAAAGCTATGCGTTTCAGTCTTAGTAAATGCTGATGTAAACTTAGAAACATATCGTGATTCGTGGGATAATGATCATGAGCTACTTCAAGAGGCTCTTCAAAGTCCTCATTTCACTCAACTTGGGACTGAAGCTTTTACTCTGTGAAAAAAGCCTATTGGTTTTGCTTGGACCACACAATTTAAGTACTAGTATATTGTCGTTTTGGGATTTTTTTTTTTTTGGGGGAGTGGGAGAGAGGAAAGAACTACTATTATGGTTTATAAAAGTTCTAAAAGAAAAGGAGAGTATGAAACTTCCTTTATTTTTTGTGTTTCTTTATTATTTTGATCAAATATAATTTTTTGATCAAATATTTAATTTAAATCATTCTATTCAATGAAACAACTTGATGAGATTTTAGATGCTTAAGATACTTAAAGTGTTACTTGTTAGCATTAGGTTATTTCTCATGTCAATGAAAACAAATATTGCTTTATTTTCCATTTGTTAGTGATAATATAATAAAAATTTACAACAAATCAAAATTAAGATGAAATCAATCTGAAATACATAAAAAAAAAAAAAAAATTAAAACCAGCCAGAAATATCTATTTTGTGACTTATCCCTGATACAATATCCCAATTGAATCGTTGTATGGCTCAAACCAACTCTACACAAGTGGTTGATTTCAAAACTCTACCAAAGAGACACTTTTCTTTGTCTACAAAATAGTCTATACAAAAACCACTCTATACACATAGTTCTCATCTATCCCACCTTACATTCGTGGGAGGTTGTTAGAGATGTTAGGACCCAAGATGTCTAAACTTACCGTAGGTTATGTACTTGTAGAACAAGAAAACTAACATTAGGGTTAGTCTATGATTAGCCCAAAGTTCTCCCGTATATAAACCTTACTATAGATTCACTGCTATCAAAATAAACATAACGCAGCTACCAAGGGATTTCCATGGTGTGGACACAAATCACTGGGCCAAAACACATTAAATTCTTGCTTCCGCTTCTCGCTTTTCTCTATTTTAAACACCCAATCACTCATCAACTTTAACATTATTGAACACCATGTGATTTTCCTGAATTTATTATTGGGAAACAAACGTACCTTAGAGACAACTTCCTGCAAGTCATACACCTATTAAAAAATAATAATACATCAAGTTGGATATAGGTGAAAGATTACAGAGTAATCGTGGTTCCCATATGACATAATTGGTTTTATGATTTTCTTGAGTAAAACACATGCAATTTTTTTTTTTTTTTAAAGGAAAAAACATATGCTAACTTATTTGAGACAGAATCTCATATATTCCCTAGGTAATATGCTGTTGGCTAGCCATGATGCTTCACATTATCTTTTGAATAATTGAATGTCACACACACTACACCAACTTTAATCCTTGCCTATTCTGTCATGTTTTCAATAGCCACTTTTTCTGGCTTTATTATAAAAGATTTTTGTTTTTTTCCAGAGATGTACCAAACCTGGAAGCACATCAAGATGTATGTTAACATTAATTGCTGTGTATTTAGATATACAAAAAAGCCTTAAGGACAATATAGCTTAGCTATAAAATTGAATAAGAGATGTTGACTTGAATCAGAACTTCCCAGCATAAAATTATCTGTGCTTTATTATATAGGTCCTTCCCTATTTCTTAAAGTTCTAACTTCTAACAATTATGTATTGAATAATGGTCTCACTTGTCTGGAAAATTAAATAATGCAACAATCAGAACATAAATATATGACATGGACTTAAAAAATAAAAAATAAAAAGGCAACTGAAAATTTATAAATATATGCCAATTACATTAGCTGAAAAAACATCCTCTTCATGAGCTTATACTTCACGCTCCTTTCAACGCATAATTGATATTCTCTTTCTCTTTCAAGTTTCAACTATATCAGGCGAAAGGCATGTGGTCCAAAAATTTCACTACTTTTAGGTACCAGACTGAATTGTGAATAGAGATCATACAGTGTGTACGAACACACAGGCTGAAATCATGTTTTGTAAATACGATTTCAAATGCTATGCGGTTATATGTAATTAACTGTGTGCAACAATAATTAACCTTGTAATTTATGTACTTCACCGAGTTACAAAAAGTGCATAAATTATACTGTTTTTATAAATTAATTGACGAAGAATAAGAATCAAAGAGAAAGAAATCTAAATATTTACCACAATTCACCACGTGAAAAGTTGTGGTAGAAATTATTCGTGTAAATAGTTGTAATAGTTGTGGTCTTAGATGAAAAAATCTAAATATGTATGAATAATTGAAAGCAAAAACAAAATCAGTAGTTATAACAGTGATGGCATATTGTCAAGCTTAGTCAGGAGGGCATTGAAAATTAGACAGGTTGGACGTTCATCATGGATCTGGTGGTAGGTCGCTGGGTTAAGAATTAAGACTTGGACTTACATGCTTTTCATGTCACTTCTTCACTTTCCTCTCGAAATTATAAGGGAATCCAATCCACCCACCTTGATTGATAGCCCAAAAACAAGCTAATAATTTGACAATCCACCAACCTAGGTAGCATAATAATAACTCTATATATTTTACGTTAAATGAAGTGATAGCATGTTTCTCAAAAAAAAAAAAAAAAAAAGTGATAGCATAATAAGTCCAAGTTAGGATGTTTAAATATGACATGAAATACTGACTACCAAGAAGAAAGAAAGAAGGAAAGAAAGGAAATTAAAAAAAAAAAAAATTTGTGACATGACATCAATTGAGCCCTATTCTTCATTACAGTGACAGATTTAGGATTTCAAGCTAAAGGACTGGAATCAAAAATATATATATATATATATATATATATAATAATAATATTATTTCTTAATACTGGACTGGCTAGGTTTTTTAAATTTTTAAAAATTTTATTTCTGTTAAGTTTTTGGGTTGGGTAATTGCTAGTTAGGCTAGGCTTGGTTAGGCTAATAGGAGGGAAGGGGGACCTAAGGTTTTGAGAGAAGGGGGTCCAATTGCAAAAATAAAAAATATAACTAATAAAAAGAAATTTCTTAGGGCCAGGTGGACCTGGGCCCCCTTAGGTCTGTTCCTACTTCATTGACATGCTCTCATGCACAAATTACTTGAGTTTGTTAAGGTTTGGAGAAAAGTCGGAGATCAACTTTTATTTTCAAAAATGACAATTTAATACTTAAGTTTGTTAAATTTCCTTATCCTATAATAAATTTGGTTAGTAAAAATATATGAGTTTATTTTTGGATGGGATTTAACTTGAAAAATATATAGTTTGACTCGATTTGTAGTGGCATGTGAATGGTTGTATGAGGAATTTGTTTAGAAGTCTTTTTTCTTTTATGAGAAACTATTTGTTTAGAAGTCAATTGTATTTTTTTAGTATAGGCCCATTGGATTTTATTTTAGGTCTTATTATAGCTAATTATATTATTAGTATTTTCTTTGATTCACCATAGTCAAAGTTCTTTTCGTAATTCAATAATTGGGCTTTGACTCAAGTCTATTTAGATTAGGATTTAAACCTATTGTCTATATAAGGATGCTATTGTCTATTCTTATAGAGACTTATATAAGGAATAAAATTTCAATTAGAATTTTACAATGGCTTGGTGCTAATTCCATCCAACTTTAGGTGCTAATTACTAAAAATTATATCTACCTTAGTGCAAATTCAAAGCAGCCTAAATATTAATTTCTAGGATTATCTAATTTTTCTATTTTACTATTTCCTGCAAATTTCTTTGAAGAATTTTGTGCTATATATCAATTTTGGTATTAATACTACAATTATATATTAAGCTTGTTGTCCTACGTCAAATAGGTTTATGGAATATCCTCAAACTTCAAACGAGAATAATATAATTTAATCTTTTTCTTTGCATGTTAACTGTAGAACATGGAAGTATGGTTTAGTGTGCCAATCATTCCCCCCCCCCCCCCCCCCCCTCTCAAAATCTTGGCAAGTTACATGAATTCATCTACAACTCCAAAAGTAATGACCTTCAACCATTGGCTTGAACATTGCTATGTACTAAATATTTGACTTTTTTTTTGTTAAACTGCCAAATATTTGACTCTTTTTTGTTAAACTGCCAAATATTTGACTCTACAACTCCAAAAGTACTTCAAAATATTTTTCCTAGAAATTACTTGTCACACACGTCACCATAACAACCCAATACATCATTTATGGGTAATATTAATTATTTTTTAAATTTCTATATGCTTATGAGCACTCAAACAAGATTACTTACATTCCATTCATTTGCATTTCTTTTCATTCCTTTATTTTAAAACATCCAAACAAAGTTACTTAATTTTATTCAATTTCTATATTTTCCATTCTTTTCCCTGGCTTAAATACATTTCATTCAATTCCTTTATAATCATTCTATTTTATGATCATTTCATTACATTTCCTTATGAACTCCTAAATGAAGCCTAAATTAATATAAGTGTATTTTTCCCACAAAAAAATTAAGGACCTTAAAGTTGCTCTTAAGGTGTTTGTGTTCACATTAATGCCTACAAGAACATCAAATTATATTCAAGATCATTTACAATTTTTGATCCAATAGAAAATAAGTATCAAGTGACATCTTAATGAGCATGTGACTTATTACATGAGGTTTTCCATTTTCAATCACAAGCAATTTCATTAACCATGTCTGATTCCCTAAAAGACAGAAAATTCATTTCACTTGTAACTAGACTACTTGAGTTATCAAGTCCATTAGGAGAGCAAATTTCATTCTTAAAAAAAGCTTAAACCTCCATATACATATAAATATCAAGGGTTCCATTTTCTTATCCACCAGTAAAGTTGTTTCATATACCATGGCTTAGAAGACATTTACAAGAAATCCGATGGTCCACAAAACACCTCACCCAAAAACCATTAAAACAAAGAGAGATAAAAATCACTCTTGCTATACTTGGCCTAAAATAAGCTGTGGGTTACTAACTGGATGCCTCTGCCCCCTACGCCGCCTAGTGATCTTTCCCCAGCCTATTAGGTTCCTCTCCTCAATGCCCTTTTCACTGTTGGCAGTTTGCTGCTTTAAGAGTGAGCCCACCGTGTTCTCTGCAACGCTGGAAGAAGGGGCACAAGACCGTCTCCTCCCCCTTGTCGACCCACTTCTACCTGCATTTCTCAAAGAACCTGTTTCCCAATGACTACCAGCAGCTTCCATTAGTCCTCCTATTGTTTGGAGATCCTCAGTCACTTCATACCTTGACAAAGAGGCAAGGCTTGGTAGAATTTCACTTTGGAAGTCCTTACGCTGCCTCCCCCTCCTTGTCCGGCCCTTCCTTGGCTGACTTTGTAATAAAATCACACCTCTTTCTTCCTCTTTTTGGACATTACACTTACAGCAGCACTCTTCCTCTTTTGTCTCGGTAAGCCTCAATGTCATGGCCTCAAAGTAATCAATTCCGTCAGGCAGAAACTCATCATCATCATGATTACTATACTTACTACTTAAAACCTTTCCAGACTCATTCTCTGGTTCACCTACCACAGAAGAAACTATCCCAGCAAACCAATGTAAGGAGTCACTTGAAGGAGCTTCAGACATCTTGCAAGTGGTCTTCTCAATACAAATTTGAACCTCTGATGATGAAATGGAAATTATAGCCTCTGCAGCAATCCTCATTAGTTCCCCTAGAAGATCTGCATCTTCCTGTCTTGATGATTGAGAAGGTGTCTCAAGTAAGGTTTCATTAGACTCTCCTCTGGGTGGGGAACACTCCTTGTTCTCTGGACTGGCAGGTGCCTGAAGATCAACTTCTGTTGAGAGAGAGTGCATTGGAGAAGACTCATCCTCATTAATACATGAGTTCAGGTCAATGTGACTTCCAAAACCTTCATGTTTTTTGTCTAGTCCATTCTCTAGGACAAGCTCACTTGCAGTAAGACATTTTCCTGAGGCAGGCACAGAGTCGCAAGTCAATATTATGTCAAGTACATCTTTCTGAGTATTCTCTATATATTCATCTCCATTCTGATGGGTTTCTGACTGGGAGGCATGAGAAGAACACTGATCACTTGATATATGAGGCTTTTCATAAGTGGGAAAACCAAGGATTCTTCTATTACTAGGGGAGCTGCTTGCCTCAAATTTCTTTGGATCAACATCAGGGATACATTCTGAATAAGCTTTTAAAAGGACAGATTCCACCTGGGTTGAATCTTCACTTCCTTTTTCGGGTCTCCCGTCATGTACTTGCTTCACTTTAAGCGGCACCAAACCCCCTGTTAATTCTTCAAGCTTCTCTATTCCATCTATACTCTGGATACTCTGCGAAACTTCCACATCTGAAGAACAGCAATTAGGCATAAAATTCAAGTTTATGCTCTTAGAAGACTTCATGTCCGTTGAACCCTGAACATAGTTTGAAAGGCCTTGGTGTTCAGATGTTAACTCATGGCTGTTATTGTTGTTCACATTATCAAAACTGAAGGATGGTGGGTGAACCCTAAATCTCTTGGGCTCTGATTGGTAGCTGTTGCAAAAGCTATCCTGAACAGAATGAGATATGTCTCCAGTAAGCCCAGGCCTCCCAATTGATGATTTAGAACTACCCAGTGATACAGAGGGGTTAAAACAGGGTAATGCTTGAACAGCAATGGGATTTCGCACCATGTCACGTACAGGTTTTCTACAAGATGCAGCTAGAGATGACCCAGAAATGGCCATATCAGCAAGAGGAACAAGCTCACGTGTAGTGCACATGTAAGAAGCACTGCTTGGTCCAGGTTGGCTATCATTGAGGGAACCATGATTCCTTCCAAAGCTCTCAACACTGAAAATTGTTCTTTTAGTCTGCACTTCTTGGTAACTCTTAGTTAATAAATGAAATGTTGGAGGCTGATGAGCTTGCTGAAGCTCTTCTTTTGATGATTCAGGCAACATGGATAAGTTTTCTGCAAAAAAACCTTGAGGAAAATAATTCAAGTTAAAATGATACCAATTAATAAGAAATACTACACGTCATTATAAGAGACATACGAACTAGCTTAAAAACTCAAAGAATATCAATTGCATAGAAAAAGGCAAATTAACAATGAAATTGAAGAAGTATTAAATTAGTGCAACATTGCAAAAAGATTCTCACCAGCTTCATCACTGAAGGATGACCACTCTCGTTTTCTTTCTTTATTTTCAGACAGTACAACATCTGAGCGAGATTCAAAATCCCATCTGGAACAGGTATTTTGGATATCTTCCTCAGAAGAAATCTGGAAGGTTGATTTTGTCCTTTGGGAAACATCAAGGCATGGGCTCTCCCTGCAACTGGTAGGGCCAACAAAATCAGATTTAGAAGCTGCTTCTTCCTCAAAATTAACAGGCTCATTTAAGTCAGCCAGAGCTGTGGATTTCTTCAATACTGAAGTGGAGGCTTCCTCACAAAAAACATCCTTAAGTTCATTACTGCCATGAAATGGATTTACATCACCATTGCACACAACCTGAGTAATTCCTTTTGAAGTATAATTTGACAGATCAAGCACTTTAGGAACCTTTCCATCTTCCAATGATTCCTCTTCTTCACTGTCAACGTACACATAAGCTGGAAGTTGAAGATCCAATACTTTTTTCCCAATTTTCTTGCACTTGGATTCCAATAGCTCAAAGTCTTTTAAACAATCTTCAGTTTGAGCAGGATCAGGACATGCTTGAGTGTTCTTTCCTTGAATAGAACTCAAAGGAAATTGGACATTTTCAGCACCTGAAACTGATAATCCACCACAAGTAGGGTTTACCCAAGGCAAGCTAGGGGCATGACATGTCTTTTGAGCATATTCACTTGAGACGTGAGACAGAACAGAATTTGACTTTGATGTCTCCAACCTTAGTTCAGGTGTGTACAATTCATTCCTTCTCATTTCATCCATCAATGCCCTCTGTCTACTGTAAAGGCGATGAAGCTCATGGATCTGGACACAGAAACATTTTGAACAAACAAGTGTTTAAAAACCATAAATAGGAACTAAAAACTATCAAGGATTAAATGACTAGTATGACATGCCAAAGGAATGCAGTTGTGATCCATATGGATGATTCAAGGAACAATGGTTTTATTAAAATCAGAAAAATGATACCTATGATTATTTCTATTTCTATTAACACCAAAAGTAGAGATAAAACTTACCTGATCCCTAAATATGGTTTCATGCTTGAGCATCATCTGCTTTAATTCTTCCTTGTGGTACCCCAAAAGCGGATCAAGAGGAAAAGATGACAAAACACCATTGTAGAAGGGTCCACGATCAAACATTTTATCCATATTGTTTATGGGCCATGTGCTGCTATTAGCCTCCATATTAAGATTTATTCTGGAGCAATATCCTGGGAAATTGCCATTATACTGCATATTTGCTCCCATTCCCAGCAGTGCCATAAATAATAGAACAGAAGTGTATTTAAAAATGAAGTACAACTTCAGTTAGAAAAAGCAACCTGCAATAGAACAAATTAAGTCAGTTGGTTAACTTGATTTGCATAAAGAATACAGGAATACCCAGCTGAAACCTTTCTTCATTCTCTCTTTTTTTATGTTTGAAAAAAAAAATACTAGACTCAAGTGAATTTGTAAACTTATGTCTTCATTTATACATCACTAGCACCAAAAAAATAAACAGAAGGGAAAAGCAAGGAAAAGAAATGAAATCTAGATTTAATTCAACCATTTAAATATTGTTGATCAAGATAATAAGAAGATGAACGGGGATAAAAGAATCTGCAGATTTAATTTATCCATTTAAGTAATGTTTCTATAAAAATGTTCCCTAATACTGGCTATCTGTACAGATATTCTCAAAGTTCCAAACAAACCTCATAGGTAATTAGAAAATAGAATGATCCCTAAACTCATCTTCATATTCCACTTAATTGAACAAATATTGTATCATGTACAACCCTGATATAGTTAACCTGCTTTATAAATCAAAGTATCTTGCACCTCCAACATATCCTTGATTCAGAATAAAGTAGCATGATATTACAACTAATGAAGTCCATTTCTCTTAGCACTATAAGCACTCATAAGTTACAACCTAATCACTCACAAAGCTGCACTAAGATGATGAAAATCCTAATATTTGAGCAATGAATTTCCTTTTCTCTAGGCTTTTCATGCGAGTTGTACAAATAAGAAGAGAAAATAGAACTCCTTGATTAGCGTAGGCTCAATTTAAAAGTTCTACATCACAGGATAGAGTTCACAGCCAAAAGTTTGACCACATTGTCAAAAAAAGAAAAAGAATCTAAAGAATTTTCTTACAAGCATCCCCTAAGCACAAATGATCTAGAGCAAACCCTCCAAGTGATGCTAATACCACTAGAGAAGCAATCTACAGGTTGCACAAATTTAAGTAGATATCATATGACCAAGTAATTGCTTAATGCCATGAAATATCTTCATACAAACATAAAACTCATCAAAAGATAGGTTTCATTAAAAATAGCAAAAAATTAGCATAGAAAAGTTCCTGCATTTCACAGCCGTTCAACTACAAGAATTCAGAATGGATAGCCAAATCAGAATAGTTTGATATTAGACTAAACTTGACACAGCAAGCAATGCAGATTGAGAGGGAAGAATAAAAAGTTCTCAATTCTCATCTAAGAAGACTCAAGTCCATATCACAACCCCTGATAATTCAACATATTCATCAGGAGTAGAAACTAGGGCCACACATCATCAAGCCCTCAGAATAATCTTGGTACGATGAAATGTAATTGAAATTTGAAAACCATCCAATGCAATCAGAATCAGAAGCTCCACAAATTAAAGAATCAATTGCATAATACAATGGGCAAAAAGCTAATACTAATATCCAAAATCAAACAGTGTAGGACTAGGTGATATGGTCTCCACCCCCAGAATCAAATAAAGCACCATTCAAAACTGTTTATTTGGATTTTTTTTTCATGTACTAAAAGAGTGGAGTCAGTGCAGGAAAATCACTTATGAATATTAATCAAATATTATAACAGACAAGAATTCCAATGGAATACAAATCCAAACAATTCCAGAGATTATTAAATAGGAAAGGTAAAGTATATTAACTAATAAAAATCAATCCCCTTCAACAGAGTTCCATTTAAGCAATACTAAAATTAATAATGAGTTCAAGGAAACAAAGTTAACTGCACAACCCAATTGTCAAAACCATCAAAATACCACAATCCATTTTTTTCTTTTTTTCTTTTTTTTAAGAACAGTCCATGATCAAACAAAAAGAAAAAATCTTCAACAAACCCATTGGAAAAAAAAATGATCTTGAAGCATAAAATCAGTTAAAATCTTAAAACTTACCTTAGAAAAAAGTGAAAAAAACAATTCTCTGCCATCTCATCTTAAAAAATCCATCATTGGGTTCACTCATTCCACAAGTCATAACTTAGCTCTGCAGCACAAAAAAAGCTAGCAAAACCAAAAGAAACCCATTAATCAGGAAGCAAAGAAAAAAAAACAGCAACCCAAAAGAGCTTAAGAATCCAAAAAGATTTAATAATAAAAGGGTGTCATTCAATTGGCCATGAAAAGCTACATAAAAATGGGGATTTGGATCTACTGGGCCATTCTCTGTAGGAAGATTTAGAGAGAGAGAGAGAGACAGAGAGAGAGAGAGAGAAGGAGAGATATCCCAGATAAGAAAATCCACAGAAACAAACGAAACTTACATGAGAAGGGACATGAAGTTGTCAACACCCTTCTTTTTCATCCCCTTCTCATTTATGTTTTGTTTTTTGGATTTTTCAGGCACACTGTGTGTGTGAGTAAATTGAGGTATGCGACTAGGCTCTAGATTCTATCTATCACTTTTGTTTCTGGTACCCAATTAAAAATCATTTAAAATATTTTATTTTGTAAAACATAAAATAATAATATTAATAATAAATATATTAATTATGAGAAAATTAAAATTAAACTTAGATATAAAGAAATGTTAAGGATATATCCATTTCCACACTCAAATTCACGCATCGCTTCTGTGTCAACTCTTTGTTGAATTTTAATATTTTCACATAGTCTATCCCATGAATTGAAATGTAAAGTTGACACATAAGCAGGGGTGAATTTTTTTTTTTTTAAGAAATAAACACACACAAGGGAGAGGGAAAGATGTTCTAACACAAAACACCATAACTCCACTCAAAAGGTATGATAACTTTTAAAGGAGGATGGAGCAAATTAAGCAGGGTGTGAAATTGGATGTAAATATATGTGTCCCTAACATTTCTCTTAAGATAATTTCGCGTATACTTTAATAGTGTACTCATTGGTCTAAAACTTGATGTAAATCCAGAAATTTTAGGTTGAATCCATTCCGGTTTAAGTAAATGATGTATCTGGAATATATCATAAATAAACAATGAAATAATCTAATAAAAAATTGATACACCACTTTCTTATATAAAAAAAAATAGAAATAAATAAAATAAGACAACGTTACAATACAGAGTTCAAATCTTATATTCCACTTTTCCTGCTCTACTCTATACTTCACCAATAAAAACTTACCACGTGTTCACTTAATTAATTAAATACTATCATTATTGACTTATTAATACTACAGTTATTAATTAATAGTAGTATTTAATTAATTAGGTGAACACGTGACAAGTTTTTATTAATGGAGTATAAAATGGAACAAGAAAAGTAAGACAGAAGATTTAGACTCATACAATACACGCCAATTTAGACATAAAAACAATCTCATTCCTTAAACAATTTTAATATCTAGTTCAATTGAATTTTAGTAATATTTTATTACTATAATAATGCTCTGTTTTTTTTTTTTTTTTAATAATAAAAACATTAATAGACAAATACTATAGTAGTCAGCAATGGGGCCCTTGTACGAGTTTCAAACAATCAAGCAAAGCATGCTGATTTTGTGAATTTCCATTTTCAATACCTTAGAATTACTTAATTGACCCTATAATTTTGAGTTTTATAACTTTTATTTCAGAAATAAGTAGTGGACAGTTTGGGCATTATCTGAGAATTTCCTTTTTTCAATAAACAAAAAGAAAAGAAGTAAAAGAACTAATAAAAGCGACGTATCTTGTTGTTAGCATTAAATGGAAGGTGACCTATTCTAATCACCTCATTAATGAGTAACCTTAAAACTTATCAATATTGATTAAATGATTCTTCACTCTTTCTTTAACAAATTATAATTGAAAGCATTGCTGGCTAGTCAATTCAATATTAATTTCTATTCAGCAAAAATAAAATAAAATGAAATCTCACCATTCTAAATTATCGCATCAAATTTTGGTCAGCATCCCATTTTTTTTAGTAAATATTACTAAATAATAAAGGGAAAAAAAAGGTTAAAGGACATTGTTTTAGTAAATATTTATAGAAAATTTTATGGAAAAAAAATTGACTTTTTTCTTTTTACATATTTTTATATTTTCTATGAAAATAGTATTAAATTTTAAAAAAAATTGTCTATTACCAAATGTCCTAAAGAGACACACGTTAATAGGATCCAATAATAAATTAGTAACATATAAAATTTTACAATGTTTTTTTTGAATCTTGACAACTTCACACGATTTAAATATAATAAAAATAATATTAGCTGTGGCCTGTGGTCCTGTGCAAGTGATGTTTTATCACTTAAAAATTTAAATAATTGTGATAAAATTATGTCTCTATTATTTTTTTTAAAGAAAAGAATTATGTCTCTAATATTACTCAAAAGTTGATAAAAAAAGAAAAGAAAAAAGATATGTTATCATTTTTATGGTACATCATCATAGTATATCATGATTATCATCTCAATAATTGGAATAATTGGAAGAAGAAGAAGAAGAAAAGAAAAGAAAAGAAGAAGAAGTAGAAAGAAGTTAGTTACAACTACACTTATGCATTGATTAGAACAAGCATCCAGGAATTTGAAGGAGTATAGAACACGTTATAGCGACTTCAACGACCATTAAACCCTTAGCCTTTGCGATGTTCATAATTCTAAGACTTTGTCTACACTTATTTATTTATTTATTTATAATTTTGCACTAAAAATACCTATTTGGCATTTGGTAATTTTCGTTAGTGTATTTGTTAATGGTGAGACACACACCAAAAAAAAAAAAAAAAAACGTTAGCTTTTTATTTTTTATTCTTATTTTATTTTAAGTCTTGTTACTTATTAAAAAAAAAACTAAGGTGAAACAATAGACAAAAAGCTAAACGGACAAGAGGTTTCTTATCTTTGTGCTATTTTTTAAATGAAGATTTGATTTTTAGAAAATTCAGTTTTTTTTTTTTTTTTTTTTACCCGCTAATAAGGGTGGATGTTAGAATATTGATTAAATGATTTTTTTTTTTTATCTTTAATAAATTTTAATTAAGCTTTTGGGTCCAAATATCAAAGTGAGTAACAACACCCTAAAAATACCGTCAACGTGTCTAACATGCATAGAGCTCGAACTTAACGGTTGCATGCATTTATATTACATTGAATTGTTTGTTCAATTTATAACTACCGAGGTATTCTGCTATAGACTATATTATCAAGCCGAACCATGTTAATTATCTTGTTTCCGCTTTGCTTATATATCTCTAAATACATCATTATATTATTGTCTTCTTCCTATTTTAGAAAATATTCCACTTTAGATAAGAGACCATTTGCATGCTTTGATTGTCAACATTCCCAAAATTTTAATCCGAAAACTAAGCTTGCCCTGCAAGAAAAGTTAAACAATATTGCCCTATATATCCATATATCTACTCTTCGAGCAAAGATTTAACAAAATTCTTTTGCATCAATGTAATAATAATAAAAAAACATTATGTAGATAATTACGAATATCTTCTCATGTTAATGAAAAGAATAAGCCATATTACAGCTATTAGAATATAATTACACTGTTTTTTTGTCCATATAATATTCTTGTTATTAGCATTTGATGTGAATTACGTTTCTGTAATCTATTCTACATTATTTTTTGACTTTTTGCATAACGGTGGATCCTACAGTTTAGATATCTAGACGGATATTTCAAATTAGCACTAGTAGTGAGAAAGAAGATTACAACGATTGATTACCAACAATTTTGTGACTAATCAGCCAAAAGCAGTCGGCCAATTAACAGTACTAGAGATGTCATTTTTAATAGATAACTTATTTTAGTGACTAATCATATCTATTGATGTCATATGTCTACTAAGAATAAAGTAAAAGATTAAACAGGACAATGAGATTAATGCTGTAGAGTTGTTAATTTGTTACTTCAACTAGTTACAAATTAAAAATTGGTATAATAATAGAAAGAAAAAAACAAATAAAGAGCTAGAGCTAGAATTCAATATGCAATGAAATTGGCAAGGAATAAACAATGAGTCCAAGTTGAAGGCAGTACATGACAAAGAAAAAGACTACAAAAGAAGTAAGACAAGACCAACACCAAATTTCACATATTTGGAATACTATATCTATATATATTATTTACCAAACTTTTTTTTTTTATTTTTTTATTTTACATTATGTTATAAATATTTTATAAACTTGCAAACAAAGAAAGAAGCTCTAGTACTTGATGACCAAGATATGCCCAAATCTGCTTCCAGAAAAAAGATATATATTCTCAAATCGAACTTTTTTTGTTTAACAAAGAAGCTTTTCTTATCACTCCACAAAAAACAGGTTTTGAATTGACCTATTCCTTCACACTTACATTTTCTATAGACTTTTAGCCCAAATTGGTTGTATGGTTGGTACAAAGTGTGGGAATCTTTCCTTTTTCATGTATTATATTATTTTTACTTGGCCTAAATTTTATAGCAAAGTTTTGTGATCCTCCTAATCCATTGTAGCCTTCTAGTTGTAGGGTAGTCTTTATGTCCATGATGTGATAATATTGGGGGCTAACATAGTAATTTCCATTATATCTTTTGGTTTTAAGGATTAATTAATTAATTAATAGGGCATGATTAATTTTTACTAAAAAAATAAATATCTTGTGTACTGTAAAGTTTTGGATTGATAGAGTTGGCTTTGTTCTGCTATCATCATTTTTTTTTTTAATCTCTGTGGAAAGTCCTCCACCAAATCTCTCAATGGTGTTGTGTATACATCAATAATGGTGCATGTGTAATGACACTAATTAATAGTTTTGATAAGGAGTTGGTGTAAAATCAATTGGTTCAATAATTTTTTTTTAATAAATATTTTAAGGGTTTTGCAAGATTCTGGTTAGTTAGCAGTAAAATATAATATATTAGAAATCTCAATGTTGCCCAAAGAAACCAACCATATTTAATCCAAAACATAATTAAGTTTTCATTATTCTTGGGAAGTATATGGGACCTCACAAAAATAATGAGGTCCGTTGTGTGGTGGGTTGGTTCCTAGCTTGTTTGAGGGTATTACTCTCAGTCATGTGGTATCCAAGCAAAATTTCAATTGCAAAAATCCTATTGAATCTCACATTATTTTCACCACAAAAATGAAAAATCTAGTGGCGGTATGCATTTGCATTTACATCTTGTTGATGTCATATATTGTTCAGTATCGATTTGTGTGCCAAAATGTCAATTTAAACACTAAAAAGCCAAAAATTACACTTTTAGCAAAGTTTGACCAAGCTAATTAATAGTTAATATAGCCCAAAAATCATCCAACCCCAAATTTTGTCTCTTCATGTAAAACTATTTGACCAATTTAGACCAAATTTAACCAATCTCTAATCAATCTTTGACCATGGTTGAACCAAAAATCTGACCATTAGAATAAATTTGTGCTTATGAGAAAAATCAAATTAATTTCCTTTAAAATGATAGCTTACCGGCCTAGATTGGAGTCAAAACAAACAAAATATCACTCAAATATTAAAACTTTGCCAAAAAGACCTAGCTATTTTTGCATGTGTCATAAACTTGATTACAGTTTAATCTTGATTAAATTATAATCAAACAACCACCAATTGGCCCAAATGATGAATTGTTTAAAAGGTCCCACGATGTCTTTGACTTGACATGCTCATATGGCAAAAATTCCACTTGAATAAAATAGAATTTACAAAAATATTAAAGCGGAAACTTTCAAATACAAACTTGTGTTTGAAACTATTTTCTAAATCCTCCAACTTGCCAAATCTTAAAATTTGAGCTATAAAGTGGATATTTTTATAAAATAGACATCACAACCTTTCTAGTGACACCTTAATTGACAAAAATGGAGGTCTGATAGGCCATAAAATAAGTTCGCAAAGTTAGAACAAATTGAACAAAACCCATTTTTTAGGTCCAAAATTGGCTTTTTAGGGTATCTTTGTGCAAAAATCTGTTTGTGTTTCAGCCATGGATGATCCAAAAAGACGGTACTTTCAAGGAGTATGATCAATTATTTACATCTTGGAACAAACGGCTCATCAAGATTATCTTTGAATTAGAAGGTATTGCATGCATAAGATAGGCAAAAAGTTATTATTGCAAATTATACGTTGAACCACCGTATTTTCTACTAAAATATCTCCGCAACCGCTGCACCAAATGAAATAAATCAATTAGCTTTGGAAAGTAGGATGCAAGACCTTTCCAATGGCAACAAGAACTCAAAAATTGGAGTTCTAGAGTGCCTTTAAACGAGTGCCCAAAGATGAGACTTGAAAATGGGAAAAATGAGACTAAAATTGGCTGGAATATTGTGGAAGGTTGTGGAAACTTGGGCTGAAGATTTTGCCCCTCCTCACCATGCACCTGGCTCATGGTGTGGATGAGCAAGATCTTAGCCCATTTTCCCTTCAAATAAATCATCATTCCGCCATCAATTCTCATCAATTTTAACCCTAGACCTAGCTCCAAAAATTCTCTCCCTAAAAAGTCTAGCCCTTAATTAATGCCTCCATTAGCCTCCTAATCACCATCTTAAGTAAGCTTTTTAGTCTTGTAAGGACACGATTCGCGACGGACCGTAACAGTATCGGGTTCGCGCCACGTAAAAAGGCCCAAACAATATCATTTGTAGAGTGTGGGTTTGAAAGGCTAGGCTTTGATCGCCAGGCGGTGAGTTTTTCGTGGTATTCGTGCGTGTCTAGGTTATCTTCACCCATGGAGTCTTTCTCCTGGAGGTGGGCTGGGAGGCTCTGGTTTTTGGCCATTTTTCCCAGCCCCCTCTCTAGGTTACTGATTTTTCCTTTTATACTCGCCTGTATTTACTGTCCTTCGTCCACGTGTAGGGTCGACATTTCCAAGGCTGATATTTGTCCCATCAACCCATACCCAAAGTCGTTGGGGGTGGTTGTAAAAGCCAAAGAACGCGGCTATGTCAGGTTAAGAGTATTGAATGGCAGTAAGGGCTGCTTTCCCTGAATATTTTAGATCTTTCTTACAAGTTTCGGTCCTATACCGTTTTTACCCCTCTTTCTGGGGGGACTTTGGGTCTGCCGAGGACTGAACTGCCCTCGGCGGTATCCAAAGGCTATCTTGTCGAGCTTGGGCCATAGCCTTCCTTGGCTTGGGCCTTTGGATTCTCCTCGGGTAGATGGGCCTGGCCCATAAATCATTTGGGCTCCACAATAACCCCTCAAAACCTGGCTGTCCAACCTCTTGGTTGGAAAGGGGGTTTTGGTAATGCCGAGCTTTTATGATGGCTCCTTTAATTCGGCCCTTCATTAATGCTGACGGTTTTCCGTCTGTCCAAGAAATATACTGATCTACGAGGCGTTTTTTAATTTTACTCCTGACGCGTTCTCGTCGTTTGATTATTCAAAACACGCTTTTAATGACTTCCCTTTACGAGACTTATTTACATTCGACGGTTCGTCTGACGAGGCGGAGAAATGGAACAGACACATTTTCGTTTTCAGATTCTTTTGGAAACCTGAACGAATTTAATGCCTTCCGTTTTGCTCTTCCTATAAGAAGACAAGTAGGAGGCTATCACTTTCGTGCAGAGACCCTTTTATTTTTCTGAGATTTGAAACCCTTTGCCTCCCTTAGCGTTTACTTAACCCAGTAGTTATACACTAAATCACAGTACATTCACCATAACAAATGATGAAGAAACCATACCCCTCCTCAAAGCGTCATGTTCTAATAAAGCTCGAAATGGCTCGGTCAGGGCAAGGATGGCGGAGGCTTAAGATTCGTCTTACCTTCCTTTCAGCCAAAATCCGAAGCAGGGACTCGTCACGTCAAACTTTCGGCGTGACTGAGTCGAGAACACCCATCATCAGTACCAACCGCGCTCTCATGAGCATACCTAATATGGCTCCAGTGTGTTGGGAGTCAGGATCGAGGCAGGGACTAAGTGCCCCTGCTTCTTCCTCTCTTCGTTCACTGGCGCCTCCTTTTGCCTCCCTTTCTTAGTCTTCCCAGCACCAGTTCCATCCTGGTGCTTTTCTTTCTCCCTCTTTTGCTCCTTTTTCTTTCTTTTCATCTCTTCTCTCTTCTTCTCCTCCTTCTTTACTCATGTCCTCCATCTTCTTCATTCATCTCCTCCATCTTCTTCTTCCTTCTCCTTCAAATTCTTCTTCCTTCTCCTTCATCTTTTTCCAAAGAAGGTTCTTCTTTCGATATGAGCAATACTGAGGCAGAAATTGGAGAGACTTTGAAGACGAGTTTAAAAGACACCTGGCTGTTTACTTATCTGTACTGCGAATGTTAGGGTTGCTTCGGCAGCTCACCTTTTGTATAGGCTTGTTTGAGCCCCTCTTTGTACGTTGTAATAATTTTTCATATTAATAAAAATTGTTGTTATTTTACTTCGCATGCTCTGTCTCTATGTTTTTACAAATTTGCAAACGCTGCTCAGCACAATAATATAGCATTTGAATCGATGACAACTAAGGCCAAAATACTTGCTAATAAAAAGAAGTCACCACAACTTTAACAGAATTGCTTGAACTAGCAATGCGTACCTATGAATAACGGTAATTGCCCGAAAAAATGCCGAGATTAGAACTGGATGCTCTATGCGGTGTAGGAAGTAATCGTTCGAAGACATATCACCCGTAAAAATGAACAGCCCCCTTAGGCTACCGAATAGTGGAGTGCCCCACCATCATCCTAACACTTTTATTGGTCTTAACATTTTACAGTATCTGAGCCGGGGACTTTTCCCATCCGAGCAGTTATAAAACTTGTAATTTTTCTTTCTTTTTTTTTTTTACTTGGTTTCCCCATAGGCTTGAGTCCGAGGACCATGCAGGGCCTTGGTTCTGTCCAAAACTTGTAATTTTTTCTTTTTTGTACTTGGTTTCCCCATAGGCTTGGGTCCGAGGACCATGCAAGGTCTTGGTTCTGTCCAAAACTTATAATTTTTCTTTTTTGTACTTAGTTTCCCCATAGGCTTGGGTCCGAGGACCATGCAAGGCCTTGGTTCTGTCCAAAACTTGTAATTTTTCTTTTTTGTACTTGGTTTCCCCATAGGCTTGGGTCCGAGGACCATGCAAGGCCTTGGTTCTGTCCAAAACTTAGTTTTCCTCATCCAGGTAGTTGGTTTTCCCATAGGCTTGAGTCCGAGGACATGCAATGCCTTAGTTCTGTCCAAAACCTAGTTTTCCTCATCCAGGTAGTTGGTTTTCCCATAGGCTTGAGTCCGAGGACTATGCAATGCCTTGGTTCTGTCCAAAACCTAGTTTTCCTCATCCAGGTAGTTGGTTTTCCCATAGGCTTGAGTCCGAGGACTATGCAATGCCTTGGTTCTGTCCAAAACCTAGTTTTCCTCATCCAGGTAGTTGGTTTTCCCATAGGCTTGAGTCCGAGGACTATGCAATGCCTTGGTTCTGTCCAAAACCTAGTTTTCCTCATCCAGGTAGTTGGTTTTCCCATAGGCTTGAGTCCGAGGACTATGCAATGCCTTGGTTCTGTCCAAAACCTAGTTTTCCTCATCCAGGTAGTTGGTTTTCCCATAGGCTTGAGTCCGTGGACCATGCAATGTCTTGATTCTGTCCAAAACCTAGTTTTCCTCATCCAGGTAATTGGTTTTCCCATAGGCTTGAGTCCGAGGACTATGCAATGTCTTGGTTCTGTCCAAAACCTAGTTTTCCTCATCTAGGTAGTTGGTTTTCCCATAGGCTTGAGTCCGAGGACTATGCAATGCCTTGGTTCTGTCTAAAACCTAGTTTTCCTCATCCAGGCAGTTGGTTTTCCCATAGGCTTGAGTCCGAGGACTATTCAATGCCTTGGTTCTGTCCAAAACCTAGTTTTCTCTTTGTGTGGGATCTTGGCTTTAGGGGAGTTAGCTCCTCAGCCAAGCCCCTAGAGTTTATCCATACGATTCACGCTACCAAGTGCCTAGTTTGCTCTTTACGGGGGACCTTGGCTTTAAGGGAGTTAGCTCCTCAGCCAAGCCCTTAGTCAAGAAACGTAGCCCCTAGCAGAACTTTATACTAGAATTCTATAACCAACGGTTAGAAATAACAAAGAAACTCTATCGACCTACCTCCTATACCAACACACAAGCCTTCCCCACAGACGGCGCCAATTGTAAGGACACGATTCGCGACGGACCGTAACAGTATCGGGTTCGCGCCACGTAAAAAGGCCCAAACAATATCATTTGTAGAGCGTGGGTTTGAAAGGCTAAGCCTTGATCGCCAGGCGGTGGGTTTTTCGTGGTATTTGTGCGTGTCTAGGTTATCTTCACCCATGGAGTCTTTCTCTTGGAGGTGGGCTGGAAGGCTTTGGTTTTTGGCCATTTTTCCCAGCCCCCTCTCTAGGTTACTGATTTTTCCTTTTATACTCGCCTGTGTTCACTGTCCTTCGTCCACGTGTAGGGTCGACATTTCCAAGGCTGATATTTGTCCCATCAACCCATACCCAAAGTCGTTGGGGGTAGTTGTAAAAGCCAAAAAACGCGGCTATGTCAGGTTAAGAGTATTGAATGGCAGTAAGGGCAGCTTTCCCTGGATATTTTAGATCTTTCTTCCAAGTTTCAGTCCTATACCGTTTTTACCCCTCTTTCTGGAGGGACTTTGGGTCTGCCGAGGACTGAACTGCCCTCGGCGGTATCCAAAGGCTATCTTGTCGAGCTTGGGCCATAGCCCTCCTTGGCTTGGGCCTTTGGATTCTCCCCGGGTAGATGGGCCTGGCCCATAAATCATTTGGGCCCCACAAGTCTCATTATTTCTCTATTAGTTTTAATGCTTTCTAGTTTTTTTTTTCCCCTAGAAATAGTTTTAACCTATAACATTCATTTTTAATGATTTTCTTTTATCATTATACCAAGACACTAATTAGTTTTTGGTGTAGGCGGGAATCAAACTCCAAATTTTTTATTCAACCACAACAGACTTTATCAGTTAAATTAATTGGAATCGATTAATGCTTTCTAATTAAATAAGGGCATGCTTTGTTATTGTGATTAGCATATATAGATGTTTATGTTTGTGTGATTAATGTGTTATTTCCCTGATTCAATGCTTAGATCAATACATTAATTACATGCTTTGATTATATTTGCTAAATCACAAGCTTCCATACATGGCTACATGCTTGCATATGCAACAACATGCATTCCCCTTTTAGTATTTCTAGATTTACACTTCCATGATGTTTTGTGTAGCTTTTTTACATGGTTTTGGATAAGATGAAAGTATGCAATTAGTCTCTTGCTCATTAGATTAGACATGTATTTGTGAGATTTGCTTGGAATACATGTTGATATGCTTGTGAAATTGATGGGTATGAGATAATTAGTACTTGGATGATTATGGTTATATCTATTTTCATATAAATACTTAGTTTGGCCCTTACATTCATAGATCTATCTGTATGTGTGAAGGCAGGTATGAAGCCAAATAATGCTTGAGCTAGTGCTTGCTTAGTTGCAACTTGCAAATAAAGCTATCCATATTTATTTATGTACATGATTAGTTCATATATCTATGTTTGATACGAGTAAATAGCTCGAAAACGATAGATTTTAAATTAGTGTGTTATAATAGATAAATATGTGATATATTCTATTAATTTTCCATGCTTATTTACTTAGATTTATGTGTTCCATGTTTTGCTCAAAAAAAAAAAAAAAAAAGATTTATGTGTTCTACGTGAAGATTCTCATGTGGGTAACTTTCTAGTTAGTGTAAAGGCTTGAGATAGAACTCTCTAAAAAAAAGTTTTACTAAGAACTTTTCAAAATGCTTTTCAAACCCTATTTCCAAAGATGGATTTCCCAAGAGATTTAGAACTTGTTTTCAAAAGATGTTTAACAAATTGTTTCCAAAGTAAGTTCTTAAAAATGGGTTTCAAAAAATAAGTTCTTTGTGCTTTCCAAAACCAACTTCCGAGTAAATTTTCCTTAATGAGCTTAAAATTTATTAAAAAAAAAAAAAAATGATTTCCTTGAAAAAGCATTGTGACAAATTTTCACTACATTCCACATTTTTATGATCTTTTGTTAGAATTCAGACAATCCCGAGGGAACAGAACAATGAATATTAATAGTAAGGGGTTGTTGGCCAAAAAAGAATATTAATAGTTAGTTCGTAGTACTTCGTACCATTTTTCCTTCTAGTTTTTACGTATTGCGGCCCAAAAATTCCAACCTGGGCCCACCATGTCCAATCCCAATGTGGGACCTTCGTGGACTAGCTTTTAAAAAATAACTAGACACCAAATCTACACAAAATTACGTGAATGCCACTGTATGTGTTAGATTACTGTTTTGCCCTCTCAATCATCATATTCCTGTGACCTGGCTGTGTCTCACTCACTTTCCTAGATCTTCTACCCCTTGGGCCTTGGGCCTTGTGGGCCCCCACTTGACAGACAGAATATTGCATTTTCCAGGAGGTGTAATTGGGTGTGGAGACAAGTATTTTAATGTGGTGGACAAGCCTTTCTTTGTCAAACACTTTGGTTGGCTCATGGATGTTCAAGAGTTTATTGGAACCAAGCACTACAGGGTAAGAGGACCCCATCTACTTTAATAATAGTAACAATAAATAACACATTTTCAAATATAATTAAAAACTATATAGAATTGAATGTGGTTAGAGATGAGTTTAGAGAGGTATTAAAGTTATGGACTAAAATTCATGACTTATATGCACTCCTACTCAAGTTGAAGCAGTTGCAATTTGGTGGGCATTAAACTTGGCAATCTTTGAAAATTGGTGCAACATTATAGTTGAAGGAGATAAAAAAAAAATGTTTTGATGTACTGTTTAAAGAGGAAGAACCAACTGACTGGTCTATTTCTTCTATCATTCGTAACACTTTTAAGTGAAGTGTATCTTTTGTTAGTTGTGAGTTATGCTGTGTTAAGAGATTTCTAAACTCAGCAACTCATTCTACTGCTAAATATGTTGTTGCTCTTAAAAATAGTTTTCCCTTGTAATAAGTGTAATATGCCTCCTCCTATCTTGGAAGCTTGTAGGCAAAGATTATTGTACTGCCTTTTTCTCTTCTGTTTAGTCTTTAATGTAGGCAGTTTATCAAAATAAAATAAAATTAAAGTAAAAAAAGAAAAAGAAAAAAGAAAGCAATTTGCACCCTTGCTCTAACTTTACTTCTTTTAAATTTCAATTTTATTCAATTTAAGTCTTTTATCCAATTCTATTAAAATATTACCATTAAATATGCAATTATCTAATAAAAATATTTATTCAAAAAACAAATCTCACATAAAAAATCTATAAGATATGTTTATTAATTTTATAGATTTTTTTTATGTGAGAAAAATATTTTTTTAAAGGCGCTTTTTTTAATGAAATTAGATTGAAGACCTAAATTGAATAAATTTGAAATTTAGAGAAATTAATTGAATTAAAGTAAAGTTAGAAGACTATAATAAATTTCAGTTAAATAGAGGGTGCAATTTGCATTTTCATCTTTTTTTTTTTTTTTTGGTTCAACGAGTAAAGTTTTTTGTTATTGAGCAAGAGATTTGATATTCGAATTTTGCTTATACTAAAAACCAATTGGTACTTTGACATTATGATAAAGAAAAATCATTATAGAGTGGCCATATGTTGAAGTTCTATTATACCTATATATATATAAATAAAAATAAAAAGTTTCATTCTCTATTTTTCATACATTTATGACTTTTTAAAAACTTTTTATAGAAATGATTCGTTAATAGCTTTTTATGTTTCCTTATAAAGTTGTATTAAAACTTTTATAAAATAGATCATTAATAAGTGTCCTAAGTCTATCCATTAAGTGGGCCTTTATTTAATATACTCTTTGGGCACTGTAGGCCCAACATTGTAATTAGCAGAGAGAGAGAAAGAGAAAAAGTTGAAACAAAAAACCGAAAAGCCGGAACTTTGATCACATATCACTTGGATTTAGCTTTCGGCAGAGTGGCCCATGAAATCTGAAGGCCCATTTGACATGATCATAACTCACCTCTTGTCAAATAGTTTTCAGAAAGAAATCCGAAGGCCCATTTGAAATCAATTGGTTTTCAGAGAGAAAATAAAATCAACTATACTACAAATTAACACAACAAATTTCAATTTTCTTTTCATATTTTCTTGGAAGTAGTAGTATAGTAGATTGTGATTATTGTAATATTACTAACCGGTTAATATTGTGATTTGTGAAATTTGTCGTGGCATTAGACTTATACTTAGTTTGTTTTAGTATTAACGTTTTTTGGAAAATGATTCATGTAAGGACACAATTCTCTGGCGGCCCAATAAGGATGTTGGGCTCGCGTACGAAAGATCCCTCACAATATGATTTGTAGAGAGTGGGCTTGAAAAGCTAGCCGTTGGTCAAGTGGCGTTGTCCGGTCATGGCTTTAGAGGAATCTACGTAGAAAAAGGGGATTGGGTATGAACATTTAAGCCCTGAGGCGTCGTACCCCGTGGGATGGAGCTCCTCGGAGTTGATCCGAGGACCTGTTGAGGTCTTCTCTCGGTTGCCCAACGACGGACTTTCTTCCATGAAGTTCGGTGTTCCTGAGATGTTTTCCCATGTCGTCTCTCTTTTTTCGGAGGTGGAAAAAGGGGCCTCCCTCAGATCTACTTACTTCCTTATTTTATACTAGCTTGCATTCATTGCCCTTCGTCCACGTGTAGGGTCAATCTTTACGAACACTGACATTTGTCCCATCAGTCCAATCCCGGAATTGTTGGGGATGGTTTGATAAAGCTGCAGAGTACGGCTCTGTCAGGCGTCGGGCCTTATCTAGAAGGGTAGTATGGATAACTTCCCCAAGATATTCTGGATTTCCTTACTAATTCGTCCCTATACCAGTTTTGCCCCTTTATTCTGGTGGGATTATGGATCTGCCGAGGACTAAACTGTCCTCGGCTGCTTCCCAAAAATTGTTTTGTGCTCTGCGTTGTAGAGCTTGGGCCACAGCTCTCCTCGGATTGGGCCTTCGGACGCTCTAAGGATAAATGAGCCTGGTCCACGAATTGTTGGGCCCCACAATAGACCCTCAAAACCCTTCTGTCCGACTTCCGGGTTGGAAAGGAGGGTTTTGGCAAACCCGGGCCCTCAATATGGCCCATTTAATTTGACCCCGCATTTATGTGAGCGGTTTTCCGCCTGTCCACGAAGTTAGCCGTTTTTCAAGGGAGTCCGTTTAATCTGCTCGTGATCTGCTCCTGCCGATTGACTATCCCAGACACGCCTTTAGTAAATCCCCTTTACGAGGCTCATTTATGTCCGACGGCTCATCTGATAAGGTGGGGAAGCGGAAGGGACGCCTCTTTTTCTTCAGATTCTTTTGGAAACTTTGAATGCGTTTAATTCCCTCTGTTTGGTTCTTCCTATAAGAAGGCAAGCAGGAGGCAATCACTTTCGTACAGACTCCTCCCCTTCCTTCTGAGATCTGAAACCCGTAGCCTCTTTTAGCGTCTGCTTAGCCTGTTTGTTATACATCATATCCGTACACGTCCTCCATAACGAATGATGAAGGAAACACACTCCTCCTCAAAACACCATATCCTGACAAAACTTGAAATGGCTCGGTCAGGGCAAGGGTGGCGCAGACTTAAGATCTGTCCCGCCTCTCTTTTAGCCAAAATCCGAAGCAGGGGCTCGTCATGTCGAATTCTCGGCGTGACTGAGTCGAGAACAACCAAGACCAGCACCACCCGGCTCCTCACGAGCGTACCTAATATGGCACCAGCGTGTTAGGAGTCAGGGCTGAGGCAGGGGCTAAGTGCTTCTGCTTCTCCCTCTTTTGCTCCCTGGTGCCCTCCCCCGCCCTCTTCTTATAATCTTCCCAGCACCAGTTCCGTTCTGGTGCTTTCTCTTTTCCCTCTTTTGCTCATTTCCTTTCTTTTTATCTCTTCTCTCTTCTTCTCCTCCTTCCTTACTCATGTCCTCCATCTTCTTCATCCATCTCCTCCATCTTCTTCATTGATTTCTTCCTTACTATTTCCTTCTTCTTCGTTTTTTTTTTATTTATTTATTTATTTATTTTTTTATTTTTAAAGTGAGTTCTTCTCTTAGTATGAGCAGCTATGAGGCAGAGATCGGAGGGACCTTGAAGACAAGTTTAAAAAGGCGCTTGACCGTTTGCTTATCTGTACTGTGGATGTTAGTACTGCTTCGGCAGCCCCTCTTTTGTATAGGCTGGTTGAAGCCTCTCTTTGTATATTGTAATAATTTTTCATATTAATAAAACTTGTTTCTATTTCACTTTGCATGTTCGGTCTCTTTGTTTTTTATAAATTTGTAAGCGCCGCTCGGCACAATCATATAGCATCTAAATCAATGACGACTAAGACCAAAATACTTAATAATAAAAAGATGTTGCCATAACTTTAATGGAAGTGCCCGGCATGATAAGGCAGACCAATAAAAAGTAATACTTACCCCCCTGGCTTGGGTCCGAGGACCATGCAAGGCCTTGGTCCTTTCCAAAACTTTAATAATAATAATGTTTTGTACTTGGTTTCCCCATAGGCTTGAGTCCGAGGACCATACAAGGCCTTGGTTCTGTCCAAAACTTTAATAATAATAATTTTTGTACTTGGTTTCCCCATAGGCTTGAGTCCGAGGACCATACAAGGCCTTGGTTCTGTCCAAAACTTTAATAATAATAATGTTTTGTACTTGGTTTCCCCATAGACTTGAGTCCGAGGACCATACAAGGCCTTGGTTCTGTCCAAAACTTTAATAATAATAATTTTTTGTACTGGGTTTCCCCATAGGCTTGAGTCCGAGGACCATACAAGGCCTTGGTTCTGTCCAAAACTTTAATAATAATAATGTTTTGTACTTGGTTTCCCCATAGGCTTGAGTCCGAGGACCATACAAGGCCTTGGTTCTGTCCAAAACTTTATTCCCTCCCCTTTTCTTTTTGCACCTGTCTTTCCTCAGGTGTCTCATAAGTTGCCGAGCAGGAAGTTGTCCTCGGTAATGGTTATTCCTTGGTGTGGGCCATAGTCCGTGGGCTTCCATGCAGAACGGGCCTGGGCCGCGAATTTATTAGGCCCATAGGTTTAGAGGCATTTCCGTAGCCTTTGGTCACGCGGTACTTTTTGGCGTCCCAGTATTCGAGGTGCGCCTTTACGAGGCTCCTTTAATCTCAGGGTTGCAGACGGCATTGGAAATCGAGCCGGAGACATTTTGTCTGTAGCGTTTCTTGGGACGCTGCGTGAATTAAATGCCATCACCTCTTCTTTTAAATAAATAGGAGAGAAGGTTGCTTTACTTTCACACGAATTCTTCAGTCTCCTCTCTTAGTACATCATGTTTGAGGCGAGGATTGGGGCAAATGAGCTCTCTCCGCCACAAAAGCGCTGTGTCTTCCTGAGACTCCAGATAGTGAGGTACAGGCCAAGGAGGCGTAGACTCAAGAGAATATCTCAATTCGAGAGAGGGGAAAGGATGTTTCTCCTTCTTTTAGTCAAAATCCGAAGCAGGTTCTGGTCATGCCAGATTTTTGGCATGCCCGAAGAAGGAATTTCCGCCATCAGCGCCGTCTGCCTTGTAGCAGGCGAACTTCTGCGGGGGCTTCCCAACTGTCGGCTCCCTGCATCTTTGCTGTAGATGGTGTTAGCCTGAGGTCAGGTTCTTTGGCTGCCTGAGTTATGGGCATGTAGAAGCGTCAAGGAATAGTTTCCTTAGACGACATCTTGGAACAGTAGCCAACCTCTCCTCTGAGATATCTCATCGGCATCATCTTTACTCTTTGTGCTTTTCTTTTGCTTACGCAGTTAACTCTAATGTAAGCTGGTTTCAGTTTTTATTGTACACTGTACTGTTCTTTTGTCTTAATAAAAGATGTGTTTATTTCTTTATACATATGTTATTATTATTATTTTTTTTTTGCAACAACTTTGGGTCTGAATATTAAGTCTAAACATGCCTTTAACAATATTCTGGACAGAAGAACACTTTAATACAAACCCTTATTAGTTTAAACTCGCAAATATTATCAAGTATAACAATGGTAATCCTCAATAGATTGAATTTATGGAACTAACCGAGATAGCTGCTGAGCGCTGCGTGATGCACGCTAGACGAATATCCGAGAGAGCAGCCAAGCAGCGATGGACTTGGATCGTGCCCTTGGGACAACATACTGTGCCGTATCGTATTAGCCCCTTTGGCACTGGGGATCTGCGGGTAGACCGGAGAACCTGTGCAATTAAAGACTGACCCAACTGTTAACGAGAAGTCCTCTTCGGATGGATTTTAATGCTCTAGTAACAGTTTTTATTTTGTGTACTTGGTTTCCCCATAGGCTTGAGTCCGAGGACCATGCAAGGCCTTAGTTCTGTCCAAAACTTCTAAGATTTCTTTTATGTACTTGGTTTTCCCATAGGCTTGAGTCCAAGGACCATGCAAGGCCTTGGTTCTGTCCAAAACTTGTAAGATTTCTTTTTGTACTTGGTTTCCCCATAGGCTTGAGTCCGAGGACCATGCAAGGCCTTGGTTCTGTCCAAAACTTGTGAGATTTCTTTTTTGTACTTGGTTTCCCCATAGGCTTGAGTCCGAGGACCATGCAAGGCCTTGGTTCTGTCCAAAACTTGTGAGATTTCTTTTTGTACTTGGTTTCCCCATAGGCTTGAGTCCGAGGACCATGCAAGGCCTTGGTTCTGTCCAAAACTTATGATTTTTCTTTTTTGTACTTGGTTTCCCCATAGGCTTGAGTCCGAGGACCATGCAAGGCCCTGGTTCTGTCCAAAACTTGTAAGATTTTCTTATTGTTACTTGGTTTCCCATAGGCTGAGTCCGAGGACCATGCAAAGGCCTTGGTTCTATCCAAAACTTGTAAGATTTCTTTTTATGTACTTGGTTTCCCCATAGGCTTGAGTCCGTGGACCATGCAAGGCCTTGGTTCTGTCCAAAACTTATAAGATTTCTTTTATGTACTTGGGTTCCCCATAGGCTTGAGTTCGAGGACCATGCATGGCCTTGGTTCTGTCCAAAACTTATAAGATTTCTTTTATGTACTTGGTTTCCCCATAGGCTTGAGTCCGAGGACCATGCAAGGCCTTGGTTCTGTCCAAAACTTATAAGATTTCTTTTATGTACTTGTTTTCCCCATAGGCTTGAGTCCGAGGACCATGCAAGGCCGTGGTTCTGTCCAAAACTTATAAGATTTCTTTTATGTACTTGGTTTCCCCCTAGGCTTGAGTCCGAGGACCATGCAAGGCCTTGGTTCTGTCCAAAACTTGTAAGATTTTTCTTATGTACTTGGTTTCCCCATAGGCTTGAGTCCGAGGACCATGCAAGGCCTTGGTTCTGTCCAAAACTTGTAAGATTTCTTCTTTGTACTTGGTTTCCCCATAGGCTTGAGTCCGAGGACCATGCAAGGCCTTGGTTCTGTCCAAAACTTGTAAGATTTCTTTTGATGTACTTGGTTTCCCCATAGGCTTGAGTCCGTGGACCATGCAAGGCCTTGGTTCTGTCCAAAACTTGTAAGATTTCTTTTTATGTACTTGGTTTCCCCATAGGCTTGAGTCCGTGGACCATGCAAGGCCTTGGTTCTGACCAAAACTTATAAGATTTCTTTTATGTACTTGGTTTCCCCATAGGCTTGAGTCCGAGGACCATGCAAGGCCTTGGTTCTGTCCAAAACTTGTAAGATTTTTTTTATGTACTTGGTTTCCCCATAGGCTTGAGTCCGAGGACCATGCAAGGCCTTGGTTCTGTCCAAAACTTGTAAGATTTTTCTTATGTACTTGGTTTCCCCATAGGCTTGAGTCCGAGGACCATGCAAGGCCTTGGTCTGTCGCAAAACTGTAAGATGTTCTTTTATGTACTTGTTTCCATAGGCTGAGTCCGAGACCATGCAAGGCCTTGGTTCTGTCCAAAACTTGTAAGATTTCTTTTTAGTACTTGGTTTCCCCATAGGCTTGAGTCCGAGGACCATGCAAGGCCTTGGTTCTGTCCAAAACTTATAAGATTTCTTTTTTGTACTTGGTTTCCCCATAGGCTTGAGTCCGAGGACCATGCAAGGCCTTGGTTCTGTCCAAAACTTGTAAGATTTCTTTTATGTACTTGGTTTCCCCATAGGCTTGAGTCCGTGGACCATGCAAGGCCTTGGTTCTGTCCAAAACTTGTAAGATTTCTTTTGTGTACTTGGTTTCCCCATAGGCTTGAGTCCGTGGACCATGCAAGGCCTTGGTTCTGTCCAAAACTTATGAGATTTCTTTTATTTGTTTTATTTTTCAACCACCAGCCCCTTCACCAAGGCGGGGATAGTTGGCCTGAGGCCGGAAGCCCCTAGAGACGCCCGCGCCCTTAGCACTGCGAGGCGTAGCCCCTAGCAGAGGCTTACGTCGGAGCAACAACTATATGCCGCCGGAGACGGGGGAAATCCCGGAAATTTTTGCTTGCTAGAGAGCTGACTCCACCGCCACCTGCGCCAACGCGCAAGCTTTCCCACAGACGGCGCCAATTGTAAGGACACAATTCTCTGGCGGCCCAATAAGGATGTTGGGCTCGCGTACGAAAGATCCCTCACAATATGATTTGTAGAGAGTGGGCTTGAAAAGCTAGCCGTTGGTCAAGTGGCGTTGTCCGGTCATGGTTTTAGAGGAATCTACGTAGAAAAAGGGGATTGGGTATGAACATTTAAGCCCTGAGGCGTCGTACCCCGTGGGATGGAGCTCCTCGGAGTTGATCCGAGGACCTGTTGAGGTCTTCTCTCGGTTGCCCAAAGACGGACTTTCTTCCATGAAGTTCGGTGTTCCTGAGATGTTTTCCCATGTCGTCTCTTTTTTTTCGGAGGTGGAAAAAAGGGGGCCCCTTTCAGATCTACTTACTTCCTTATTTTATACTAGCTTGCATTCATTGCCCTTCGTCCACGTGTAGGGTCAATCTTTACGAACACTGACATTTGTCCCATCAGTCCAATCCCGGAATTGTTGGGGATGGTTTGATAAAGCTGCAGAGTACGGCTCTGCCAGGCGTCGGGCCTTATCTAGAAGGGTAGTATGGATAACTTCCCCAAGATATTCTGGATTTCCTTACTAATTCGTCCCTATACCAGTTTTGCCCCTTTATTCTGGTGGGATTAGGGATCTGCCGAGGACTAAACTGTCCTCGGCTGCTTCCCAAAAATTGTTTTGTGCTCTGCGTTGTAGAGCTTGGGCCACAGCTCTCCTCGGATTGGGCCTTCGGACGCTCTAAGGATAAATGGGCCTGGTCCACGAATTGTTGGGCCCCACAATTCATTTTTCGAAGAACATTTTTTAGAAAATTATCTCAGGGAGAGAGAGAGAGAGAGAGAGAGAGAGAGAGAGATCTATGGGAAGAGGAGAGACTGGGGTTAGTGACGATGAGGGTGTGAGGAGAGAAAAAGTGAAGGGAAGACAAAAAAAAAGTGAGAGTTTGTCGTGAGAGAGAGAGAGAAGGCACCAACAAATTTTGTTTCCCATGGTTACAGATGAAAATAATATTTATAGGAGATACAACGCATGAGAGAGATTGTTTTCCAAAAACAAAATTTGGAAAATAACTTATAGAAAATAAGCTTTATTTTTACTAGGGTTTTCGTTTGACTAAAAATAGTTTTTTGTTGACTAATTTTTTTATTTTGGTACTACTAAATAATAAAAAATGTGAAAAATTATCTTTACAGAAGGACCATTATTGATAAAAAATGAGAAGGAATATAGATTAGCTTTTTCTCAAACACAGGACAACTAGTTTTGTTTTAGCAAGAACAAAGCCTTTTATTAACTCAGTTCCCCAAGGTAGCCCAGGAAAAGCAGGGACCGGAGGCCTCATTAGAGATGAAGTGGACATTGGGTTTGTGACTATTGTGACTCTCTCTCTAATCATTGTCGGAGTTAGAACAAGTATTCTAGTGGAGCAATGGACTGTTGTTGTTTATGGACTCCTCCTGGGCCTAGAATTTGGGCTATAAACATAAACATATCATTGTAGAATCCGATTCTCTCCTTATGTTGACTTCATGTTATCCTCCCAAAATGAAAACTCTCCTTAGCCGTCCACTCTTTGAGATTTTATTCTGTGTACTTTTATGAAGAAGAATCCGATAGTTCTGCAATTTTTAAAAATAACATGTTTGTTTTCTTGTCATTATTTTCTTTGATACATCTATTTTATTCTTTGTTTTTAATTTTTTTTTTTGTGTGAAAAGAAGGGTTTATTTATATTTATATATAACTAGTCGCTAACCCGTGCAATGCACGAGATAGTTAAATAAAATTTATACACATTCACTTTTATTGATACAATCATTTGAAAATAATTCTAACTAATACACTTAAAAGGGTTAGTAATTTATAGTACTTACCGCCCACTATTAGTATACAGACACCAAGTGCGGTCGTTGTAGCCCTTTGAAAGAACATTCCCCAATTGAACCCTATCAAAAAAAAAAAAAAAAAACACCCAATTAACAAAATTGATCCAAAAGGGTCTAAAAAGCACACAAAATCAATTCAAAAAACAAAAATATGAGACAAAGTAATTACTTTCCGTTGCCAATGAAATCGTCTTTTGTATTGCTTTTCCAAACTGCAGCACTTATCTCTCTAAGGCTTTCAATTAACGAAAATACAAACTTCTCTTGAAATACCGGAGTATTATGACCATCTATACACACATATACAAAAAACAAAATCAGTATAACTCACTATAACTCTATAGAAGCCTAAAAAATATAAAGAGAAATTAAAGGGGTTGAATTTGATATTTACGTTTGGAGAGAGAGAGTTTGTAGAGACTATAGTTTTATATTTTTTAACTTGAGAGAGGAGTAAGGTTGCTAGGGTTTTATTTCTTAACTTGAGAGAGGGGTAAAGTTGCTAAGGTTTTGAGGTGTTATAATATTTTTATTTTTATTTTTATTTTTTATTTTGTAAATATTGTGTTGACGTGGAAAATTGTGGTGACAGCAGAGACTTCAGTTATATATATATATATATATATATATATATATATAGATAAGAGCAAGTATAGCTATCCTAGAGCCATATCAGATAGATGGCTAGTTACAAAAGGGACCATATGGTAAGATTCCATACATAATTGGATAATACAAAAATTGGACGGTAATTATATTCTTTTAGTCTATACACCTGCTCTTAGTCAGGCCATCTCCACTTCGTTAGCCTCCTAGAAAACGTGATGTAGATGGACGGTCTAATCAGGCTCCAATAGGGTCCTGCAATAAAAAATAAGAGGTGCCAAAAATGGGGCCATCACACCAAAAGAAGTTAGCCAAGATAAAAGCAAGAACAGAGTCAATATCTAAGTTTCTATATCATTCTTTGTATTTTTTTATGAAGAAGTACCCAATGTTTGGCAACCGACCTTTCTGCATTTTAAAAAAAATCCCATGTTTGTTTTTCCTTATCTTTATTTTCTTTGTTTTTTTCCCCTTCACAAAAGGGGAAAAGTAGTCTTTGATGTAATATTATTATTGTAATAAAATCAGAATACTTATTGCCAGAATCACAGTCCTAGCTACTCTAATGATGGAAAGCTATCAAGTAGAGCAATGCCATTATATTGGCTTTTTCCTAAACTTTCTTTATTTCATCCAATGGTTTCATTTCATTCGCAAACGTTTCATTTTTCCTTGTGCAAGAGTTAACTACGGATTACCTATCATATCATTGCTAATGCCAACATCGGCACAGATTAAGGGCCTGTTTTGTAAGAAATTTCTAGTAACATTATTTAAATTTTGTGAAAATACATGTAAGTGAAAAAGTGTGTGGAAATACGTATTGTGGTGTTTAAACAACAATTTTTATTGTTTAAACACTATTACTAAACGAGACCTAAAATTCCAAGGTATAAGTTTGTTTGTTTTTTTAAGAAAAGGTTTAAGTTAAAAGGGTCCTATTAACATGTGTTCTTAGAGTATTTATTAATAAACAATTTAAAAAAAAATTTTATACCACTTTTATGAAAAATATAAAAAGTTGTTAAAAAGGCATTTGTTAACATTTTCTGAAAGTTAAAATAGAATAGAGAATGTACAATGAAGTTGTGATTGCTAATCGTGGGATAATAATGATTTTAGGATGACATTGCAATCGAGATTATGATGATATATTAATGACGACAAAGATGGCTAATGGCGATTATGATGATACATAATTATGAACTGATGAATCAAAGTTTTACATGTGTTCTTAGAGTATTTATTAATAAACAATTTTAAGAAATTTTTTATACCACTTTTATGAAAAATATAAAAAGTTGTTAAAAGGGCATTTGTTAACATTTTCCGAAAGTTAAAAATAGAATAGAGAATGTACAATGAAGTTGTGATTGCTAATTGTGGGATAATAATGATTTTAGGATGACATTGCAATTGAGATTATGATGATATATTAATGACGACAAAGAAGGCTAATGGCGATTATGATGATACATAATTATGAACTGATGAATCAAAGTTTTACAAAATGGAACAAATGAACCCTGATCATTCTTTATGGTATGCCAAACCATTATAAGGAACACTCCCATATACATTTCCCACTTTCAAATGATGAGTTCCAGCAAGATCTCCAAAGTAAATCATCCCCACCAAACACACTTTTTGGATAATTATTATCTTCATGATTTCAAATGCTTTTTGGGCCATTACAACTTCAAAACCGTATCTAGTGATTAGTGGCCAGTTTAAACGATTAAAATTAAACTTAGTCAATAGCCATGTAGATAAGGAAAGGCCATTAACATTAATCAACAACCCTTTAACAGTTATTGTGATGTTCCATTTCGAATCATTGTAACTTGATGATGGTCATGAATGATGATGATTGGGAGGATAAAGCCATCAACAACCATAAACGGTAGGGATTCAATGACAAGGAGAAATGGATTACCAGACATTACCAAGGCAGGAAGATCCAGATTAATAAGTTAGCATGCGGATATGCTAGCACCAAGGCACCTAGAAAAATATAATTTTCTAAGTAAGGGAAAAGTTAATGGATGCACTAATGATATAGGTTTAGAAATTATTTTTAGAAATATTTTATGGAAAAAGAAAAATAATTAACTATTTTTTTATAGCTTTTTATATTTTCCTATGAAAGTGGTATTAATTTTTTTTTTTTAAATGGCCCATTAACAAATATTCTAAGGACATCCGTTAACCAAATCCTTTATATAATTTGATATATGGGAGAGAGGGAATTTAAATTCTTAACTGCTCTTGAAAACACTAGAAAGTACCACTTAAATTACAAGGCTTTTAACACTAGCTAGCAACGTTCTAACCATACAAGATAGTATAAATGCCCTGAAAGGCATGTCTTTGGAAGGAGTAAAGAGTATAAGGGAGAATGAAAGGGGAGGATTGAAGAGAGTATACACGAAATTCTCAAATTTGTGAGATGCAAAAATAGAGAAAAATATAAAGATGTAGCAATACAATTTTTTTTCCTCTCAAAACCAATGTTATCAATTCTGTTTTGGAACCCATTTCGGTTTGTCTAGTGGAACGAAATATTTTAGTATCGGCTAATTTCAATGTACCATTTCAGGGTGTTTTGGGATTTTTAAAAATAAATTATAATATATATATATATATATATATATATATATAATTTTGTACCACATAAATATATCTCATCATAGTCATAAGAATAGTTCTAGGATCACAAATTATTTCACAATTTTTTTTGTCACAACTTTGACATGACAGATAGTGAGTAGTTAACTATTACTTACACATAAATCTATCATTTTTTCTTCACCAATCTCACTCTGCCATGTCACAATTGTGACAAAAAATTATGAAATTTTGTGTTCCTAAACTTTTTCTAGTCATAAATAAATTATTATTTATTTATTTATTTATTTATTTATTTTATTCAAACTAGGATCAGACTTCACCTTATTAATAAGACAATAACTAAACCCCAAACTCAAGATATTACTCTGTTTAACACGAGCATAGTTCAACCTAGGAACTATTAGGCCTTGTTTGGGAGGAGGGAATGGAAAAGAATAAAAAGAATAATTTTAGAATATTCTTCTCTTCCCTTATTTTGGAGTTTTAATGGAGGGAATGGAAATTACATTTCCTTATTTGGGAGTTTAAGTGGGAGGGAATGGAATGGGTAGGAGAGAACACTCATTCATTTCTATTCGCTTAAAACCTCAAATTTTCATTCCCCCCAAAATTGGGAGGAATGTGAGGGAATAAAATTAGATTTAATGAAATTTTTACTAAAACTCTTAAAATACCCATATATATTTAACCCTTTATTTTATAATAAGGGTTTAATAGTAATATTATTATAAAATGATTCTATTCCATTATCTCCATATTACTCCCAAACAAAATTACTTACATTCCATTTATTTTCATTCATTTCCATTCCTTTATTTTAAAACATCCAATTAAGGTTACTTAATTCCATTCATTTCCCTTACTTAAATGCATTCCATTTCATTCCATTCCTTTATGATCATTTCATTCCATTGCATTCTCTTATGAACTCCCAAACTCGGTAAATTTCAGAAGATTCTGATATCTTGAGGTCCTTTTTTCCCCAATAAACCCACTCTCTAACCTCATTTACTTCTACTTTACTTTTCCAATTCAAAACTTCAGTTTAAGTTTAAAGTCATAATACTTTTACACAACATTTCTTGGATGAGTTTTGTGGAGGGTGAGGCTACAGAATGTAGAGTAGACCGGTAACGTCAACGTCTTACTGCTTCGTGGTGGTGCTTGCGAGCTTTTTGCAGCAACATTGGCTTGCTACTTGTCCTAGCTGATGCAGCAAGTCCCTACCCAGTCAAAAAGATTCAGGTAAACATAGGGGAAAAAAAAAGAAAAAAAAAGAAAAAAAAAAGAAGCCAGAACTTATACCAGCCGAATCTCAAATATTGGCCAAAATTACTTGAAATGGCTAAAACGACTCAAAACAGCCTGAAATTTTCACCGAGGTGGAACAGAGAGGGTTGCTGTTCCGGTTTATGAGTTGGTAAGATATTTTACCTCCGTTTCGGTCAGAACGGAACGAAATTCATATCAATGCTCAAAACAACACACCAAACCCTAATATGAAACAATTATATTTCTATCTTGCATAGAGGATTCACAATTGGCTAAAATGGGTCAAAAAATTTCCTTGGGGGCATTGCCCCTAGACCCCTAAAGAGGCTTGTCCTTGAGTGCTTCTACTTGGGCCTTGGAAAATCTCCTATTAAATATCATAACACTTTATATCGAGTTGGGTCATAATCCATATCAAACACAACTAGACTCCACATAGCCCAATAAGGGAAATGATTATCTTTTTCCCTTATTGGGATGTTTAAAAAATTAAGTAGAAGGAGTGGGAATAGATATCCCTCATTTTTATTTGGATGTTTTATAAATTAGAATGGGAATTGGGGAGAGAAAATGATAAATTAGCATATAAATTGACAATTGTACAACTATTTTGTTAAATATAAAGAAGTAGATATAAATTGACATCATAAGGATAAAATTGACAATTTAAATATTTTTAATATAAGTGAAATCCGTCATTCTCCAAATTCCCCAAATTTGAGGGAATTAAAATATGAGTTTTGGAGGAGTAAATAAAATCCCCCATGCTCGTTTCCCCTCCCTTTAAAGACATTCAAATAGGGTAAATAAAACCCCCCAACCTCACCTGTTTTCTCTTACTCCACTCCCCTCTCAAACCATCCAAATACACCATAAGAGTATAAAACCCCTAAAACCTACAAAATAGAAAAAAGTTTCTAATAACTTTCAAAATGACAAAAATACTCTCAAAATCTCTAAAACGACCAAAATATTAATTTTTGAAAAGCTCCAAAATGACTAAAATACCACAACAACCTTCAAATTAATAGATGACACTTCAAAATGACCAAAATACCCTTAAAAACCTCTTAAATGACAGAAATACTACAAAACATTTTTGTGGGGCCCAACAATTCGTGGACCAGGCCCATTTGCCCTTAGAGAGTCCGAGGGCCCAATCCGAGGAGAACCGTGGTCCAAGCTCCATGACGCAGAGTACAGACCAATTTTGGGAGGCAGCCGAGGACAGTCTAGTCCTCGGCAGGCCCATAATCCGCCCAGAATAAAGGGATAAATTCGTAAGGAAATCCAAAATACCTTGGGGCGATTACCCTAAATACCCTTCTGGATAAGGCCCAATGCCTGACAGAACCGTACTCTGCAGCTTTATCAAGTCATCCCCAACAATTCCGGGATTAGACTGATGGGACCAATGTCAGTATTTGTAAAGACTGACCCTACACGTGGACGAAGGACATCGAATGCACGCTAGTATAAAAGGAGAAGTAAGTGAATCTAGTAAAAAGGGGGAGAAAAAAGAAAGACTTCATGAATAAGATCGCCGGAATGATCCATGCACAGAACAGAGAAGGTCCTCCGTTGGACAGCCGGAAAGGATCACAAGGGTCCTCGGATCAAGTCCGAGGAGCCCATTCTCAGAAGTGGCAGCATGGCGGGGCTTTAAACGTTTAGGCCCAGTCCATTTTCCACAGGGACCTTTTTGAAATCCAGACCGGACCATCGCTCCGTGACCAAGCCCAAGCTTTTCAAGCCCACTCTCTACAAATCGTATTGTGAGGGATCTCTCCCGCGTGAACCCAAAAATGTCACTGGGCCGCGCAGGAATCGTGTCCTTACAATTTTAAATGACCAAAATACTCTCTAAAAGGCACCATAATGACATAATACCCTAAAATCTCCAAAATGATCCAAATACCATCAAAAACTCCAAAAATACACCTAAAAACCTTTAAAATGGCAAAAATGAAAATTTTTTAAAATGAATAAATACTCCCGAAAACCTCTAAATTAAATAACCAAAATACCCTACAAACTCTTAAATAGATAACCCCCTCTCTCTCCCCCAAATCTCCAAAATGATCAAAATACCTTCAAAACTTCCAAAATGACTAAAATAACATTGAAACTTCCAAAATGACTCAAATACCTTCAAGATCTCAAAATATAATTGAAACACTCCAAAAACCACCAAAATGACAAAAATATCCTCCAAAAATGAATGATTAAATACCTCCCGAACTCTCCAAATTGACCATAATATACCTCAAAACTTTAGGAATCATCCCAAATATTTAAAAGTTGCACAAACCCAACTTACAACTAATTTTTTTTAATTATTTTTATTGGAATTAAAAATTAATAATTTGGTGATAGTTTTTTTCTTTTATTTTTATTAAGCTTCATTGATAGTTTTTATTAATTGTTTTAGTAATTTATCGGGTTGCACTTTCATTGTGCTTATTAGTACAATTTTCAATAGTTTTATTTTTATTTAGCTTATTTTAAGTTAAATTTTGTTGATCTATATTAATGTTTTAAGATGTTGAATTAAAAGTTGTTATTTAATATCTACACAAATAAAGGAAAATTTGTGATTTTTTTGTATGAACTAAAAGTTGGAAAATATTTTTTAGAACACTTTCAGGAATACAACCAAAAACATAGGAAATAATTAAGTATCTTTAGAATGTTTCCAATTGAAAAGGTTTTATGCTAAAACAAACAAAGCCTTAATTCAATTTTGATTCTCTCTTTTCTCTATTCTTTAAATGAGGTTAATACTGGTAATTATTAAAAATAAAAATTGAACTTTTATATTCTTCATAGATATGTTTATCAATTTTTTTTTTTTTGGACAAATGAGAAATTTTGTGGGAATCATCAAGAATTTTTTAGCAATTTATCACCAATTAAGAGGGTATTCAAATTCTACTTATTAATATTGTTAAATCTTGAAAAATGTTCGAAATAAGTCATGAACTAAATGACAAAAATTGCTATTTCTCTTTTTTTCCCCTTTATAATAAGTGGGGAGAAAGAAATTCAAACCTAGGTTCTCATCAATTGTTATTGACATCTGACAAGTTGATAAGATTTTCGGACATTAAGCCAAATCACAAAGTAGAGAAATTATTACATACACCTGGTATATTGTCCTTATCTCTTAAATGATAGTGTGTCTTATATGTGGACTCATAAGTAGGGTCCATCTTTATGCGAGAGGAAGGCATGATACACTAGCTAAGTGCACTGAATAATCACTGGATAATATCATAATCCTATCCGAACAACGAGTTTTGAGGTCGTAACTCGACAAGCTAGGAGAGAGTACAACAAAGATATTCAAGTAGAGATTCACTCCCAACATGCTGGATAAATTAGTTGCACTGTTTTCTCCCACACATTAGACCTCATAGTTCTAAACTTCTAATAATTAGAAGGGAAGAGAGAAAAACATAAAGGAAGTGCAATAAACCTAAGCACATATAGTATATTAAAAGGCCAGAAGGAAAGCTCCTAGTTGTGATTCATAACAGGGTACTTCTTGGCATTCTTGACTATTTTTGTCAGAGCAGCTTGTCCAAGATCTAGCCCACAAACATCAGCAAGACGTACTAGATAGAGCAGAACATCTGAGATCTCCTCTTCTAAATGCTCCTTATCATCAGAACTCCAGTTGGGTAGACCTTTTGCAACCTCTCCCTTCCACTGGAATATCTCTGATAGCTCTCCCACCTCTCCCACCTGCACTAACCAATCCAAATAGTCATCAAACAACAATCTTACATACACAACTTTTTTGAAATGTTCTTGAGGTGATCAAATTGTGGTTAATACAAATATTATTTTTACATGAAACAACCACATACACTACTTTTATTGTACTACCAATAATAACTTGTCACGTTAATAGTTGTGAAACCAATTTAAAAACTTATTCATCAAAACGACGAAAATAAGAAAAAGAGGAGGGGGGGGGGGGTGTGGGGAGAGATTGTATAAGAAAAAATGAATTGAAATGGTTATTTAGTGTATCATTGCATTGGCTAATGATAATTCGTACTTGGGTTTAGATATACACTAAGTGCTTACTAGTGCTAGAAGGAGATTTCTAGGACTGTGATATTGATCCCATCCTCGTACTTCAGCAAACTCAGCAAGCCTATCTCTGAGCTCTTGAAGAGAAACATCCTTTGATTTTCTTGAGCACCCATTAGAGTTCTCCATCTCCTAGCTAGAGTTTTCTCTTAGTTTTACACTTTAGCCTAACTCATGCATGTGTCCAAATATAAAGACAAGGAGAGGGGGCCTCCTTTCTTTATTTTCTTTTCTTTTGTTTTTATTTATTTATTTTACTCTTTGTAATTTGAATGTATTGTTGGGTATGGTGGAGAAGCACTTGAGTGCTCCTACAGAACAGTAATCATGTGAAGTGTGGCAAGGACACTTATCTTTTCTTTTCATCCATGACTTGAAATCACTTATTGGCCTGCAAATTCTTTTCTAGGAATACTGCCAGCATTTTGCCTATACCAAAAATGGCTATATGTTAGATCACACGTATAGTAATTTACCTTGTTTCTAGAAATTTAATTTCAAATCCTTCATTAGAACCTAGCTTTGCTCCACTGAAATTTGGATAAAAAGAGAATTTTAGACTTACATAATTGAAGAACCCTAGAGGGATTCTGTTTTTGTTTGCTTCTTGATTTGATATGGAGAAAAGAAATAGTTATCTTTTTGTCGCTTTGCGTAACTAGACAATTGGATTCCAGTGTGGACAGCTTTACGACATAAAGTGTTAATCAAATCCACAAACTCATTAAACATATATAATATTGGAAACAAGCAATGATGTCTCTATGTGACAATCAACATGTCGGCTATGCTCTCTCTGCCATGGAATTCTTCCCATAACAACACTTTGGAATTCAGTGTATTCCAGAAAAATTATCCACATGCATTAGCCTTAACCAAACAATACACATAACAATGCCTTTTGTAGAGAAAACGTGTTTGTTGACTGCACGCAACATGAAGCTTTCCACATAAGCAAGCACCAAGGTGTCCATGGACAAAGATCCTCTTCAGTTCTGTTTTTGTTTTTGTTTCTTATTTTATGCTCAAATAAACGAAATTTTTTGTACAATTGATGTGAATGTTATTAGTTTAGATTTATAATTTTCGATTTGAAATATGAAATAAATTGAATTCTAGTCACCATTTAATGCATGCATTTATATCCTTTTCCCTTCTTTCTTTTTCCATCCTTGCATCAATTCCACAATTTGTTAGCTTGTGTGCAAGCCGGCCTAACAAAATTTGGGACCTAAGGCAAAAATTTTATATGAGGCTCTTTTATATGTAAACATTAACTAAATAAAATTATATAATACTAATTAAATTAAGACTAATTTGATGTAAATACAGAAATTGATGAATAATACTAGCTAAACTAAGGTTAATTTCAAATAAAAAATTGAATATTATAGTTGAATAAAAAAGAACTTACTTTAACTTGGATATATCACTATGCAAAGTTAAGTACAGTTGTAATCTAAATTTTAGTTTTATATATTCTTTTTAAGAGAAAGAGATAGATAAATATTATTTGCTGTGTGGCTTAGTAGGAGATTAGTCATTATTGGTGATTTATCACATTTGTAGCATTTTATTTGAAATATCTTAGGGTTTCAATTGGGTTAAATTTTTATTGGTCTCCTATTTTAAAAGCCTTGTTAGAAATGAAAAAGAAAAATAATACAAAATGTTCACAATAAATGTGATTATGACTGTAATTGATGAATTTCAGCAACTTAATTTATTTGTATTTGAATTACTTTTTTATGTGATTAGTGATATGTCAGTTAAATCTGTAATAAAATTTGTGGTATTTTTAGCATCATTCTTAAAAAAAAGTACCAATTATTTAAAAAATATTATATTTTTTTAAAATTTTGAGCCTTTTACTAAGGGAGATGGGGCCTCTTTTTAGTAGAAAATTTTTCTATTTGTTGTGGGGCCTTAAGCCTAGGCCTAAGTTGCCTAGGCCTTGAGCCAGTACTGCTTGTGTGACCATGATGGAACGATGAAAAGTAATGGGTCATATAATCAATAGTGTTAGAAAAATGTCATGTCAACTAATCACAATCTCATAAGTTAATAGGTTATGAAATTGGGTGTAATATATTGTATGTATCCTTAGAATTATTCTTTTGGTTTGTAGGAGCAAATGAAAGGAACTCATGTTTAAGATTTTCCATTTTTCTTCTCCTTCTATTCCAAAACTTGTAGAATCTTGGATGCTTCTAGTATGCTTTCCTTTCATACTCATTCCCTTCAAACGAGGATCTTTTTTGTTTATTTTTAAAGTGGCAAAGACTATTTCGTAGTGAAATTTTGATTTTTTTTTTTTTTTTTTAACTAATCTAAATGTATGTCATTCTTGTGAGTGGGTAGATCGAAAGGAGGAAGTATTTGGACAAGAACCATGCGCAAATGGACTTGAGTACGTCCAAGAAGAAAATGGACTTGATTACGCAAATGGACTTGAGTACGTCCAAGGGCTTGAATACGTCCAAGATCAACTAGTGCAAAGTAACTTTAAGCTCCACTTTTTCTCCCCCACAATCTATTTATAAAAAATAAAAAATGTAGAGTAACACTAATTCTAGTGTGCATACCTTTGTGTTGGAGTGATATGGAAGAAGTGAAATTGCTAGAATTCCCCCTGAACTCATATGATAGGTTTGTTTAATTTAGTTGATTTTCCCCCTAATTTCAGCTGAGGGAACATATGCTATAGAACTGTAGTCCCAAAAATCTACAAGCAGATGCAACAAGTTCAATTTTATTTAATGCGATTGATGATTAGCGAGATACAATAAATGGTAATGTAAGAGAAAGTCGATGATTTTCGATGCATGGTATCTTGGTTTATGCCCCAATGATGGAATCTTACTCATAGAAGAGTTATTTTTGCCTATGAGTAAATTTCTTAGTGGTCAGGAAGGTTCATGCACAACAATTATTTGTATACTCGATTGTACTTGTAGAGGTATTGTTTATGCCATGCATGCACATCCTTTATATTTGCATTCACCAATTATTACCTATCTAATATTTTTGGTTTTTATAAATATATATATATATATATGTTTGAATATTAGTTATAATATATACCATGTTAAATATGTTAAAATAGATATGGAATAATAAGAAATAAAGAATACAAGAACACGAAAAGTTAAATGATTCAATCTGATGGCTCAAAAAACACCCATCAGGATTAATGTTTTCTTTGATTATTGTATTTTGAAAAATAAAATATGATATGATAAATCCTTGTGGAATATATCCTCATGATAAAGAGATTTCTAAAATTTTAAGGGTCTGTAGTGTCTAGTCGCTCTCGCGCGGTGAGAGATGACTCAAAAAATACCCCATGAGAACCAGAGTCTGGCCACAATGTGTCAATGTGGCTTTACCACTGGACTTCACTAAAGGGTTTGGCAATGACAACTCGAAAATGGCACGAAAGTGAAGAAGTGAACAAAATGTTTGAAATTGGAAGAGTTGGTGTTGGTCTTCATCATTCAAATCCACAAGATCCAGAAGCAGATGTTGTCGCCACAATGAGCCAATGCTTGGAGGGGTCCGGTTATGGGGGTGTCATTGTCTAAAGTCTCCACATCCTGATGCCTATCAACCGCGTCTGATCACTGTCTATATAAATAGCCACAAATCTAGGCACTGAAAATCAACCTTTATACTCAGTACAACCCTTTTTTTTTTTTTTTTTCGCTGTGACTATACAAGTACAACTACTGTTTCAAGGTACACGCATAAATTATATACAACTGCTGCTATGTGCAAGTACAACTTACTGTCGATTATAGTACAACTTAGTGTCAAGTGTAATGTACGAATGTAATGATCAGGGTGCGCTAAAACACAAACATTTATTACCGTACTTTATTATGCCTTAATATCCATCAAGTATTTTAGTAAAACCTTTTTATTATTAGGATTTTACTAATGTAATAATAAAATTTTTTATGAAAAAATATGAAAATAATTAATTGTTTTTTATGGTCTTTATACTCCCTCCGTTTCACTTTGTTTGTCCTTTATTTCATTTTAGAATGTCCCAAAATATTGCCCTATTTCTGAAAATAAAAGTCATTAATTTACTAATATTCCTATTATACCCCTATTTTATTAATAATTCAATTTTTTGATAAATTTATTTAAGGGTAGTTTTGGAAACTTACACATTTTTAAAATGTATACAAGATAATAAATGATGTTCCCTTAAAAAATTTGACTTTTCAAACAGGACAAACAAAGTGGGACGGAGGGAGTAATTTTTGATAAAAACTTTCTTAAAATTGATAATTAATATACGTTCTTAGAGCATCTATTAATTGCACCCTTATTATTATTACATTTGACTATGATTTTAAAAATGGCAAAATTATAATTTTAGTTCTTCAAGTTTAGTTTATGTGTACAATTGGTCTATCAAGTTTTAAAATTGAGTTGTATTAGTCCTTTTATTAACTATCGTTAATGGTGTTATTTATGTGCCAAACGGAACAATGACTTGACATTTATTTTTTCGAATGATGTGACATTTTTTATTAAAAAATTACAACATAAATTAAAGCAATTTGATTAACACCCGGTACCAATTGCAATTAATAAGGGAAGCCATCAAACTCTAGATAGAGAGAGAGTTTGTTCAAACGGACCAGGTAATGAAGAGCTTGAGGAACTAGGCGAGAGCGCCGACAAGACAGAGAGAGATTCCAAGGGAGCAACAAGAAGGATGGTGTTGTTGCTGTTATTGTTGATGTTGATTTTGTTGTTTATTATGAGATGGAATGACTCCCTACCCCTGCCCTCACCTCCTCCATCTCCGAATACCAATGCAATGGAATGGAATGACTTTGTTTATAATGAGATGACTTTTGTTGACTTGTTATATGTCCAATTCAACCTCTATATTTTTAAGGAAATGTTAACAAGTATCGTGCGATGCTTGTTAAGATTTTTCTATATGAATCCCACTTAATAAAAATGACAAAAAATTATTAAAAGGGTTGTCAAAAAGGATAGAAAACTACTAAAAAATTGTCAAAATTGACAAAAAACTACAAAAAGTAGACAAAAAGCTACAAAAAAATTGTTGTTAACAAGCACCTTATCCTGCCTGTTAACACAACCCGTATTTTTAAGTCCCTCAAAAAAAAAAAAAAAAAGCTTTATATTTTTAAAGAAAGAGAGAAGGAGAGAGATGTGAAAGAGGACAAATATGAGAGAAGAGAAGCAGGCAAGTCAGGTAGAGTGAGGTGGATTCTTTTGGGTTTTTGCTACTAAGAAACAACAGAGAATCTTGAGAGGTTTGTATCTTCTACCTTTTCCTCTTTCTTCATTTTTTTTTTTTTTCGCCGAGTTACTTAGAGAAATTTATTTTGTGATTTTTAATATAAAAAATGCCACATTATTCAAAAAAAATGTTAAATCATTGTTCCGTTAGTTATGTAAATAACACCATTAATGATAGTTTGTAAAAGAACTAATATAACTCAATTTTAAAACTTGAGAGACTAAGAGCTTGTTTGGATGGGATGAGTTTTGAGTGATATTACTCAATTTTCTGTTTCCATCATCCAAATTGTGTGGGTCCCACAGATGAGCATTTGTTTGGATGAGTTTTAGATCATTGTTTCCATCACTCAATTCTCTGATTTTTGAGTGATAAGTTATGGAAACAGAAAATATATTTTAGGTATTTTCAGTTTTCAAAACTCAGTTTTTAATGGCATTTTCGTAATTAAACCCACATACTCAACCGCAATTTTTGACAATTTGGTGAAACCCAGTCACAATTTTTGAAATTGAAAACTGGGTCTGAGTTAAGGTGCCAAACAGGGGGTTTGGGAAATTGAGGTATCTTAAGTGATGAGTGATGAGTGATGAAAATTGAGTGATAACAAATTACAAACCAAACAGGCCTTAAGAGCTTGTTTGGATAGCCCAAAAACTGAGTGGTATCACTTAGTTTTCATGATCCATCATCCAAAACTCGTGGGTCCCACAAATGATGCAGTGTTTGACTTGGTTTTGGATGTTTGTTTCCATCACTCAAAAACTCAAAATTTTGAGTTTGGATGATGGAAACTGAAATCACAATTTTGGTATTTTCAGATTATGGATTATGAGTGATTGTGGCAAAATGGTAAAAAAATCAAATTTGTGAGGCCATTCTCTTGATTTGTCACTGTCAAGAAACAAGGTCATACCACTTATTTTTTTCTTTTTCTTTCTTTCTTTCTTTTTCCATAGAGTTCCACGGCTTTTTTTTTTTTCATACCCACTCCACCACCATCAACCTTTTTTTTTTTTTCTTCTTCTTCTTCTTCATTCTTTCTTTCTTCATCAGATCCACTCCACCACCAACGGTTTTGTTTTTGTTTTTGTTTTTGTTTTTGTTTTTTTTTTTTTTTCATCTTCCTGGTTTTGTCTTTCTTTCTTTCTTCTTCAGACCCATTCACCATGTTCATCCACACATAAATATATACCTAGAAACAGAAACCCATTTCTCATTTTTTGAAAAATTATTAGGTACTTCCGAAGTATCATAAATGCATACTCTTTCCTTTCACATAAATAGTGGGTCCTATCATGAGGGGCCCACCATTCATATGAGAGGAAGGAATACGCATTTATGATACTCTGGGAGTACACAATAATTTCCCCTCATTTTCATGATTTTGGACTTCGATCTAAGGATTCTTGGGTTTGGGTTTGGGTTTTCTGTGTTTGTGGGGCAATTTTGGATCACCGATTTGAAGATTTTTTGTTGGTGTGTTTGGGTTTTCTGTGTTTGCAGTTGTGGTTTGAAGCTTGGGCTATGATGGAGGTGGGTTTGTGTGGTTGGTGGTGGTATTAATGATTGGAAATTTTTTCTTTTTGTGGGTGTAGTTGATAGTTGTGTTTATTTTATTTTATTTTATTTTTACTTTTTCATTTTGTGGCCGTTGGTGGTGTTGACAGTGGTGGGTTTTGAGTTTGTCGTTGATGGTGGTGATGGACTTGGGAGAATATGAAAGAGGGGAAGAGAAAATAGAGCGGGTAGCAATCATGACCCTATGTAGTGTCAGTGGGGTGGGTTCCACCATTTTGGCAAAAAGTGGACTTAAAAGTTTAGATATGTGACTGAGTTTTGTAACCAAACAACAATTTTTGAGCTTTTGAGTGATAGTGGGGGTTTGGGTTATGAGTTATGAGATTTGAGTTAGAGTTATGAGTTATGAGTATTGAGTTATGAAAATTGAGTCATGTTTAAATCAAACGAGCCATAAATTGTGCTCACTTCAAACTTGAGAGAACAATTGCGCACACAGGATAAACTTGAGAGACCAACATCATAGTTTCGCCTTTAAAAATCGTAACGGTTATTAAATTGGAGTCATATTAACTTCAAGGGTGATGCTAAAACCTGCTTTGACCCCTTCTCCTCTAAGAGCTTGTTTGGATAGCCCAAAAACTGAGTTGTATCACTCAGTTTTCATGATCCATCATCCAAAACTCGTGGGTCCCACAAATGATGCAGTGTTTGGATGTTTGTTTCCCTCACTCAAAAACTCAAAATTTTGAGTTTGGATGATGGAAACTGAAAATACAATTTTAGTATTTTCAGATTATGGATTATGAGTGATAGTGGCAAAATGGTAAAAAAATAAAATTTGTGAGGCCATTCTCTTGACTTGTCACTGTCAAGAAACAAGGTCATACAACTTATTTTTTTTTCTTTTTCTTTCTTTCTTTCTTCTTCCATAGAGTTCCACTAGCTTTTTTTTTTTTTTTTTTTTTTTTTCATACCCACTCCACCACCATCAACCTTTTTTTTTATTTTTTTATTTTTTTATTTTTATCAGATCCACTCCACCACCAACGGTTTTTTTTTTCTTTTTCTCTCTTTCTCTCTCCTCATCTTCCTGATTTTTTCTTTCTTTCTTTCTTCTTCAGACCCATTCACCATGCTCATCCACACATAAATATATACCCAGAAATAGAAACCCATTCCTCATTTTTTGAAAAATTATTAGGTACTCCTAGACTATCATAAATGTATACTCCCTTCTCTCACATAAATGGTGGGTCTTACCATGAATTTAATTAGTAGGGTCCACCATTCATGTGAGAGGAAGGAGTACGCATTTATAGTACTCCGAGAGTACACAATAGTACCCCTCATTTTCATGATTTTGGTCTTCAATCTAAGGATTCCTGGGTTTGGGTTTTCTGTGTTTGTGGGTTTGGGTTGGCAATTTTGGATCACCGATCTGAAGATTTTGTGTTGGTGTATTTGGGTTTTCTATGTTTGTAGATGTGGTTTGAAGCTTGGGCTATGATGGAGGTGGGTTTGTGTGGTTGGTGGTGGTATTGATGATTGGAAATTTTTTCTTTTTGTGGGTGTAGTTGATGGTTGTATTTATTTTATTTTATTTTTTCGTTTTGTGGCCGTTGGTGGTGTTGACAGTGGTGGGTTTTGAGTTTTTCGTTGATGGTGGTGATGGACTTGGGAGAATATGAAAGAGGGGAAGAGAAAATAGAGCGGGTAGCAATCATAACCCCGTGTAGTGTCAATGGGGTGGGTTCCACCATTTTGGCAAAAAGTGGACTTAAAAGTTTAGATATGTGACTGAGTTTTGTAACCAAACAACAATTTTAGAGTTTTTGAGTGATAGTGGGGTTTGGGTTATAAGTAATGAGATTTGAGTTAGAGTTATGAGTTATGAGTTATGAGTATTGAGTTATGAAAGTTGAGTCATGTTTAAATCAAACGGGCCCTAAATTGTGCTCGCTTCAAACTTGAGAGAACAATTACGCACACGAGATAAACTTGAGAGACCAACATCATAGTTTCGCCTTTAAAAATCGTAACGGTTATTAAATTGGAGTCATATTAACTTCAAGGGTGATGCTAAAACCTGCTTTGACCCCTTCTCCTTGCCTAAATGCACTCCTAAATAGACTATTAGTAATGTGATTTGTAATATTTTAAGTTTGAAAGAGTCTTCTGTTTCTTGTTCCTTTTGCTGGACTATTAGGCTTTGTAACCTTCCTGCTCATAAAGCAGCTAGGATGTATTTTTCGTCTACGTCTTTTTGCTTTCATCACCGCAACCTACTTGAAACTCTCTTGGAGGTTTGTATGGCAGATGGCTATATTTGTTAGTCTTTTCCTCTTTCAATAAAGATTGAAGTTTATCCCAAAAAAAAAAAAAAATTTGTAATGGTCAAAGAACCGAAAATGTATTTGGTTCTTGGTTAAACCAGTGGTTTTCACGATTCAATTGTCAATTTTTACTAGACCGGTCTTTGGTTGAATCGATTCAACCAGTTGATCTAGTCTGATTTTTAAAACTGTACTATTTACTGTAAGAGTTATTTTAGGTTATTTTAATGTTTTATATGTTAAAATAATACGTAAGGTATATTGTTAAATAGTGTGTTAAAATAGAAAAAGTAAATTTTTGGTGCACTAAAATAACAATTGTTTTAGCACACCAAATACTAATCCATGTGATATTGCAATAATGCCATATTCTAGCCAATGATGGTTACAAGCGAAAAAAAAATGAAAAGCAAAAGTAAAATATAAAATATAGTCCACTAATATACAAAATATATAGTAACATATAAAATATAAAATATAGTCCACTAAAAAAATTAGCAATTGGCTAGCCAAAATTTTAACAGATTCCTAATTAAATTCAAATGTTTAGTTGCATTGGCCAAATAAAATACAAATAATATAATCTTTTTCAAGGGTAGTTTTTTATTTTTTTATTTTTTCAAATGTCTTTCTAAAGAAAATTAATTTTAATACAACTAGAGGTTATTGGGGAATTAATATGCTGCACCTAAGTTAGTGTTATCTATTTTTTGGACAATTGTTATTTTTTTATTATATAATTCTATAATATTAAAACAGAAGGTAGGGGATTTAATTCCTAGATGTCTCCCTTAGAAACACCTGGAAGTGCCATCTAGTTGAGCTATAAGGGTCATGATATTATTGCTGAAAGGACAAGGTTTAGTTATAAACTTGGTTGTACTACAACTTCACTGAATATCTTTTTATTAGAGATGAATTTTGAGAAATTTAACGTTGAATTACATTTTCTTCTTATATGTTTCATGCTTGCAAAATTTAAAGAAGATAAAAAATCAATAGCTATATCATTATTTAAATGTTTAAATTCCAAATTTTTGTAATAAAAAATTATAAATGAAAAATAAGTTTGTGAATCGAATAGTAAATAACATCCAATTAGCACGAAATTTGACATACATGTTAATAACATAAAAAACATGCAATCCAACTTGTAGCCATTGACTACAACTAAATTTGTAGTCAAACTTTATCATTACTGAAATCTTTTGGTTTATTGGTTTATAATCCATTGGGATTGAGATAAGGTAGAATAGGGCATTGCACTTGATACTATCACCCACTTTTCTCTCACAATTTTTTTTTTTTTTTTTACATTTTTAATCTTTTAACTTTAACTTTTTTTTACTTTTTTTTTAATATTTTTAATTTAATGGTTGAAATTAAAAATTGTTTTATTAAGCTCTCAATTTCAGCAATTACAGTTGCATTAATTAGGTACAATGCAATGCCAGGTATTGCACGGATCTCAATTCAATCCACTGAATCATATTTTTTTACCTTATTTCAGCTGCAATAGCAATTTGCCTAGACCATTCAGACTCGTGGGCCATGGGCCATAATTTGTTAAAAACTAAAAATGCTTTCGGCCTACTACTTGTCTGCTGGATCAATGAATGTTACACTGGCTATGAATCTACGACACAGAATCTGGAGCATAATTGGAGTTTGGAGGGTGATAACTCCTCATAACTCAAAAGCCATTGCTTGTGGAAAGTGCTGAAAAATGACAAAACAGCAGTGGATTCTTGCCATCCCTACTCTATAGTCTAAACAGACCAATCAATGCTCACTAAGAAAAAAACCTTATTGAGCTCATTTCAAAATGTCGGGATAATGAGTATAACCAGCACGCCATTATAGGCTTATAGCATTGTTCAGCAACCCAATTAGCTATGGAATGGGCGAAGATTCATTGTATGGACTCATACAATGTGAAGTTCATCAGTACACTATTAGGAGTGGTTTTATCAATGCAACCTAGTCAAACATCTTAGACCAGTCTAAGGTAGAAGTAGTTCATCCTATACCTCTCCTGAGGTGGTATGATAAGAATCCTTTCACACGAGTTGGATCCCACACTTATGAGAACCTCATGTGATTGTGTCCAGTACATTGAATGCGACACGTACTGATGTCCACAATTGAATGTGTCAGCATCCTGTAGCATATTCACTAAACTTTGTCCCGAAATAATGAATAATGTTAATATCACAATTTACTCACGTGTGTTGTGAGTGGAGAAGTTATAGAATCATATAAAACACCACTTTTACTCTATCATCCACAAGTTGCTGCATATGCAAATTGTGACAAAGTTATGAGTTTTGTTGTTTTACTAGCATTATTCTGAAACGATAAATCCTTCATTAAAGTTTTGAAAGCTTTGTATATTTTGTTGGCCAGCTCTTTGAAAAGTAAATTTTAAGTCGCACAAAAAATGAAACTTTTTTCTTTGGACTTTATGCCAAAATGCAGTACTTGTCTGAGGCAAATCATTACAAGAGGAAACTAGAAAAGATCCTTTCCGTCACATTTGCAAATAGGAACCAAGAACTGTTGAGCGTATGGTGTTGTGTTGTTATGCCCTTGGACCAGATTGATATGGTATAGATCTCCACTTCAATTTGTTATTAAAAGAGTCTGACCAGGTGTTCCAAGTTTAATTTGTAGCAGTTCTTTGTCCTCCACTTTAGCTTGCATTTGCTGGTCTATTTGGAAAGCACAGAACTCTGAGCGTTTGAGAATTTGGGCCCGATACCTGGTATACACTAGCCAAAGTTTTAAAAAAAAGTATAGGACCACAAACAATTTCACATCAATTTTCACCATTATCCAATGTACCTGACTGTAACCAGTGGAAAAAAAAGGTAAGTTCATGTGAAAATAATATGTAGTTAATTACGGTCTACAACATAGGATAATTGTGAAAATGACTAAAATTGGTTGTAATCCTTTTCAGCATAGTACAATGATTATCAACTGGCAAAGCTAGTACCTCAACCCAACAGTCCAGCACCATATATACACATTCGCAATCATGAACTGCTCCACCTAAAAAATTGGTTTGAAGTTAACATGTGAAACTTTCCTTTTTAAGTATTGGTGCTGCAACATTCATGTAGTAGCGGAGCTAGGATTTGAGTTGAGGAGGGGCAAAACTTGTATAAGATATATGCATTTTATGCACATCATGTGAATATATAATATTGGAAACACTAAAACTTATGTGGAAGGCATGCTAGTGGAGGACTTGTGATTACTTATTAGTTTATTTAGGTAGAGTTATGCTTTGTTTCAAGACTAAAGAAACAAAGTGGAGTTTTATCTGACTAGATTATCATTAAGTGTGAGTGAGTAGAGCTATTAGTTAGATGAAATTCCTCACAGGATAAGGAAGATAGTCCAAATTGATGTATTATTTGATCTAGATTGCTATTTCTATCAAAAGAAAAAATTAGATTGGGGTTTTTAATAAGTATTAGCTAAACTAAGGGTTTTTTTTTTTTTTTTGGGTAAAAAATTAGATTGGGATTTTTAATAAGTATTAGTGATAAACTAAGGGGTTTTTTTTTTGGGTGGGCCAAGGGGGATAGCTGCCCCCCCCCGACCCCCCCTAGCTCCGCCCCTGCCTTCATGTGGGTGTTTTTAGGTTCAATTTGAGGCACTTCATAGCAGATTCAGCTTTATTTAATGTTGTGGCTGCTGGTTCATCTCTCATAAGATAGCTTTCTACCCCAAACTTTTGAATATTAAAAATGTTGTAATTGTTGAATATTGTTTAAGATAGTGTGTTGTTTGTATTGTAGTAAAATTTGTCTTAACCTCACTTAAAAGTTATCATAATTTTAAGTAATAGTGTGTTGTTTGTATTGTAGTAAAATTTGTCTTAACCTCACTTAAAAGTTATCATAATTTTAAGTAAAATTTGTGTTAGAATTTCCCTTTCCTTTTTGTACGTTTGTTTCTTAGAAAAAAAAAAAAATGTTGTAATTGAATTAGACAACAATGAAGGAAATATCAAGGAAGTGTCTACCTAACCAAGTAACCAACGCTGGGTCAATGGATTTTTGTTCCAACCAACTGGGCTGGTCTGGGCTGGGTTTAATAACAATGTCCTGTATGTCATGTTCTTAATTTGCCAAGATTGGAAGAGATGAAGATAGGCCCATTTGTGTTACAAGTAAGGTCCAACTGTTCAAATTATTAGCAAGATTGAGAATTGAGATGCTATTAATATGAAGGTTTTTTTTTTTGATACTCCTAGTAATATGAAATTAAAACGTGTCAAAGTGTTAGCGACCATGTTATGACTCCAAAGAGGCTTAATAACAAATGGTTCTTGTATTGACACAACTTTTGTTACAATTTACGAAAGTGATATATTATGAGTGATATATCAACTTATCATTTTTTTTTTCTTTCACTATTCATCGTCGATCACTCAAAAAATTGAGGAAACTGCACTTTTCTATTCATAATCTTCTTTGCGACCTGTTCTTTCTAAAAAGTCTTCAACAACATTAAGTGTAGAGATGGGCTCTTTGTTTTCTGATGAATTTTTGAAAGTTATCCAATGGACTACTCAGGATTGCGACGGGCAAAGGCCTAGGATTCAATTCTGTCTCATTTGCATTGTTTACATCTGAATAGTTTATGGGGGTGTTTCTTGTTTAACAAGGATGCTAGGTTAATAATTTTTTTTTTTTTAATACTTTTCATTTGTATAAGAAACTACCTAGCAAGACTCTAGTTGATGTTTGCTTACAAGTTTTGTGGTTTCCAAACTAAACTTCTACCGTGTTTGACTCTTCCTCACGTCTCTTTCCGTTTTCCTCATGAATCATGATGTTATGTCAAAACTAACCTCTATGAGCCAAAGTGGTCAAATCATTATGGTAGGACATATCCTTCTGCTTCTAGTTTTACCCACGTTCTTTCTTGCCTCTCTTTCACATCACTTTGTCTTCTTTATCTGCTTCTAGAATTTCAGCTTCAAAGAATTCAAACCAGTTGGGGGACCTGCCTTTGCAAATAGCCAGGGTCCATATCCTGTAGGACCAAACTTGAAAATGCGTCTCTCTTGGAGAAAATTTTTCATCCCATGGTCAATTAAATATTTTTAGATGGCGCAATCTTCTGCATTAATAACACAACAATATATATATATATATATATATATATATATATATATATATATATTGTACATATACATTTCATAGCACAAGAAAATTATTGCTAAATCTATTTAAAGCCTTACTTATCAAAATAAAATGGTTTCAAGCAGGAATAATAAAATTGAAGCATTGTCATTTTCAGTTGATAGAGTAAAAAAGAATGTAAGCCAATAAGAGAACATGATTTTGAAAAATTAATTTGGTTATTTTTGGGTTATTTTTTTTATTTTTTTATTTTTTTGGTGTGGAAGAAAATGCGCTAGAGCCTTGGAGTGGAAGGAAAGTTTATTTTTTGTTAAAGAAGTGCTGTATACCTTGTCTACACAAGAATAAGAATTAAAGTCTTATAAATAGATAGTGTTATAAAGAATTTGATGGCTTTGGCTCAAGGGTCCTGTCTATGGAAAGAGGACAAAAATCATAGAATTGGATGCGAAACTAAGTGAGCGTCCACGTTCACATTTTTTTTTTTTTTTTTTTCAAGTGCGTGAATAGTAAAATCACATGGATTTACTGTGTAGGAGACAAAATGCACTGTTCATGGGTCCCACAACACTATTCACCCATTAAAAAATTATTTTACTACAGTGTTTTCAGTTTTTAGTTTTCAGTTTTAGCAAAAATAAGTTGTATCTAAACAGATCCTAAGAGTAGTAGAAAAAAAAAAAGTTTTTGCTTGAAAGAAAACGCAATGAGAGAAACAATAAAGTTTGTGTTTTTTCTACAAAGGCTTTGTAAAGCGCACAAATAAAGGAGAATCTGTGAAGTTTTGGTTAATGTTGTGAAGTGAAGAAATAGAAAAAAGTGTTGCCACAATATGAGCGTAGTGAAAAAGAAAAATAGTGTGTAAATAGAAAAGAAACCATAGCAAGCAAAGTGAGTGTGTGTGAGTATATAAAAAAAACAAACAAACAAAAAGGTTTTTCTTTAGCTGTGAGACATACACAAGAGAGATAAATTTGAGATTTCTTGAAAAAGATATTTTAATGGATTAATATAATAGTGGATTTATTAAGTTTGTTTAGTGATTTTTCCCTTTAAGGAGAAAAGGGATTTCCATATAAATATTTGTGTACTTGTGTATGATTGATATTTTGGCTCGATAAATTTAATGATGTTATTTTTGGAGATTGATTTAAATTTTTAATTGATTTTCTTAATTCACATAAGACTAGATTAGTTCCCAAATAGGTTGTACATGAAAAGGGCAACAAAATACACTTGCCCAATCTTGAAAGCCTTGGATGAACTTTCCAACAGGTTGAATGGGAGTTGGACGTCTAGCAACACGGAAGTCAAAATTGGCTGCAAATTAAATTAAAGCTATCTTTTTGAGGGATTATATTTGTAAATTAAAATATGGGAAATGTTAATGGATGCACTTAGGGTAATGGTTAATAATCCATTTAAAGAAAGTTTTTATGGAAAAAAGAAAAAAAATAATATTTTGACAAAATTTTCCATTTCCCATAACAGTGATGTCAAAACTTTTTTATAATGGATTGTTAACCATTGCCTTAAGGACAACCATTAGTATGCCTTAAATATATATATATATATATATATATATTTATATAAAATATAAAAGTTTAAGCAAATCATTTATTGTTGTTATGCTATTTTTGAGCCACATCAGAATGGTATTTTGGTTCAGTTCGGTCCAATTAGGTCCATTTTAGTTCGCTTCACTCTAGTTTGATCCACTTTGGTCATTTGGTTCTATTCAATCCACTCAGGTCCATTACAAACCAGTTCGGTCCTCTTTAGTCCATTTATTCCAGTTAGGTCTATTTTAATTAGTCCATTCGGTCAATTTCGATCCACTTTGGTCCAATTTGTTTCATTTTGGTCTATTCAGTCCAGTTTGATCCATTTGGTCCACTTCAGTCCATTTTGGACTAATTAAAAAGTACAAAATTTTATTCTATTCCGAGAAAAATCTTTAGTTTTTGGTTAAAATATACAAACAAAATAGGCATTGCCCCAAAAGAGTAATAAAAATGATAAATATTCAAAAGATTACCTTAAAATTCAAGTTTCAATAATATAGATATTATACTTATATTTGGAAAGGAAAAAAGAATGCTCCAATTCTAAACTTAAATAATAATGGACAAAGTTTGGTTGCAAACTTGGTTGTAGTCTAAGACTACAACTTAAAAGAAAATTAAGATTGCTAAATATTTTGAAAATCTAATTGATAGATTACATGTTTTTTTACACTTTTAACACACATGTCAAATTTGATGCCAATCGGATGTTATGTACTATATGATGTTTATATAAACTTATTTTTTATGCATAATTTTAGACTACAAAAAGTTGCAATTTAAACAATTGATTGATGACATAACTATTGATCTTTGATATTTTGGAAATTTTGATAAAATGGAGGATACAAGAAGAAAATGTAATCCAATATTGGATTTGTCAAAATTTACATCCAATAAAAAAAATATTATGTAATTATAGCCTTTTGTAGCCAAACTTTTTCCTAAAATAATTTATTTATTTAGAATGAATAATAATTTAAACTTAATGTAATATGTTACATGTGTTCTATGAAATAGAGTGTACATTTTTTTTCTTCTTCTTCTTTCATTTATATAAAAAAAATATATTAATTATATATTTAAAATTTTAAAATTATATTTTTCATACATACATAATTTATAATGCCCCCTAGCTTGTTTAAAGGTTGAAGCTTTTGAGAATCCTTGGATTTGCTTGGCCGACACTAATGGCCAAGTTTTATGCTGAAATGCAAGTCAATACGTTATTGGAGTGTTGGAGGGATATATGATAAAACATTAAGCATCACAGTCCAGCTAGACAATTTGTGAAGAAGCTTTTAGTGACAAAAGGAAGGAGGAATACTTAAAAGTGTTTGTTTGACAATAGCCTTTTCTTTTAGTTTTTGATGTTAAGTTTTTTTTTTTGGTGTTGGCTATCATTCCAACCGTTTTCTTTAAGTACATTTTAAGTTTGTTGGTATAATTTATTCATTATAAGAGTAAGTTGAGTTTGAAATTGCCCAAAGACAACAAAATTTCGATACACTTAAGATTAGAAGCTCAAGTTTTTGGCCCATATATTTTGTATTGAAGTGAACGTCTGAGTGAAACTTATTTAATTGGAACGTATATATCAAGAGCTTCAATTTGGACACAAATAGGACCCAATTTGCATTTGAAACGAGTGAGTTATGGCCAATTGATGTTGACACAAGAATGTTGACTCTAAGATGCACTAAATTTTGATTGACTCTCATTGACTCACGATTGATCAAGACTCGGGAAACCTGTTTTATGTAAAACTTTTTCCAATTAGGTTTTGGTGTTTTATTTTAAACCCTACATAAGTCTAGGATATAGTCCTTATAAACACAATTTTTGGGAGGCTTTAAGAGGCAGAAACCTTGGGCTATGCAGAGAGAAAAGCCAAGCCCCATATTGTGTACTCATGAGTTTGAAAGTTATATTCCTAGATAGTAGCGGTTTTAGGAATTTTTTTTAAGGTGGTTACTAAGAAATTTAAATTATACAAAATCTAATAAAAAGACAATAATTCGAATATTTGCTTCAATTGCAAGTCGAGTAACTAAGGAGAGCAAAATTGTTGTGACTACAAAACTAAAAAAAGTATAACTGTCGTCACTATCAAGAAAAACTTATAAGCAAAATATTTTTCTTGGTACCACTTTTTAAGGGAAAATGAAATTAGAGATTATTTTTATTGAATAGGTTGAATGAGCTACAAATTTGAATGATTGGCAATTTTTATCTTTCTGTTTTATAATAGGCTTGTTGTTGAATAATTTGTTCACTTGTTGTTTGGTCTTGTTTTGTTTGGTCTATGTTTGTTTTTATTTGGGCTAATATTCATTACTGTTATTTAAGCATTTTTTAAAGGGATTAAGGATTATGTTTAGAGATATAATTAATTTTAGAGTAATGCTATGTCCACAGCATTTTTACAATAAATCTTATGCAAAAATATATTATTGATGGGTAAAAACATAATATTAATATTGGGCTCAAATTCAGTAACAGCTTACCATGTTAGATTTGTTGTGAGATTATTGTAAAAATGTTGTGAATGCAACATTACTCTTATTTTGGTTAAATCCAAAATTTTTTAATTCTCAAATTAGGGTGTTCAACATTTTTATTAGGGTGCTCATAATAGGTTAGTTTAGCATATAATTTTTTGGGTTGGTGTATATATACATTTTTGTTAAAGCAGGTTGGTCCTGTGACCACCTTGGCTTGCATGTGGAGCTGTCACTGCTCATCATGCATATTGATTGGTTAAGAAGTTGACTCCATAGATTTTTTGTGTCACTGTGGTATAGCAAATCTTTAAGAGATTCTTGGAGTCAATAAGCGGTTTTAGTCATGAACAGGAGTGTGTCATTCGCGAAGACATCCATCTATTAGAGCATCTCCAATGGTGTAGCTAAATGCATAAAAATCTCTATAATAAAGAGTGGCACCATAAAAATAGTCTCCAATGGACTCTCTATACCCAGAAATTTTTTTGGCTCATGAACAGTAGCTCATCAAGTCTGATGGGCTACTGTTCATTCTTCAAATGTTTTTTTTTAATAATTTTTTTATTTTTTTATTTTTTATTATAATAATCAGGTATTGAATAAAAAAATGTTGGAAGATGTATAGTTTTTTAAAAAAGAATAAATAATGAATGAAAAAAATGATATTTAAATGAGATAGAGAATTTGTTGGAAAGTGTATTAAAAAAAGTGGATAGTTAAAAGGTAAAAGTCACTGTTTATTCTCCAAACAATACAAAAATCTGCTAAAGATGCTCTTAAAGAGTTTAGACATTTTGACATTCTAGAAGTTAGGTATAAAGGTTATATATTTTATTATATTATAAAACTTCTCTAATTCTAGTGGATTGTCTTGATAAAATATGTTACCCTTGTATTGATTTATCCTTTCAACTTTTGCTCCATGTATATATATATATATATATATTCATTTATGTTACTTTATTATTATTACTTTATATATGTGATCGTTTTTTTGGATACAAGATAAAATTTCTACTTTAGCCTAATCTAAATGTATATGTGTGTGAAACTCCCTCCTAGAGACTTGAACCTCGGCCCTTGCCCTCCACATCCCACAAGCACTTATACTTGTGGAGTGACCATCACACTAAGGGTGTGTGGTGATTACATATGTGATCGTTAGAGTAATGTTAGAAATACAAATTTTTTTACAAAAAATTTTACAAGTTGCTGATGTGGTAAGTGGTTATTGGTAAATGAAAAAAATAATGTTAATGGTAGGTCTAGATAAAAACCAATGAGAAATTGGTCACATCAACAGTTTGTAAAAATATTGTAAAATAGTTTGTAACTATAGCATTACTTGTGAATATCGTTAATCCTTATTATTAATTAACACATGCTAATTAATATTACACAATTGGTTAATTTAGAAAGTTACTTAATTTCGCTATAAAATCAACTATGGGGTTAAGGCATTCCTTTCGTTTTAGTTGATTTATTTATGTAGAACTTTTTCAAGCCTATTTTTTTTCTAGATACATTTATATTTTAACTGATTTTTAGCAAATAAGAAAATAATTTCTTAACAAAAAAGTTACATATCCAAACGCACACTAGCTTCGAACTCTTTACGCTTATAACATGCTCTCCATACATTCAGCCAGAAAAAGAAAATAAAAAAATTACAACAACATGCTCTCCATACATGAAACAAAGATAAGAGTCGCATGTATGGTTTTTAGTAACAAACTAGACCTACTCTCCAACATTAACGAGAGAGAGAGAGATAGAAAGACGCACTGTTTTTTTTGGAAGCTAGATTTATTGTTGATGATAAGCTTGATCAGCTCAACAATTGAAAATACATAGTAAAGCTGGTTGATGGGGGTGCTTCTAGTTGTAGCTAGGTAGAAGTCTGATTCATAACAGGGTACTTCTTAGCATTCTTGACTATTTTTGTCAGAGCCGCTTGTCCAAGATCAAGCCCACAGATATCAGCAAGTTGTACTAGATAGAGCAAAACATCCGAGAGTTCCTCTTCTAGATGCTCCTTATCATCAGAACTCCAGTTGGGTAGTCCTCTTGCAACTTCTCCCTTCCATTGGAATATCTCAGATAGCTCTCCCACCTCTCCCACCTGCACAAACCAATCCAAATATTTCATCAAAATGAAAGCAAGAAAAAAGGGTAAAAATTGTTTGAAATCGTCACACACTGAAGGTGTGAAATGACTATGATAATAGGGTTAAACTTGTTGCATACAAACTGTTTTACATAGTTTTATACACACATCTGAAAAAGTAATTGAAATCGTGATAATAGTTTGTGTGTAATAAGGGCTTACTAGTGCTAGAAGGAGATTTCTAGGACTGTGATATTGAACCCATCCTCTTACTTCAGCAAACTCAGCAAGCCTATCTCTAATTTCTTGAAGAGAAACATCCTTTGTTGTCTTTGATGAACAGCCGTAAGTGTTCTCCATCTCTCCTATAGATTCTCTTCTCTATGCTTCATCTGAGCTCATGCATTTCCAAGTCACTCCAAATTTATAGAAGAAAAAGAGAGAGAGAGAGAGAGAGAGAGAGAGAGAGAGATTTTGATTGGCTCTTTCATTTTCTTGGCCATTTTTTTTTCTTAAAGTTCTATGATTCTATCTCCTAACTAAAATGCATTGTTGGGTATAGTGGAGAAGCACTTGAGTGTTTCCTGATCAGAACAAGAAATTGATCATGTGAGGCATGCAAAAGATGTCTTTTATCTTTCCATTTTGTGACTTGAAATCACTAAACACTGGTTAACCCCACTTGCAAATTCTTTTGTTGGAATATAGGTAGTAGCTACTAGCTAGGCCCCAATCCTTTACTGGAATGAGGAATCTAGATTTTTCATCCTCAGCAATTTGGATTCGTCTTCATCCAATTTGAAGAATGATAAAATCTAGAAAAGTATATATATATGATAGAGTTGATTTAGAACCATGCCAGATTTCCTTTTGTTTGCTTATAGATTTGATATAAAAATGGACAAACATACACAATCCGATAAGCATGACTGAATGTATGGCCAAATTTTGCGATTCCAACGTGGATTATCTGCAACAATATGTAGTGTACACATGTGATCAAATCTACGAGCTAGGAAACATATATATAACAGCACTCATGTCCTTGACACACACAGCGTGTATTGTCACGTTTAACAAACAGTAAGCATATATACTTCATATATTTTTCTGAGAAAACGTGTATGATATTTCTCTCTCTCTCTTACGCACATATACGTACACATAACATAACAAATTTTGGAGGATAACTTTTACTCTTCCTTCTTGGTGCTTAAATGTCCAAGGAGATCAATGAAAGGAACAAAAAGTTAAAATTTTTAGTGAAATTTGAGGATGAAAGGTTTGATTAGACTTCAGTTATATATACGCAATAGATTATTTGAGATTAGTCAATTAAGCAATTATGTATTCAATAAATCATAGGTTAATTACCACAAGCATGCAAGTCACCATATATAAAGCAACATACAACAAAGCACATAACACAGGATATAGTGATGAAGTGAAAAACACAAGGAAAAGAGATATCCATTACAAGGAAAACCTTCCCCAACAAACAATCCACTATAATCAATAGAAGTTTACAATTTAGAGTAAAAACCTTTACCTAAATTCCACCCCATAGATGAACTTATTATAGAAACTTTCTAATTCAAAACCTTTGAACATTTTGTTAGAAAAAATATTATGGAGTGAATAAGAAATTAACTTCTAATGTGTCCACTTGAACATGATATTAAAGTAGTGAAAATCCTTGAATCCAACATAGGAAATGATAGAGTATATGAGTTTATGTTCTCATTAGTTTGACATTGGGTTGGGCTTTAGGCATGTGTAGATTGGGCCCTTTTGATCAAATAAAAATAATATTTATTATTTTATTTTTTGAGTTAGTAAATCTGTATAAAGTAGTTATTTTTGAACAGTGTGTCTGTTCATTAACGTATATATTTATAGCCATTCATTAAAAAAAAAGATATGACCTTCTATTCAAACTATTCAAATTATTTGTTTTTTTGAAAGGAATCAATAGAAGAAAATATTTGAATCCGATTAGATTTGATTTAAATGTATTTGTCTAAGAATGAAAGGAACTATTCCGATTTCATCGAAGTTGAAGAATCAAAGAATTTATCTTACCGATTAGGCTAATTATAGAAGCTTTAATTGATATGACCCAAAGGTTAAAAAGACTCGAATAATCATTCTATGATGAAAATAGAATAACTATTTGTTTTGTGTTGTGTGCATTACATAGTGGGTATAAACTATACAATCAAATAGAAAAATTCCTGGGATGATTCATGAATTTGAAATAGATCCATGGGAGTAAGGAGTTATTATTGAAAGATCTAAAATTGGAAATAAATCTTATAAATTTTATGAATATGAAATCATGCTTTAAAAAAGAAAATGTAATCATGATCTAAAAGAAACGTATCCATTAGAAACATAGTTAAAAAAAAAATGGATCGATTGATTCATTCTAATTCATTGATTAAATCTTCTGGTATAAATATTGTAATGTAATAAAAAATAAATATTGGAAAAAGACGTGACTTTGCAAAAATAAATAGATATACATATAGTCAAAGAGAGAGAAAGAGACAATTTAGTTCGCAGAACACGGACCTTGTAGTGTTACTTTTCCATACTGTAAATCATTTTATCTTGAGAGACAGACGTCTGTGAGTCTCTAAGTACCACATATTATGTAAGTGGCGAAATATGTTTAAGGAAATTGTGAATGCTAGACTTGATCTGTATCATTCATCCTTCACACATTTGGTTTGTGAGTTTGTAATTATTTTGTAGATTTCTTCTTATATATACAATATCTATTTATTGTTTTTGCTTATCACACCTATTTGTATTATTGCTTATAATTAAATCTGTATGTTGTTCATATTTGCTTAATCACAAAAGTAAATTGTTGAAATATATCTGCTTGCTCACTCCCAAGTGTAGGAGATCGTAGCAATATAATTCTCGGAGTACCGAGATCAAATCACAAGGAGCGGGGTAAATTCAAAGACAATGTAATTAAACAACACTTTTGGTGAAGATGAAAAATAATTTTTTCTTGGTGATTGTTAACAATTAAATAACGATTGGTTTAAATAGATACTTTAAATAATAGGGCATCGGGGTATTTCCCTATATCGATATGAAATTCTTTGTGATCTAAGAAAATATATATATTTCATAATTGATTGTTCTTAGACAATGAAAAACCTATGATTCGATTGAACTGAGACAATTCAAGAATGCATGATAACTTAGATTAATAATGCAGTTAGAATAGTTTTCAGAAAAACTCATTTACTTTAAAACTTGATTTGTATTTGAAACTATTAGAAATCCATCTAAACAATAAGAAAAACATGATTGAACTTATTGAAAGCATGGAAGAACTAATATATCAAAAGAAATCTAATTGAACAATCAAATATGTTGTTGTCTAAAATTTTAGAAAGAATTACATTGAATATTAATACCGTATAGAAGAAACATAACCTCTAGCCCTAACTAAGAGTTTAGGCTGCCATTAAAGAAAAGAAAATACAAGTTTTTCTCCGCAAAATTCATTCTCCACAGCCTCCCTTCAAAAACCCTAACGTCAAAAGTGTACAAAGAAAATAAAACTTTTACTATTTAATTTTTGTCCAGATTTTCAGCAGCAACTTATGAGTTAATTTTGGCTTTCAAAAATTGTGAATATTGAAAAACTCAAAACTGGAAAGTTGTAGATATTTAAGTCACGGTTCTAGTCCATCTAGCATTGAGTCAATTGGATTTTTGAGGAGAGAGATATGCTCAAAATACTGATCAGTGCTCAAATCTGATTTTTCATTTTCAGATTATGCTTCTTTGATTTCTTTCCTTATTTGAAACTTCCAAACATGGTAAACGGCCCAAGCACTCCAGTTGCACCTTCTTAGACATTTAATCATGGTCCTTTAGCCCCTCTTTACTTCTCGGCCTCCATTCTCTCACAAACTCTTATATGCTCATTTTTTCACATCATTTTCTGAAAGTAGAAAATTACACACAATGAATGACATCTTATTTAAAAAATTATGTAAAGATAAATAATAGGGACTAATGCAAATCATAGCTTAATTACACAAATTAATCATAGTAATAAGGAGGTAACGCCAACATAAATATATAACAAATATATATATATATATATATATATATTTTTAAGTCGTTATCAATATCCAACACATTTTAATTATCTGCATGTTCCACATATGACTCACTTGCGCTTCATGACTGGAACCTCTAGTCAACTCTAAGAAACTCTTGAAGATTTGAACTACATGGCAGTAACACTGGGATAGCTTTGTAGCTTCAACCTTGATCATCAACTCCAAGAATATCGTTTTCATATCTACTTCTTGAATCCAATATGATGGTGAACAATATAGAATTAGGGTTTTGGACTTTTGATCTATGGCCAAGTGCTATCCCTCTCTCTGTCTTAGTGAACCTTAGCGAGCCTTTACATAGTCTAGCAATTTTTCCCAGCATTTTTTTCCTAGCGTTTTTACAAACCGCCGTAATAGATAAGCCTATACCAGTGCTTTTTGTCAGCGCTTTACAAAGCGTTGCCATAGGAGGCCTATAGCGGCGTTTTTCAAAAACGCTGGTATAGGAAGCCCAAAAGCGCTGGGATAGGGTTACTGATTTCCATTATGGAGAATGAGAAAGACCTGTCCCAGCGCTTATAAAAGCGTTGGGACAGGTCTTTCTCATTCCCTCTTGAAAACGACCTATCCCAGCGCTTTTAAAAGCGCTGGGACAGGTCTCTCCATTTCCGTAAAAGCGCTGGGATAGGTCTCTCCATTTCCGTATGGAGAATGAGCTGTCCCAACGCTTTTAAAAGCGTTGGGACAGGTCTTTCTCATTCCCTTATAAGAATGAGCTGTCCCAGCGCTTTTAGCGCTGGGACAGGTCTCTCCATTTCCGTATGGAGAATGAGCTGTCCCAGCGCTTTTAAAATTGTTGGGACAGGTCTCTCCATTCCCTTATGAAAAGAGGCCTGTCCCAGCGCTTCTAAAAGCGCTGGGACAGGCCTCTCCAAAACACTGGGATAGGTCCCTCGTACCATTTAAAAATTTTCAGACTTCCCACTTATTTTTTTCACCTTCCCACAACTTTGGCCTCTCGTTTTTGGTCTCCCTCTTCTTTGCTTCAGATGTTTTCCTCTCACCCACATTTTCTCTCCCTCTCCCTCTCCCTCTCCCTCTCTCTCTTCCTTAACCCATTTCCCCTCCTCCTCTCTTCTTCTTTGCTCAAAACCCACCATTTTTTTTCCAAAATTTCAAACACAAAAATATTACCCAAAACCACAAACCCTACCCAAAGCAAGGTAAGTCTCTCTAGCTCTCATTTCTATTTTGTAGCAATATTTGTATATATATTTTTTTGTTAAATTTCTGGTTTTTTATTTTTGATTTTGGTTGAAGTTTGGTTTGGGTTATGTGTATATTTTTGTGTAACTGTTGGTTGATTGTATGGGTTTTGGTTTTGGTTAAAGTTTAGTTCATTTTGTGGCTTTTCATTTTTGATTTTGGTTAAAGTTTGCTTTATTTTGGAGGAAATGTAGGTGGCAGTAGTGCTAACAAAAATTTTCTCTAAGGTTTACATCAGAAATCGTTAATCTGCCTCTGTACAAAGCAAGGTAAGTCTCTCTAGCTCTCATTTCTATTTTGTAGCAATATTTGTATATATATTTGTTGTTAAATTTCTGGTTTTTTATTTTTGATTTTGGTTGAAGTTTGGTTTGGGTTATGTGTATATTTTTGTGTAACTGTTGGTTGATTGTATGGGTTTTAATTTTGGTTTTGGTTAAAGTTTAGTTCATTTTGTGGCTTTTTATTTTTGATTTTGGTTAAAGTTTGCTTTATTTTGGAGGAACTGTAGGTGGCAATAGTGCTAACAAAAATTTTCTCTAAGGTTTACATTAGAAATCGTTAATCTGCCTCTGTACAAAGCAAGGTAAGTCTCTCTAGCTCTCATTTCTATTTTGTAGCAATATTTGTATATATATTTGTTGTTAAATTTCTGGTTTTTTATTTTTGATTTTGGTTGAAGTTTGGTTTGGATTATGTGTATATTTTTGTGTAACTATTGGTTGATTGTGTGGGTTTTAGTTTTGGTTTTGGTTAAAGTTTAGTTCATTTTGTGGCTTTTTATTTTTTATTTTGGTTAAAGTTTGCTCTATTTTGGAGGAACTGTAGGTGGCAGTAGTGCTAACAAAAATTTTCTCTAAGGTTTACATCAAAAATCGTTAATATGCCTCTGTACATTTTTTTTTTTTTTTAATTTCGATTCTCTGATATAAGGAAATTGGTATAACTTAAAATATTTCATCTATCTGATTATTACACTTAAAATCATTACCCTGTTGCTTGAAATCGTGTAGTTGGTAGTCATTTTCCCTTGCAAATATTGTCTTGATGGTGGCTTTGGTTGCTTGGCTCTACCTTGCAGATCTATTTGAGCCTTGTTTAGGGGCATTATGAGGCAATATGACAGCTGCAAATGCACTGGTGGAAACATATTATCTCTATTTAACTTATTATCCTCATTGTTTGTTAACCATCCTTTGTGTGATTATTGTTATTAATCCTCGAAAAACATATTTAATCTGGACTGGTTGATACTATGTTATAAGACTGCTATGTTAATCATTAGGAGATAGATTGTTGCATAATTTTCTGCAAATAATTTTAATTTTGAGATTGCTTTATACTGAAACACAGGGCAGGCTTTTATTTCTTACTTGGCAACTGTAGTTTATATTTGCTATGTTGTATTGTAGGCTATTTCTGTGGCTGAAAGAGTTGCTGATGAGTGTTGTGAACCTTCACCAGGTTAGGATGGTTCTTTGGTTGGTTATCAAGTCCGTCTTGATAGTGCAAGGTGTTTATATGCCTGCTCCACTAATTGTTTTTCAATGGTGCTTATAATATCAGAGGCATCATCTTATATTGCTTTGACTGCATTTTGTTGTTATTTTCTCAGTATTCTATAGTTTGACACAATCCATTTCACTTATCTTAAATCTTTTTCAAAGACATACAGTTTTGGAGTTCAGTTGTGATTTCAAATCCTGCCTTATGTGTCTTTCTTTTTGGGTTTTTCTTTTGTTAGTAATCTGATGTTGACGTGTTTGGTTGAGATGTTCTTTATAGTATATAGAATCAAGTGTTTGATGTTTTGTTTGGTGTGGGTATATAAACTAGCAGAGAGAGTTACTGATCACCATCAGTATACTTAGGACTAAACTGAAGTAGTAATCATGTTAGCAGTGCCAATTAAAATGTACCTTTCACGTATATATATATATATATATATATGTCAACTGTATCACTTATATTTGCTTTAATTTTGTGATCTCAGGAGTGAAAAAACAAAGCTTCTTTTTTGTACCACGGGCATTCTTCTTAGAAAATTTGCCGTATGCCCTTCTGTCTGATTGGGTGATATTACTGAATCTATTGTAATCTCTTTGGTACTCATGCTGATTTTTGATTTCATATCAGATCTAAATTTTGATTGTCAAGTTGTTACCTATCCAAAAAAAATAAAATTATTGTTATGTTGTGGTGGTGGTTGTTTTGGTTCTAGTACTATAATTTTTCATGTCTATAAATTGTGTAGATGCTTGAAATGCTTTACTTCACGAACTCTTACCGATCTATTAATGGCAACCTAGCTATTTTAAATTATCATTCTTTTTTCTGACGTATTTCTCTCTCTCTCTTCCCCCCCCCCCCCCCCCCAAAATTTTAGTGGATAAATCACAAGTCACTAATCTTTCTCTTTGCCATTCGCTTTTCTTGCTGCAGCCTTAAAAATCTAGTATGCTTAAGGGGTATTGAATATCATTCAAAGTGGAGTGAACATAACATTTATTTAAGATACTTCTTTGATTAAGATAAAAAGAAAAGCATATACTTGAAATGCCACTCCACTTTTTTTTTTTTTTAATGATTAAATGTCATTTAGAATATACTATTTTCTTTCATTTTAATTAAAGGATTATCCTAAATTAATTAATTGGTATAAGACTTAGTTTAGTTAAGTTGGTTGTGTTTCATACATTACCTTTAATGATACATAATAATTATTTCACCAAATTGTTTCAAATTAATGAATTTCTTGTGATTACAGCCATTATTAGTATAGTTTAAAGCAGTCTTTAGAAGTGACTGCAGTCACTTCTAAAGACTATAGAAAAGTGGTCTATCATATTGAGAAATAAATAGGCAAAAAATATCAATAAATCTTAGAGCAAATTACATTTTAAACCCTATACTTCAGAGGTGGTTCAAATTAAGGGGTGAAATTTTTTAGCATGTGTGTTTGTGTGTTGTGGCCTTATCTTGTCTTTTGGATTCATAATGAGCTGTTGAGGGTTCAGGCTAAAGCTTCCCTTTCCCACAATGATTTAAATTTTGTTTTTATGTTTTTTAATTTGTTAAAATTGATATGCTATTCTCTTAAGATATAGATAAAGATTTAGAAAGAGAACTTGTAACCTACTGGTTGTTGAATAGAATAAATCATGACAGTATGAGTATCAGATTACTAGCTAGTTCTTATTGACAATTTATTTTTACCTCTAATACATACATATATTTGATTAACTCTGCAGACTGACATTACAGCCATAGATAAAACAGTAACGGTTGTGTTGGATATTGAGAGTCTTGCACAATCCTCAGATAGAGGTTCGGGGAGCCCAAAAGTGACTGTGAGTAGCAAATCCCCTACATTGAAATCTTCACTACTCAACTTGCATGAACTATAATTCAACAACTACTCTCTCACCTCTATTGTTTTAATCACATACCTTGTGCTTTAAGATTGGTTAAATTATTTAACCAAAAAGAAGAAGATTGGTTTAATTACAAACCTTTTTTTTTAATCCATATGCTATTAACAATAATTAATAGAGGTGTGTCACATAAATGCCATGTGACTTATAAAAGTTATAAACCAATAATGGCCAGCATAATACGTCTTGAATAAAGTTTAGCACTCTTGTACTATCATCATTGTGTTATTTTAGTTTAATTTTTTTTTATAATGACAATACTTGATCCATTATATTTTCCAATTAGGAATTGCTGAAGCTTATAGTTTAAATTATTTAGAATTTATGAATGAACGCTTATACTATATGTGTTCAAAATTTCAAATTACTATATGTGTTCAAAATTTTAAATTAACTATCTCTTGAAGAATATTATTGGACTTCTTCTATTTCTATGATATTATTGGAATTATATTCACTTAAGTATTTAAAATCATTTGAACTAAACAAAACATTAAACTGTTTACTATTAAACCTAGGACTCTTTAGTCTTTGCTTATAAGTTAGACACAGAAGTCTCATATAATGGTTTTTGTGTTATGAAATTGTATGATAAATTTCCCTTCTTCCATCACAAAATTTTGGAAAGCTTGAACTACAATTTAATTAAGGTGAAAATACATAAGTGAGTTTTTGTTTATCCACATTTGTTTTTAGGATTCCCTATGAGTTTGGATTATTGGAATGACATGTGTTCATCTTAGCATCAATTATTTGATAATTATGAATTTGTGTGTTTGAAGTTCTATTAATTGTGTGTGACATATAGAAACTTTACCCTAGGTTGGGTAGGTTTTTTAATAAATTACAATTTATTTCTCTCTGTTTCTTAAAATTAGTGATTTGCTTTTATTTCTCTGTTGAAATTATAGAGATTATTGGTGTTTGCTTTGTTTTGCACGTTCTGTTTCATGCCCAAAACCATGTTGTGCCTTATGGAATGTTGGAAAGGGGTGGGTTGGAAAAGGAAAGGGTAGCTTTGTTGCACAATTGTCCCACTGTGTTTGATGTGGTGCATTTGGAATGAGGGAAGTACACATGAAGTGATTTGAAGAGATGTTTAAAAATTTTAGGGGATATTGGATACTATATGTTTAAATATGCTACCATTATTTAGGTTTGAATGCATGTAGTGGAAGCATGAGAACTAAGTTTATATTGAAAGTAAGCTCATTAATACATAAAATGATCTTGCACATTGTGCAGGTTAAAAGCTAGTTGGATTAATTTACGTCATTTAAGTTATCATAGTAGTGAGCAATGGTCATTTCTCTTTTGCAGGAGTGGCAGCTTGTTTGAAGTTTACATTCTTCTTTCCATGGGCAAACACTGGGATTGCTAAAGGGTGAGTAAGATCTACTTCTTAATTCCCTTAAATTGTAAAATAATGTGGTGGGTTGTTGTTTAGGAGCAAGCAGGTGGCTTGCATGGAGAGAAAAGGTGGAATATATTGGGAGTGTTGTTTGTTTTGTGAATGTTAACATATTGTTGTTCAATTTGTTGTCAATTTCTTGTATTTTGTCTAAGTAAATACATATAGTATGCTGTGGTGGGTGGTTGTTGGAGAGAAAAGGTGGAGTATTTTCTATTAGGAGTATTGTTTGTTTTGTGACTTATATTTTTGAATCTCAATGTGCAATGGTGAAATTGTAATGTAGGTGCGCCTCATAACATCCTAGACACTTGGGATGTTTGATTTTGTGTATATATAACATTCTAGACATTTGGGATGTAATTATAGATATGGTGTAATTAAATATATTTAGTTTCTTGGTTTAATGTATTATTGTATTTGCTATTGGAAAATATGAATTGTGGTTCATTACCGTTGCTATAAAATAGGTATTGGAAAATATGTATTGTAGGTACATTACAGGTGCTCAAAAAATATAATTTAAAAAAAAAAAAAAAAGACCTATCCCAGCGCTTTGAAAACCGCTAGAATAGGGTTTGGAATTTTTTTTTTTTTTTTTAAAAATAACCTATCCCAGTGCTTTTGAGAGCGCTGGAATAGGTACTGCCTATGCCAGCGCTTTTGAAAGCGCTGGTATAGGCCTTTTAAATTTTATTCATCCATGGCCTATACCAGAGCTTTTAGAAGCGCTGGCATAGGTACAACCTATGCCGGCGCTTTCAAAAGCGCTGGCACAAGTAGTAAAAACGCTGGTATAGGTTATATTCACATTTTCATAAAGGCTGTCCCAACACAAGTAAAAACGCTGGAATAGGGTTTGAAAGCGCTGGGACCTATCCCCACACTCAAAAGCCAGCGGTTTGAAGCGCCGAGAAAAAAAACGCCGGGATAGGAATTTTGACCCTATCCCAGCGCTTTTTAGGGCTATCCCAGCGGTTTTGAAAACGCTGGGATAGCCCCATTTTTTTGTAGTGCAAGTAAGGCACATAAAATACATCATTAGCCAACTTAATTAATAGGCCTTTTTATAATAAGTTTCCACGATTGATTGAGAGGTATGTTAGGAATGCAAAAACTAATTCCTTTTCCTTGAGCTGATTTTGGATCTTTATTTTGGAATTGAAAATGTATATGACAATTTATCAAAACTTACAATCTATCATGGTTTGCTAACACTTAACTTATTGAACCTCACAAACTTTCCTTTTGGCAGTCCATGACAAAACCCAAAACTTTCCTTTTGACAGTCCATGACAAAACCCAATACAAGTATAAAATCCCAATTACAAACAATGTTGTAGCATTTTGTTGCATCCCTAGATGAAATACACTTGTTCTTATCAAGCTTAACCAATCAGTTCAATCCCAAAAAACCACATTTCAAGTAGGCATTGCTGCAATATTGAATAATGAATACCGGTAAAAGGTATAAAAAAATTAAAAATCAATAATATTTAATCTTAATAATAGGATTTCCTGTTTGGGTTTTATCATTTTGCATACTAAAATATCCTCACACAAATTCTTAAACTCTCTAAAATATCCCTATTTTTTAGTTAAATGATTTTAAATTTAAAAACACAAATTAGTTAAAAGAGTAATTTACTATTTTTAAAAAAATTCCTAAGTTTTAAGCTTTTTCTTTTCTCTTCTCCAATCTGAATTACCAATTTTTATTTTAAATTCAAAATTTCAAACTTTTATCAACTCTCACGTAGAGAAAGATCCTAAACATTATGACACTATTCTATCTTACTTTTAAACATTATTAAATAAATACTCACAATTATCTATACTAATAATAATAGGTTTCTCTGTTTGGGTTTCATTATTTTGCATACTAAAATATTCTTATACAAATTCTTAAAATCTTTATAATACCCCTATTTTTAGTTAAACAATTTTAAATTTAAAAACGCAAATAGGTTAAAAGAGTAATTTACTATTTTTAAAAAAGTTCCTAAGTTTTAGGTATTTTTTTTTTCTTTCTTTCTCTTCTCTAAATTGAATTACCACTTTTTATTTTAAATTCAAAATTTCAAAATTTTATTAACTCTCAAGTAGAGAAAAATCCTAAAAATTAGGACAGTGTCTTTATCTCACTTTTAAATATTATAACACTAAACCCAAAATAAATAATAAATAAAAAAAGAGCCTCATCGCAAGCGTGTGTGATAAGACAAGTAATGTGTGTGTGTGTGTATGTGTATTAAAATATGAATTCAATAACTTGTTATTGAATTCATATTTTGAAAATTTCACTATTGGATTACACGTTCTATATGTTTTGAAAAAGCATACCAATATTCATGCCAATTAGTTATTATTTACCATTCAATCCATAAATTCATCTTCCCTACATTATTTTAAAATACAAAAATTTAAATTTAAACAATTGATTGATGACATGACTATTGATATTTAATCATTTTAAAATTTTGCAAGTATGGAAAATGCACGAAGATATTAATCCAATTATTGATTTGTTAAAATTCGCATTCAATTAAAAAATATTTAATGGTGTAACATTGCTTAAAATTACTTCTAGTGTAACTTGAATCCGATCCTATATTGAGTGATATAACATTACTAAAAGTTATACTTGATGTAACCTGAACTCAACCCCATATATATATATATATATATATATATATATATGAAAAGCCATCCAATTAGATTTTAATCAGAGTCTCAATTTTGCACCGTGAGTCCCATCTTTTTTTTCCTTTTGTGCCAAGTGAATTATTAAGTATAAAAATTGAAGAGTCCAAATCTAATTAGATTTCAATTGGAGTTCAAATTTGTGTCACATGTCCATATAATTTTTTAATTTTTGTGGGAAGTGAATTATTGGATGCAAAAACCGAAGAGTCTAAATTCAATCAAATTCTAAATTATATATATATATATAAAATGAGAAACCATTATATACTTTAGAAATATATAGTTTAAAAAATGTGTAAACTAATATCATATAGAATTGAATATCTTCTAAAAAATAGTATATAATTTAAATTGTATAATTGTAATTTTTTTTAATTGAACCATCGCATTACATTAATAAGCACAATGTATAGGGCTTAATTTTCTTTGTGCATGTACAGGCGTCTAGATATGAGGAGAGGGAGGAACTGACTCTAGAGAAAGGAGCCGTATAAATGATTCTGTACTTTTTGATCTTTTTTTTTTTTTCTTTTTCTTTTTTTGGTTAAAAATATTTCATACTTTTGATCTTTCTTTTTGCTGAATCTGTACTTTTTGATCCAGATCATGGATTGCAAATCTAGAAGATATTTGATATGCATTTCTCGTTTATTTGATGGATTACAATTGATTTCTGTGATAAGGGAAAGATTTCTTTGCCCCTTAGTGTCCATTTGATACAGTTTATTTGGTTAAAATTGAAATCTTTTTTGTTAAAAGATACTATAAACAAAAGTAAAAGTTAATTGAAATAGTACATTAGAACCTATGAATAGTATCAAAAAATAAAGTAAGACCTATAAATAGTAGCAAATATAAACTAAATAGTAAAATAAGCTGGCTTTTTAAGCCATGCCTAACACAGCCTTATTAAGGTAAAAAAATGGCTAATTTTTTTTTTCCAAAAAAAAAAAAAAAAAAGGCTAAATGTAAATGGGAGCTTCAGTAATTTTTATACACGAGATTACTTTTCAGCAAGGGTGCTACACAACATCCTATGTGGAAGTGTTCTTTAACACTTGAATGGTGGAAGTATTTTCACTTTTTAGTAGTTGAAAATTCATATTGGATTCCTTATTATCGTTGTAGGCTTGCTGCACATTAGGTTTTCATTGTGAGTGGCACTATACAACTTGCTGCACATTAGGTTTTCATTGTGAGTGGCACTATCGCACATGGAAAAATATTGTTTCACACTCATTATACATCTACTGTTTTACACAATATCCATAATTGATGCACAAATATTCACATTTTAAACACTTAAAGTGGATGTGAGAGAAGATTCTCATAAAAAAGAGGATGTGAGAGAATCCATACCCATGAGTTTTTTTTTTTTTTTTTTTTTGCAAAAATGCATGTGACATTCTTGGCCTGCAGGTACTCTAATATGAAGTGTGTGTTTCTACCCTTTCAGTCAAAAAAAAAAAATATGAAGTATGTGCTTATGCTTACTTCCTACCAAAATCAAATTGCCAAAACTTGTGGTGTGGCTTCCTTTAAAGAAAGCATTGCCTCCAAAAGGCCATTGAACTTCATTGCAGTCTACCAAACGACCATGAACCCATAAAAATTTACAATTTTTTGAATGATTCGCAACTCCACTAGAAAAGTCATGCACTAGCTGTGTTTATGTGGTGCAAAAATATATAGTAGTTTTTTGTTCTTGCCAGTCAAGCTTTGCCACCTCAGCCCTCCTGGCCTCTTCCTCTATGGCCCTCTATTCCCAGGAAAACCATGGAGTATTGAGAGATGCTTTTGGCCTTTGAGATGCATCTTAAATGAAGACTTATCTATGCACCAAATATTACACACCTTGCACCACTTACTCTGCTTTACAATTTGCCCTCCACCTTCCCTTGCAAGCTCCAACTTTTGTAGGTTAGACATGTGCTGTTTACCTTCTAAGTGTTGCTGGAGTGCATCATCATCCATGCACCAAACATTACAAAATTCACACTTCTTTCGCTCGCTCCTTACCCCAGCTACCTCAGCACCATCCTTCCTGCCAAATTTCAATTCTCCTACTATAGCCCTATGCTTGTAACCTCTTATGTGCGATTTGTAAGTGACAGCACTTGAGCAGGGCACCTGGCAGACCTTGCAAAAAAAGGGATCCGTCGGATTTTCAAGTGGATGACTAATGTAAATTGGGTGCTGCTGTTGATGTGGCAGGCATTGTTTGCTGAAAGTTGGTGCAAGCCGTTTAAATCCTGATAGACTTGGAATTGGCCGTGGCTGTTGATGTGGTAGGAATTCTTTGCTGCTAGTTGGTTCAAGCTGCTTCAATCCTGATAGTCCAGGACTTGGACTTCTATTAAGCCTTGGACTTGGACTCAAACTTGAACTTGAAGCCTGTACCTGGTTTGAGGAAATATTATAGGTCAGCTGATACTAATAATTAAGAACAGTGCCAGTGAATGAAGCACCAGCAGTTGGTCCATCAATATATACAAGATTCTGAATACAAAAAAGAATGGGTGCTGCATTCCAATGGCTATGGCAATAACCACATTTAAAAAAAAAAAAAAAAACACTGAAATGCTCAGAGACTATTTTCCATATGGGTGTGTGCATCCCAAACCCAACTCAAAAGGAATACTCGAACCATCAAGGTAGTGTAGGCATTTATGAAGCCAACATCCTTCTCACTTCTTAACAAAATGAGACTAAAGTTCACACAAGAGGGGGACAGGAGGGGGAAAAAACCCTTTTTTATTACTTTTTTTTTTTGCTAATTAATCAATTGAGTAAGAAGGGCTGAAAGGCTTTAATGGTATGAATCCCAAGCCCGCCTCAAAAGGACTATTATAATCCTAGCTTAGACATTTATAATCATAGCCCCAAATGATAAAAGCTTTGTTGTATCACAAGAATGATAAGTTTTTAGGGTGAATGTAACTACCATTAACTATATTCAATCAATAAAATCAAGATGCAAAAACCACAAGGGGTCAGATGGTGAGTAATATAAATGAAGCAGTCCAAGCTAATTATTAATCACTTGGATACTTCTCTAGTTACAATAAATAATCAGTTATATTGTGTTACCTGCCTAACAAGAAATAAGCGATTCTCTTACCTCAGCCTCTGGCTGGTTACCAGTATTCTCACCCCTTTCCAGTCTATAATACATATAACCTCCCTTCTCAATATTAACCAAACCAGAAGAAGTATCAAGACTCTCTCCACTTGGCTACGAAGCTTTGATGCTGTTCCATCAACCATCTGGCTGGTTATCACTATCACTGACCCTGGGAATCCTCCTAACAAAAATAACTTTCCTCGTATATGTCAACCAAGAGAAAAGAACAGCATTTATTAAAACTTGTGTGTCTGCACTTCAACTTCATTTGTCATGTCCAGAAAGTTTTTCATTAAAAAGTCACCATGGGATTAAGTGTTAGATGTAAAATATAAAAGGGAGAATGAGAGAATGTTGGATATTGATGAGAAACCCTGCCCAACATATATTTATTACTCAACTCACCTAATCCTTGAACCCAATTAAATTGGGGTTGGCTTGGCCATGGATTCTCAGCAACTAGTTCAACTACATGTATTCTTTTCCACCACTCTATTCTACTTAGAAGCATTCTCTATGTCACCTCTCTAATTAAGATATCCTTCTTCATTACTTCTACTCATGTTATTTTAAGTCTCCCTTTACCTCTATTCACTCCTACTTGAGTAAAATAACTCTTTCTCACTAGCGTATTAAATGGACTCTGTTGCTTATGATCAAATCATCTCAAAGGACTTTTCCTCCCTTTTTTTTTTTTTTTTTCCTTTTCTCGATAGGATCCCCCTCAACTTTTGAAAAAAATTACTTAATTCCTTTTCCTAGTATTTCCATTTATCCAACTTTACAATCTCATTTTGGCTTCATTAATTTTATGAACAAGTTGCTTCTTTAACAACCAAAATTCTATACCATAAAGCATAACAGGTCTTATAGTAATCTACAGAATTTTACCTTTAACTTAATAGGTATTCTAAAGTCATATAGTACTCCCAATACACTTCTCCACCTTATCCACCCTACTCTTATTCTTTTAGTGATCATTATAAAATTTGTGTCATGCATCACTGACATTAAAAGTTGATTAAAACCTGTGATGAAGATGCATGCCACACATTCCTCAAGCCTTCAACTTGTCCAAGACAAAAAGTCAGACAAACACTATTATCACATAAACAGTTCGTGGGAAGGGAATGAAAGGTCAAATCAGAGACTTGTGAAGGTAAGTAAGTGTTATTTGAGACCTATTAAAAAAAGTAAGTGCTATTTGAGAAATCGCAGGAGCTGTCAACATATTGGTCTGACAACAAAACACACTTGGTTTTGCATGCAATCTAGTCATCAATGCTCAAACATCAGACTGCAATTAACAACACCCATTTGACAAAAGTCTACTAGGCATCACACTTTGTTAATTGAATTTGTTTTATGAGATTGAAACACAATATTGGGTCACAATTAAGTTTGCAAGCAACTACTACTTATAAAAAAGATTCTATGAACTGAAAGGACTACGGAATAAAACACAGAATTTCACAGAAAAATATCCAAATTTAGTGAAACATGATACTAAGAACTCATTAGGCCATCATTGTTGTCATCAATTACAACATACTGCATTGATGAAAATATGACATATCCTCACCAGAAATGGATCGATACCAGTCTTCCTCTGATATGACAGCTCCCGTTTGATTGCTAGCTCCACTGGCATTATGTCCTCCCTTCTCTCATCACCCATTTTCCGTTTTAGTTGTAACCTCTGCAATATTTGACCTGTAAGTTCCCTATTGGTGCACTCACATTATAGATTCAAACTTAGGATGGTGCCCAAGTAGCACAGCTCCAAATTTGAATATGGAAAAAAAGAAAAAAAGAAAAAAAAAACAGCAATTTAATTACCTAAATTTGATATTTTAAATCAAGCTAGAAGTGTTTCACATGATTATACTATAAGATTCACTGAGTTGAAGGTTGTATCAGAAAATGATATTACTTAATCAAAAGATAATCCTAGGTACAGAACACAGTTGATTGAAATCACACAATAAATCCAACTTGAAATGAGGAATTATATACGTATCGGGGCATCTCATAAATTAGTAAACAGGGGGTATACTATGTTTTTCTTCATACTTAAGTATCATTAAACCTAAGAGAGAAACAAGCATACAAGTCAAATATTATATTCTATTTGTGCAGAACTTGTTCACTAGTAATTACTAACTACCACTGTACATAAACAATAACATTAAGGGTAAATTACATTTTAAACTCTATAATTTAGGGTCCGTTTGGATACAGTTGAAAACTGAAAAACATTGTAGTAAAATAATTTTTAAATATGTGAATAGTACCGTGAGACCCATTTTTAATGAAAAAGTTATTGAAAAGAGAAATTTGTGGGTCCATGAATAGTACATAGGTGTGCACTGTTCACGAAAAAGTCAAACATTTTGGCTCCAAAAAAAAAAAAAAAGTAACTGAAACGCAAACGTGCGTTTAGGAAGCGCAAAACGCGCTTCCCAAACGCACACTTAGTGGGTGTAACAAATTAAGCCCTCTAGTTTCAAAAAGTAACAAATCAAATCCCACCCATTTGAGTTGAATTACAAAGTGTTTAGAATTTAATACGTGTTTAGACCGAGGGTTTAATTTGTTACTTTTTGAAAACCGCAGGACTTAATTTGTAACTATAGGGTTTAATTTGTTACACTCTTAAATTATAGAGCATAAATTGTAATTTTCCCTAGCACTAATATGGGAGAACACAAAATGAAGCCCTTAAAACTACCCATGATGTGCATTGGATTATAAAATATATGGCTTTCAAAAATAACAAAACACCCACATAGCCAAAAGTTGTGTAGCCATGAAAGAATACAAAACCAAGCACAAGTTAACAAAAACACAGCCAAAAGACACCCAAGAAAAAAAAAGAAAAAAAAAAGCAACTTGATAATAATCTCTTAAAAGAATTTATTTATTAATAAATGAGAGTGAGAGCATTAGATTGAAGCTCAGTTTCCAGGAAAATCAAATCCAATAAAAAGTGGGGAAATGTAAAAACATGGTCATACATGATACATGCAGAGTGAGAGATCATTTTTAAACTAAGAAAACCATAAACAACCCAAGTAATAATAATAAGAGTATATTACGTTTTTATTAGGAAATTTAATAATGGCAAAATGGGAGTCCATAAACGAAGAAGCTCATGTTAGAGAAACAAAGATATTAGAGAAAGAGAAAATGTTTACCAAGTTGATAGTTTGAGAAATGAGGAAGGACTAATAATTTGTTTGGAGCAGCGAGGTGATGATCAGTGTCACATTTGTTACCATTGGATTGAAGTTCAGGAGTCGGAAGGACATCTCTCACTCTCAGTGAAGAGGAAGTGTGCAGCTGGCACATTGAAATAGTGTGTCCTACTTTCTCTACAAAGTAAAAAACAAAAAATGAGTGTGTTTTTTTTAGTCTAAAAATAATAGACTTTAAATAACTATAAAATAAAAATTTTAAAACAAAAATGAGGCAGTATAATAAAATGACATGAAATTGTTTTATTAGATAAAAAGTGGGTGTTTTGGGAATAATTATAAACTAGCTTCTTGTTTATTTTATGTATTGTAATCTCATATTACTTTTTGTTGTCTCAGTTTTATTTTATGTATTGTTTTCTCAGTTTTATTTTAAATAATAAATCTAACTTTTAGCATTTGAAAATGAGCTAGTTTTTAGAATTTTTTTTTTTTTTATTATCTTACATTATGCAAATAAGTTACCCAAAATAGGTTTTCAAACGAACATTAAACACTTATGATGTGGCATTTATAACGAAAAATATGAATGGAACGATTGCTGATGCAAATGAAATATATCTTCTAAGAGGTGAAATTCAAATTCTGAAACTTCAATATATAAAATCTAAAGAGCCCTAAATTATATGGTTTTACTTACTTATCTAAATGTATGCATTAACATCTAGACTTGTTGAGACTACCCTAACTTTGGTTTTACAAGTCAAATTGTCACTCTAGACTAGAGTTTCATGTTGATCACATCTTGCGTAATTTTTTTTTTTTTTTTTTTTTTTTTTTTTTTTTTTTGTGTTTTTGATTAATTGACTTCTCTCATTTGAACTCAATTTATTTCACCTTGGTGGAAACTTTTTCAGCCCAAACCTAATTTGTCTTAACTCAAAACCTTTGGTTGTCAATGCTTTCCTTTACTACTTTTATTAAAGTGTTTTCCTTTACTTTAGACCATACAAAAATCACAAACGGGGATACTGGGCTTTTGCCCATATTTAAAAAAAAAAAAAATCTAATACAATGTCTCTATTTTGAAACCATTTAGACCCGTGTCCCTGTTTTAGTACTCGATTTAAAAAAATCGAGTTACAAGTGGAACTCAACATTGCTAATGTCGAGTTCTATGCATATTTTGCCACTTAATTTTTTTAAAAAAATTAAGTGAAATTCGACTTTGCTAAAGTCAAGTTTCAATAAAAAATTTATATATAACTCGATTTTGAGGATATTGAGTTTTATACTGAACTTGATGTTGTTATAATCAAGTTTTAAAAACAGGGTACAGACTTAAATAGTTTCAAAACAGGGATATATTGCTGTTATTTTTACAAAATAAGGGCAAAAACCCAATATCCCCACCACAAACTTGAAACAAGCACAAAAAAAAAAAGCATCTTCTTAGGTTATCTAACTTAATGAGCTTGCATCTTTGCTTGGAACTACAAATTGATCATATCTTTTTGTCTAGAGACATATATACCTTGTTTAATGAGCTTGTATTTCCCTAATCCACTTTGCAATATGTCTGTCACTTACCATCTTCTTCTTCACCTACTTTTGATGCTTCATCTTGGCTTGCTTCTCCATTCTTTCTCTTAAGTTCTTCACCCTCTTCACTTTTTACTTCTAATCCACAGCTCATTTCAACTTCTCCTTCTACCACTCAACCAATCTCTACTCCAATAATACCTCAAACTTAGCCACAACATTCTCCTAACATTCATGCTATGTCAAGTAGGTCTAAGAGTGGTATGTTTAAGCCAAAGCAATGCCTTATATCTCACATTGATTACACTTTAATGGAACTACTTTCATTTAAGATTTCCTATCAGCAGTTTCCACAGTGGTGCCAGGCCATGTCAGATGAATACTCAGCTTTACAAAGACAACATACATGAACTCTTGTACTTTCACTAGTTGATAGAAAATATTGTGGTATAAAAATGGGTCTATAAGCTTAAACATAATAGTGATGGATCCATAGCTAGGTACAAGGCCAGTTTGATAGCAAAGGGATTCTATGAACAAGAAGGCATAGACTTTAAAGACACAATCAATCCAATTGTTAACCCCCAACAATTCGACTAATTCTACCTTGGCAGTTTAACTCATTGGCCTATCAAACAGTTGTATGTTAGTAATGCTTTCCTAAATGGATTGGTCTGAGAAGATGTTTACATTGCATAACCTCCAACTTATGTTGATCCTCAATTCCCTCAACATGTCTACAAATTACAAAAATAATCTATGACCTCAAACAGGTCCGTGGCAGAGCCTAGTTTGAAAGGTTTACGCTTTTTAAGCAAGCTCTCATGCAAAACAGCATGCAGCTCAACTCAAGTGTTGTTTTCTATCAGGATCACACATGGCAGGTTGTATTGTCAAAAGCCTCTGTACTACAAGTCATGGTCTTAGCACTGTAATATACTATTAATGAAACAGTGTGTTTTGAAGATAAGTTGGTGGAGTAAATGAGAGCAGTTTATTAGTAGAATTACTTATGCAATGGCTAGCAGTTGCAATAGACTATTACTCTGCTGAGTCTGCTCTGCTATAAAAGAAACATAGCTCGTTTTGTAATGATAATGAAGCAATTCATTCTTGATATTCATTAAAGATTTCTTCGCTCAGTTTCTTTCATTCCCTTGTGTTTCTTACAAATCCAGCCACCAAATTTGACTAGTTAATTACAAATTAAAAACCTTAACTTGTCTAAGAGACCGGGTTTAAAAAGTATGGGTGCAATTCTGTAATGCCTATATCCGTCTCAACCATAGAAATAAGCAAGTCTTGTTCTATTCTAAAACTGTTCTAAAACTTTTATTTCCAGCATTAATTTAAAATGATTTATTAGTTGCTTGAAAGGCATTTTGGAATAAATGCGTTTTACCATGATGACTACAAGATGCTATTGTCTTAGCTCTCCCAACATGTTCTGAAAAAGAGCAGTTCAGGTAGGCATTGCTGCAATACTGAATGCTACAAGTTTCAAAATATTTGCTCATATATAGGGGGTTTTAGGAAAGCAGGGCTAGTTTTTGTCTATAAGATGTATTAGGCGTAATACAAGTACTATTTAATCACAAAAATATACGTATTGGTTCAAAATTACATTTTTTTGCAGTGAATTTTTTTTGATAAATTGATATTTACAATGAGGAGGGGGATATGAATCCTAAATATCTCTATTGGAAACGCCAAAAGATATTAGTTGAATTACAAGACTCTTGGCTTTTTTTCTTTGTATTTATAGGTGCCTATATATGAGAAAAGGGGGAAACTAACTCTAGAGACTAGAAGTCATATGCGCTAAGTTCAAACAGATTTTCACTGTTTTCTTGGCAAAAATAAAATTCTGTGTCATGACTTTAGCCAATCTCAATTATCTGTTTGGTCCTCTTTTCCTTCTGAAAAGCATGTAGCTGACCAATATGCTTTTGACCTTCAAGGTGCTCCTTGAAATTATGATCACCCATGCACCAAATTTTACACAATCCACACCACTTCGGTTGGTTTGGGATTTCTTCTCCATGTTTTAATGATTCCAGTTCCTGCAGTTTGTCCTTGTGCTTTTTTCCTTGAAAATGCTGCTTCAGCAAAGTTTCATTCATGCATGTTACTTTACACAATTCACACCATTGTGGCAGGTTTGGGATTTCTTCTCCATGTTGTAACAATTCCAGTTGTTGTAGTTTCTCCTTGTGCTTTTTTCCTTGTAAATGCAGCTTCAACAAAGTTTCATTCATGCACGTTACTTTACACAATTCACAACATTGAAGCTGGTTTGCTTTCTCTCCTCCATATTTCCTATTAAGTTCCAACTCTTCTACTTTCGCCTTGTGTTTTCTTCCTTTAAAGTGTTGCTCGAGATTAAAGGCACCTGAGCACTGCACTTGGCAAATCTTGCAAAATAAGTTATCTATCTGATCCTTAAGCATGACACTACCATGAGATAGCCCGGGCTGCTCAGGTTGCAGGTATTGAAGGCAGTTGGTCAGCTCTTTCCGCTTTATCCCTGAAAGATGTGTGCTTGGAACTGGACTTGAACTTGGACTTGGACTTGAACTTGGCCCTTCCAATGATCTTGGGCTGTGGTTGGGACTTGAAAGTGAAGATAGCACTGAACGATTTGTTCTTGGAACCGGACTTGGACTTACACTTGCACTTGGCCATTCCAATGGTCTTGGGCTGTGAATGGGACTTGAATGTGAAGACAGCACCTGAAAAGGGGGGGGTTGAAGTTCCCATTACAAACAACTTAGCTGAAGAACTATACCCTAGCAATGCATCTACTGAAGAAACCTATTGTGTAAAAATCAAAATCTTTGAAGACACTAGACAACTTCGAGTAATTTACACCATTATATCAAAGCAAAATGTGCTCAAAAACGAAATTACTGATAACCAAATCAATTGTATGCACATGAAATTTTCACTAAGCATATTGTATAGCTAGATTCCGAAACTCAATTTAGACTCTACCACAAAAAATTTATATGCATTTCATAATTTATATCTTCATTGTGAAATATCTCTGCTTCTTATGTCATGGGTGCCATTTTAAGATAGAACAACTGCACATCTGGTCATTCTTCAATGAAGACCAATAAACATATGACAGCATCTAATAATCTGGGCCATACGAAACATTATAATTAACAGAGATATTAATTTTTAGTGCCTAATAAACCTTCCTTCGAATTCTCATGCATTCTCTGACAAAGCAGACTAATTAAACTTTCCATGTGGGAGAGAGGAAAAAGAAAATGTAAGTTGGGTTCGACATCAACTAGATATGGACTGTATCTTCAAATCCAACTACAGGTCTTGATTTATATGCAAGTCATTTATGCTTTTGAAAAAAAGTTGCACTTGAATAAGGAAAAAATGATATTCACAGCAGAGCCTCAAAAGTAACTTGGTTAAAGTTTAGGGTGTCTGAAAGACAAGAGAAAGGCTATAAAAAAAACTTTAGTTGAGGCAAAGGGATATAAATCATTGCCAGTGAGAAAAATTCAAGCAATCTTCTGTTTAAATCCTCACCTGCAAAGGCATAAGATCTTTCAAATCTTCATCTAATGTAAACTGCAACATAGCTACCTTCCTCCTATATGCTAGCTCTCTTTGGATTGCTACCTCCACAGGCATAATGTTCTCCCTTCTCTCCCCTACCATTTTACATTCAGTTGTCCTCCTCAACATGTTGTTTACAATTTGTTCATCAATATACTCAGTCAGTCAGTCAGTCCTTATACCCTATCAAGAAGATTGGCCAAAGAGCCATTATAATTAACATCATAGTAATCATAGATATGCATTAGTTCAAAATTTTCTATTAGAACTTCTATAAAGAGGAAGCAACAAACATGTGACATTATTCTTAGTGCAATGAATGAGAAAAATGTAAGACAAGTCTTAAACAATGAAACAGTAAACAATCGTGATACTAAAGCCATTGCATTGCCGTCAAGGGCTATAAGATTGTGAATTTGTGATCCTCATCCATCATATAGATGAGAAACCCAAGCATACCCATTAACAAATTACACTCCACAAAACAAGCAAGGCCACTTTTTTACTCACAATTTCAAATCAAACTCCTCGAAGAGAGAGAGAGAGATATATATAAATATAAATAAAATAAATAAATATATATATATATATATATATATATTTATTTATATATAATACTGCCCAAATGCCAATATAAGGGAAAAGCAAACTCTGAATCTTAATCTTCTATATCTAACTAAAATCTATATAAAAGTCATTGAAAGAACACATATGACACATAACCCATCAATTATTTCATCTAGATGGTGTGTATAATCACATTCAACAGTTATAAGACAGCTCATTTTTTTCAGGAAACAAATACCCAATAAATTTGGAAAAAGAAAAAAAGAAACTGGAAGACTCATTAGGCAAAACTTGTAGAGTTTTCACTAGAGTACACAAATCAAACACCTAGATAAGAGTTGAAAAATGAAGCCCATTTTCTTGGAAAACAATTTCCTGGGAAAAAACTGGAAAGGAGAAAGGAAATATCATCTGGGGTTGGGAGTTACTAACTCTGTTGAGGATGATAGAGAAATTAGACTCACCAAGATACAATTTTGGGCCACTTAGATTTTTCTCTTACTTTGCTTTCATGTTTTGGATAACATTGTTGCTCTCAGAGTTGGAAGCTAAAAAAAAAAGGGTGAAATTTGTCACTGAAGAGAGAGAGAGAGAGAGTGTATGGTATGAGAGAGCAGGGAAAGTACATGCAATGCAATGGCCAAATGGTGGTTGGGAAAAGCTAGCAGGATACTAATTTTGGGAAATTCTAAGGAGAGATTGGTCATTAGGAAATGAGTAAACAGGGGTATTATGGTCACTTAGGTGTACAAATAACGAAACTTTGGGTTCAGATCCTTTTTCAGGTGAAAATAATGTGATTCTTTAATACCCAAGTGCACTCCTTTATTTGCTCCCAAAAAAAAAAAAAAAAATACACTCTAGTACTGACAAGAAATTAAAAAAAAAAAAATCTACTTGCAACAAAAATGTGCACAATTTTTGCTATAATTTTTTAAGTGTTTAATTGTAATGGGTGGAAAAAAAAAAGGTAAATAAATGTGAAAATAATATGTAACCAATCACAATTTGTTATGATAAGAGTATCGTGACAAAAATTGTGAGTTTGTTTTCTTGTGATTTTAGAAGACCTCTTTTAGAATTTGATATATTTTTCTTGTTTATTTGTGAAGTGCAATTTAATTTTTGTGATTGGGTCAAGCTTTTTGACTGTTTGGACCAGTCTCAACTCAAGGTTAATTCTATCCCAGGCTGGATTGGACTATTTATTGCAGCTATATTACTGTTATTTATTATTATTATTATTATTTTTGAGAAGATGCAGATATATTAGATGATTGTATAACTTCAATTGTTGGTGCATATCTGTTATTTGGAGAGGTGCAAAACTTTGCTGCTCACAACTTAGCTATGTGGTAGACCTGTTTAAAGCAGGTACATGCTAAATTGAGTATAAATTAGAAACTTATTGAATTAAAATAAGTTGTTATTCCTCTACCTTTTACTTGATTTTTTGAAAGGTTGGGTCAACTTGGTATGACTTGAATTTTTTTCAGGTTCCTTTAACATATTTTCTAACTTTATTACTACACTTAAAAATGGAAGTTATACATAAATCCTTGAGTTTATATTTCAATAATTAATTCTACTAGTCTACTAGGCCAATAGTTTCACAAAAGAAGAAAACAAATCATGTATACATTTTATATAGAAAATGAATTATCTATAAAAGTAACTAAGTATGCATTTGGATTAGTGTTTTACTAAAAACTTATTTGTTTATTTGCCTAAAGTTGGTAAAAGTATAGTTGTACCTTAAAAAATAAAAAAAAAAGCTTCAAAAAGTTATACATCAGAAAATAACCTTAAAAAAATTGAAAAAAATTAATTCAAACTCACACATATATAAAGTTTTAAGAATAAAATATAACATGTTATGTAAAGGAAAATAATATATATAATTTGGAAGAATATATATAATGAACTTTTAAAAAAAACCTACTCAATGTTTGTAATAGATTTGACTATGAAAATATTTATATTTGAGAATTGCATGTCAAGTCGACAAATAAAGTCATTAGTATTTTCATCTATATATAAAATAATAGGTGAAGCAGAGAGAGTGTGAAATTGAATTCCAAATTAGAACTCTAATTTTGTGCCATGTGTCTAGAATCTGAAATTGAAGTTGAATTTTGCATCATGTGCCAAAATGTATTTGGGCTCATTCTCATTAAAACCATTTCTATGTATCGGGTCAAGTGAGTTGCTGTGCTAATTAAGTTTTTTCTTGATTTTGTAGTCAAACGTGAAAACCAAAGAGATTAATATCGGTGATAAGAACTTGATTTGGGTACATTGCATAATTTCCAAAAAGATAGCAAAGCCAGAGTTTGCATTTTTGTTATAAATTGCTTACAAAGTTTGCATCTTTACATTTGCACTGAGTTTCGGATTAAAGTGCTTTCTTCTTGGTTCTGACATTGAGTTTTCTTTACTATTCACTTACAAAGTTTGCATCTTCACATTTGTTATAAATTGCTAATATGTGATTAGATGCACATTATGCCTAAAATTCACTATCCTTATATTTGGCTTTTTGTTCAGGTTGGGCACCTATAACAATGAAGAAAGCACTGCTGTGGACCGATGGATGATACTTTTTGCAAGCTGCAAAGGAACTTAGTGATCAATGGAATCTCACGTGAATTGGAGAGGACCCGACTGTAGATGTCTGGATGGCAGATGTAAATCACTATGTTTTTAAAATGTTTAGTGAAGATAAAAGTTATGAATAATGTAAATTTTCCTGAGAGAGATTTATTATTCTATATTTACGCAAGTTTGGTCGCTTTCTTGGAGTGGATCACTCCACCCTGTCTTTCTACTGGAATTTTTTATTCAGATTGTTACAATTTAATTCGAAATTTTATTTGAATTTTCCTATTGTTGTTACTATCATATATTATCATTCCAATTGTTCAATTAGAATCTGAAATTGGAGTACAATTTTACCATACATGTGTACAATCTAATTATTTTTAATTTTGCTATCATGTGCAGAAGCCAATGAGATGAAATTAATAACACATTAAACACTCATACTTTGGGAATCGGTAGTACCAATCTAAATCCATTGGACTTGCTTCGTGATAATACAACTATGAAGGATGTATAAAAACACACACAAACCCATCTCTCTATAAAAAGAGATTGGAGAGAATTTCTTTTATTAGCCATGGAACTTCAGAGGTTTTTTCTTCACACAAATGCCCATCATGTTACAAAATGATCTATCGTAAAACTACAAAATGAGTACAACTTTGAGGGGTTTTTTTTTTTTTTTTTTAATTTTAAATTTTTTAAGCTGCAAAAATTTCAATCACCAATTGAGATTGAAGATTCAAAAGCGTGAATGGATCTTTTGGATAAACATTGTCACCAAGGTTCATCTTTCTGTGTAAACTATATATACTGCTAAGTTCTGTTAATGAAATTTTTTAGTTAATAATATGAATTTAGACTTAACTAAACCTTTTAAACATGAATAAACTTATGATTAATAATATATTCATTCCCGTGCGGTAGCACGGGGCTACATACTAGTTTACAATAATATAGAAAAACTGATATACTTTTAATCTACAAATATACATTGAAATTAGTCAATAAAAAAAAACTTTTCAATTTATAATAGAAGCTTGATAAACATGTCTTGTCTGGTTAGAGTTCAACTAGACCAAATCAAGTCAAAAGCAAATTACACAAAAACAGATTGCCATTTACGAGTTCTACTACTTAGGCATCTTGGCCTAACAAATTTGGTTCACCCACCCCCCAAGATTGCCATATTACTCATTCTAGTTTTTTATTTTATTTTATTTTATTATTTTTTTTTAACAAGGTTTACTAATTAGACATCTTGGCCTAACAAATTTTTTTCTTCTCCCCCCCACCCCTCCAACCCCTTCCCGATAGCTACAATAATAGAAAAGGAAGATTTGAACTTTAGTTCTCCTAATAAAGGAAAGAATGTTGTACCACATTGAGTGACAAAACTCTTGAAAACAAAATTAGTTCTTTCAGCATTTCTTAATGTGCGTTTGACTCCAAATTAAAAAGTCAGCCTATTTTATTATTTAGCTTATTTTATTGTTCAGCTTATTTTTGTTACTATTCATAGGTCTTATTACATTTTTTGATACTATTCATGAGTCCCACTGTACTATATCAGCTAACTTTTACTTTTATCTACGGTGCTCTCAACAAAAAGTTTTCAGATTCATGCTGGTACTTTGTAGCCTCTAATAGATACCACAGTGATTCTGATGGACTCTTCACTGTCAAGCAGACTATGAGCGACAAGAAGAAGAAGAAGAAAACCCTTACTCTCAAATTTTGGGGCTAGCTATGACGATTATGAGTGAGAATAACCCAAATGTTAAGAAAGTCACTGTCAAAGCTAGGAGCACCAAGAATACAGAAGAGCTATTAGGCCTCTCTGTCTTCCCATTATGATTGGTACTGCGTGGTAACTTATCTGAGGTGTTGTCAATGAAATTTGGTAGTTCCAAAAGGGGGTCACCGAGATAGGACAACTTCTCAAACGTTGAAAATTGCCCGGTTATTGGAATTACACCAGAGATCAGTGGATTGTATGAGATATTGAACATGCTTAGCTCACTCAGGTTGATAAAGCTTGCTGGGAACATACCAGAAAAATTGTTGCAGGATAAGTCCAGATTCTGTAGGCACTTAATGTTACCAATCTCCCCAGGAATTTCACCAGAAAACTTGTTATTGGAAATGTTTAGCACTACAAGCGGCATTTTTTCAATTTGAGGAGGGAGCTTCCCAGAGAATTCATTGAAGCCCAAATTTAAGATAATGAGCTTCTGCATCTTACCAATATCTGGAGGGACCTCACCTGAAAGCCGATTCCCACTTAGTTGAACATAACCGGGGATTTGAAAGGTCCTGACTGACGAAGCAGCTACACATATTGGGAAAATGCCATTTCCTTGAAGTATCCAATTCCATTTGCTTCTACAACTCTTCCTTGTGAGGATGTCATACACAAAACTGAAAGGAGGGTAGTTTGCAGGAATCAACCTCTGCATCGCCAAACACTCCCCTGAGCCACCAACAATCCGGTCATTTTCCCGGCGATTAGACTCGAAAGTTGCTGAGGCATTTGTACCAATATTTGTCAATTGAGGTGGGATTTTCCCAGAAAGCTGGTTGTTGGCAAGGTTCAACCACAACAAGCTTGTACAATTTCCCAAATCCGGTGGAATCTCCCCTGATAGGGAATTATTTGCAAGCATCAACCATAAGAGTGTCCTCAAATTTCCAAAGGTGGGAGGTATTGATCCATTTAGCCTGTTAAAAGAGAGGTCAAGTGCTTGCAGGCGGGACAGGTTTCCATATTCTGATGGTATAGTTCCAGAAAATTCATTGTAAGCAAGGATCAAGAACTTCAAACTTGGCATTTCAGAGATTTCAACTGGAAGTGGACCTGAAAATTTGTTAAAGCTCAGGTCTAATATAGAAATGTTAGGAAGCTTGAGAATTCCCGATGTATATATCCCACCGATATACAAATTGCTGTGCAATACAAGAAACTTAACCTGAGTGAATTTCCCAAAAATCTCTTGTATATTTCCTCCAAAATTGTTCCTACTCAAATCCAAGAAGGTTAAATTATTCAAGCTGAGAAGTGAATCAGGAATGTCATTGGAAAAGCTGTTGTTCCCTAAGTACAAAGTTTGAAGACTAGAAATTGATCCCATCTCGGCTGGTATTTTTCCTGTAAAATTATTACTCAACAGATTCAAAATAACCAAATTTCGACAATTTGATATATTCCCTGGAACCTGACCAGTAAAACCATTTTCACACAGTTCTAAAACTTGCAGGTTACAGTTAGTACCAAACATTGATGACAAAATAGGCCTGTTAAAATTGTTTTCTGAGGCAAAAAACTCAAGCAGCCTTTCAAAACCAATCCATAATTCCCCACTTAACTTGTTTGAGCTCAAATCCAAGAACTGCAAATTCTGGCATGTATCAAAACTGCCATGGATCACGCCCATGAAGTTATTCGCCGATATATTCAACACAACCAACTTGTCACAAATTGTTGGGAGGCTCAACTGGACCTCCCCACATATTCTATTGACAGAAATATCAAGCCTCTCAAGCTTATTCAACCCTGTCAAGTTCAGGTGGCCGTCAAGAATGTTATGTGAGAGATTGAGATGCACAAGGTTTTGGCACCGGTTTAAGTCCTCAGGAATCACTCCACTGAGAGTGTTCTTGGATAGGTCGAGGAAAGAGAGCTCAGTTAGCAACGAGAAGTTTCCGAATAACTTGCCGGAGATTTTGTTGTCTGAGAGGTCGATGCTAGTGACTCTTGCTGTTCTGGTAGTAGTACTGCAATTTATTCCTGGCCATTCACATGGGTTATTGCTCTGCTTGTTCCACTGTGAGTATTTTCCTCGGTTTATTTGATTATTTCCTTCAAAGAATGCTTTCAGATTTAGCAGGACTTCTTTGTCTGTGTCCAGAGAATCTCCAGCAACAAGCGTACCTGCAAAATTTAATGAATTAGATTCCAATAACTTAAAACATATTTGAGAGACAGAATCGTCCTTTAAAAATTAAAACATGTTTTGGTTCTAAGAAACAGGAAACATCTGTGGTGAATGTGAATTTTATTATTAAACTAGCCGCGAATTCGCATGTTGGGCATAATAATTATTTTTATGGTGGTTTTATTAAAAAAAATTTACAATTTAAACTAATCTAATAATGAGTAATGTATTTCCTAATTATATTTTTATTTATTATAGGAACAATTAGAAATGTAATATAGGAACAATCCAAAACACCAAAAAAACATAAACTAAAAAAAATTAACAAAACTTAACAATGATTAATTGAACCAATATTAGGATAAAATTTTGTTTTTGATAATCTATTAAGGTTATTTTCTTTGTAGAAATTATAATTTCGGCCGTCCAAAACATATTATCAAATAAACAATTATTAGCAAAATCTAAGAATTAAATTTCTATACATGCATTGTTATAAAATAATAACAATAATAATAATAATAATAAAATTGCAAAAGTTAAAATTTGTCACATATCCGATTATTTTCGTTTGGCTAACCTTTGCTTTTCTTTAAATAAATGGCATTATAGAGCACTTCTAATACAACTATTAAGAGTATTTTGTCCACCACAGAGGATTAGAAAATAAACAAAAATTAGTAAAGTCTCATAGTTTAACATCTAAATTGATCACTATAAAAAATCATGCTATGTAACAGAATAAATACCAAATTATCCAATTCATACTATGTAATAGAATATTATTATATTTTTATATGCTATATTTAATTCTTTAGAACGCAATAGGATAACATTTAACAATCAAAGAGAATTAAAAAAAAAAAAAAACAAAACAACAACAACAATTTAGAAAACAAAACTAAATCACAATTTAAAAAACAAAACTAAATCGCATTAACCCAAAATAGAGTTTTAAAGAATATATAAAATTATCAACCTAAAGTAGAGATGCAAGAAAACTAAAAAAAATCCACCAAAAAATTTAGAGAGAGAGAGAGGGAACCTTTTTTTTTTTTGTGAGGAAAAACTATGCATAGAATAGAAGAGATAGTGACAAATTTATAGTAAGAGGATATCAATAAAAAGAGACAAAAATAAAGGAAGATGAAGGGAAAGAGGAAGAATGATATTAATGTAGAGGGTAGTGGGGAGATGAAAAAGTAAGGGAGGGAGAAAGATTGAAGAAGTAGTGGGGAAATGAAATGGTAAGGGAGAGAGAAAGGTTGGAGAAGTATAAATATTAAAAATAAATAAATGTTAAAAACAATTATAAGAAAATCGATCACACAAAACCCTAAAACTAAATTGAAAAGATTTTGGGTTGGGCTTGATAGTGGAACTAAATAAATAAGAGGTGGGCTGAATTAATTATACAAATTTATTATAGGGTGATAGTGGAAGTAAATAAATAAGCAGTGTGCTACTTTTATAGGGCTAAAAATTGTAAAAACCATTTTAAATTTGTAGGGCAAATTATATTTTAAAAAAGAAAAGAAAAAAAAAGAATGACGTGGTAGCTGATGTGGCGCAACGTGAGAGCAGCAATATTAAATGCTACGCTTCAGCTTTTAGTAATATATAGATATAGATGTTAACAAAAACAAAAACAGAGAAAGACTTGTTAAACTTTTTTGTAAGTTTGAATATTTCATTAGACAGATATAGTTCATACTAGTATTGAGATTCAGGATGTCATGAAAGATGAACTTGGTATGGTATTGCAAAGTGCTGAACTTTCATGTTAAAAAGGCAGAATTTAGAGTTATGAGCCAAAAGAATCTCTCTCTCTCTCTCTTTTTTCTTATTCTTTTTTAATAATGTTTTTTATTAAAAAAACACAGTTTGAACTAGTACCTGTGATCAAGATTAAGAAAACAATTAACGCAACCGGCCATGAATTAGTTTCCTCGTCTGACATGCTAGTTCAAATATGGCCTTCTTCTTCTTCTTCCTCTTGGTCTTTGTCTTGGTTTTCTTTATAGAATTTGTAGTTAAAGATTAGCTTCTTAGAATCTGATGAATAAAATTGAACCAAAATTGAAGTTATGGATTCTCAATATGAGAATGTTATTCCAGTGTTGTTGACACACACCGCCTACAGATAGACCAAAACAAACTTGCAACTAATAATGCCTTCTAATTTTGTTCGCTTTTATATTAAATAAAAAGTTGCTAACTCATGGAATGGATGAGATATTAAAATAAAAATTACAAATATTTATTAGCTCATGGTACGAATTTGGCTTTATTGTTTCAATTCTCTAACCACTAACTACATTGTTCTTTACCATCTTATAACCAAAATGGAAAAACATCAGATTAAAGAGAATTAGAATATCAACATCAAAGACCTACAAATGAATAGGCAATTTAATGCCACCATTGAAAAAATTAAGCTCTCAAGTACAACATGAGAATGAAATTCTCAAGTACAAATAATATTTTATGTCAATCTAGACAATGGAGAAACTATGTAATGATAGTATACAACAAGAGAAATGAAATTCTCAAGTACCAAATATATTCTTTAATAGCATATTTAAATAGAAGATCAAGAAAGGATTGATGTGAACATAGTAATGGAAGGGAAAAATAAAGTAATGTAAACAATTTTTTTTTTCAATTTAAAAAAAAAAAAAGGCAAAAACTGAAAAGCAAAGAGAGATACATACCGGTAACCCAGATTTAAGATTTTAGCAATTTGTTCATTTTCACAAAGATCCGTACAAACATTCTAAAAAGATCAAACTTACTAAAAACAAAAGATACTGACCAGATAGGAAGTAAAAGCTTGTTAGCACCATCCTCCTCTCTAAATCAACATAGGTAAATAAGCATCCATATATTGAAGAATTTTTGCATATGCATAGCTTATCTGCAAAAAGTTCGGCAAGCTTAGATGACATTAATTGCAACTAATCAAACAATTCAGAAAATTTAGTCCCTACAAATTGCACTCCAAAGCCTCACATTTGGGAACATAAAAAAACATGATGCAATCGCAAGCCCATAAGACATTTTATCAAACACATAGGATGCTGCAAACTCAACAAAAACACACTAAAATCAATGCCCATTACACATTACACAGACACAATATCTTGATAAATGCTAAGAAAGACGAAAACTATCTTATATAATCTTGAGAAAAATTTAGCCCAACAATGTGTATCACATAAATCTGAACTACAGCCACAGAAAAAGAGAAAGAATTAGAATTCCATTCTGTGACAAAATTATTTTATACCACAATAGTACTAAGAGCATCAGTATAAGAATACCAAAACAGCAACAACATTGCCAAAAAACCGAAAGCTTAGGGCATTCCATCACCCAGCAATACAACTCAAATCTTATACAATCAGCCATCAACCTTTTTTCTCAAGTCTCAATTAAGAATAGTAATCAAATAGCACTAAGAAAAAAATTGCACAAGAAGAATAAGATAAAACCAATATGAGTTCAATGCATTGAAAAAATTAATTAAATAAAATATCCATAATAAAGAACAAACATAGAGCGGATCTAATTAATTAAGAAATCAAATAAATAAAATCCTAGCAATGTTTTCTACCGAAAAATCTAAATATTCAAACAAAATCTTGCAATTATATCGTAGCCAAAAGTACCCATTAGCCTAAAACAACACCTGTGTCCTTGTTCTTAGAATAAGGGAAAAAAAAATTACATATTTAGTCTCTGTCCTTTATATTGTATTTCAATTTGGTCCATACCCTTTCAATTGTATTAATTTGATTCCTAATCTTTTAGTATTATGTCAATTTAGTCCATATCGTTATTTCTTTGATGGAAATTAGTAACGTGACAAATGACCAAAATAAAAAATTAGTTTTTTTTTTTTTTTTTTTGGCTAGACATTTGCTATATCAGCAATTTTTATCAGCAATTTTTATCCAAGAGATAACGGCAAAAACTAAATTGACATGATACTAAAAGGTTAAAGATCAAATTAACACAATTGAAAGGTTATGAACCAAATTAAAATACAGTGCAAAAGATAGGAGCCAAACACATAGTTTACCAAAGAAAAAATCACACCCCCAATAAGCACCACCCAAGCAAGCAACAAAAACTTTAAAACCTAAGAAGCACAGGCACAAATATGACATGCACAACAACATGACAATAGGTATGGGCACAGGCAAATTTCAACCCCTAAAGTTTATTATGCATTTGCAATAGTGTTTGTTCTAACTCCTAAGTCCTAACTGACTAAATTTAATAAAAGAATTGAATATAAAACAGTACCTCACGCAACTTTAGCAGCAGATCCTGTAATTTGTTTTCACGCTAGCCTATTTATAATGTGGTTTCCTCTGAATCAGAATTGAAGGGTATATTTGGTAACTGATTTTTCTTCTTATATTCTGTTTACAAAAATAATTTTCTATTTTTGAAACTAAAAAAATTGTTTGGCAATTCAAAATAGATAGAAAATAAAAACTATTCTCAAAACTCAATTTATAAAGGAAACTAAAAACATGTAAAACACTATTTTCAAGTTTTAATTTTTAAAAGTTAATAAAAATATGCATTTAATTCAATAAATCTATCTCATTTAATAAGTTAGTATTAGATGTCAAATCCTAGTAACAACATATTTAAGTATTTTATATTTTTTTCTTCAAAAAACTATCTTATTAATTTCAACTAACTAAACATGTTTTTGATTTCAAAAATACAAAAAAAAATTCTCAAAAAATAATACAAGAAAATTGTTTTTTATTTTTATTTTTTATATCTCCAAAATAAGTTTTTAAAAATAGAAAATAAAAACTGTTACCAAACATTTTGATAGAGTTACCAAACATAACTTAATTGTTGTAATTCCCAGAAATCAGAAAGTTATAAAGAGGTATGCGGGAGTAGTTAATACCACCAATGAAAATAAATTCTGAATGGTTCATAAAATTATTGGAAACTTGGAATTGGTAAGGTTGGAGAGAGAGAGAGGAAGTCGTTCAAGACAGAATAAGTTAGGTGAACCAAATTGAGAGAGAGGGGAAAAGATGGGACAAAACATGATGATCACAGCACCTTCGCCGCTGAGAGAAGGAAATTAAGGATGAAGTTCTTGTGTTTTATAGTTAAGTTTTTTTTTTTTGGGTTGTTGAACGTTGACGGTGAACTGATCTTTGAACACTTTTTTTTTTGAAGGCTTTGAACATTCAAATCACCATGAAAAAAATTATATTTATTTTAGATTAATAAAAATATAAATATAAATCCGACTTTTTCTACTTTTTACTTAACTATTAAAACATTTCACATTAAATTAATTGGGTAAATTGTAAATTACACTCGTTAAAGTTTGAGGGTCTTTAGATTTTACACCTTAAAATTTCAGAATTTGGATTTTATTACCTGAAATTTGAGGGTATTTGGATTTTATACTCTAACGTTTCAAAATTTGGATTTTACCCCTTAAATTTTAGTAGTGTTTGAATTTTACTCCTTAAAGAATTTAGAGGTGTAAAATCCAAACACCTCGAAACTTTATGGGGTAAAATCCAAATTATGAAACGTCAGGGTGTAAAAACCAAATATCCCAAACTTTAGAGAGTAAATTTCAAATTCTGTAATTTCAAGGTGTAAAATTCGAACACCCCAAATGTTAAAGGTGTGATTTGCAATTTACCAAATTATTTATCTAAACTCTATTTCATCAAAATATCAATTTTCTTGCTCTTTTTAATTGTTTTTCTTCTTTCACATACAACAACTACTATCTACTTTATTTCTTCATGTAAAGAAAGAATAAAAATTAAATACAAAATGAATATTGTCAATGTAAATTTACACGGTTACAATAGTAACTTTGCAAATTCACATTTTCTTTTTTGACTGAAATTTACATATTTTTAACTTGACTAATTTATGTGATTTTTGGGGGTTGTGTATCTAAAATTGAGCCAATTTTTATTTTGCATTGTCTGATACAAATGCTCTGACAATTATAAAAGTAGTGGCTAACCCTGTGAAGAAAGCATAGTTAGCCAATGTTAAATTAGTTAAAAATTAATATTTTAAAGACAAAAAAAAAAAAAAAACATATCTTGAGAAATAACCATATTGTGTCTTTTTTATGGACAAGGTTTCTCTCCATACTCAAACTTATCCTATATATATATATATATATATATATATTTTTTTTTTTTTTTAATGTAAAATTTGAAAATCTTACCATTAGATTATATATCCTTTAAGTGCATAACATGCATGAAAAGTTTTATTCAAATTGGATATTATTTACTATTTGATGAATAAACTTATTTTTTGTGCATAATTTTAAACCAAAAAAATAATAATAATAAACTTAAAATTTAAACATTTGATTAATTACATAGATATTGATGTATGATCTTCTTGAAATTTTGCAAACATGAAGGATATAATAAGAATATGCAATCCAACGGTTAGATTTTCAAAATTCCTATCCAATAATAATATATAGGAGGAGTTTAAGTTTGGAGAGAAAACTTTTCCTTTTTTTATGAGATGAAACAAAGGAATCATCCACATCTACGTATGCATATTTTCTACCAAGCTTGAGCATAACTCGTATAGGTGTCTCCAAAATATCTATCTATTTGAAGAAACAGCAACATGACAACCTATAAGCAATTCAACAACTATATTCAATGTAGTACATGTGTAGATATACTTGCACCATAAAAAAATATTTACAAATTTCATATATAATATGATGATTTTAGACATAATTAAGGACAATAATTATAAAAAAATGTGAATTAAAATTATGATGCTAGAAAATATGGGGAAACATTGGACAATGAAACCTTGATGGATTTGGAGAAAATGTTGCCTTCTAGTTAAATTAAATTAGTCCTTAATGTTCCCACATTCCACGAACAACAAAATCATATAATTCTAATGAAAATTACCAATAGCTAATTTTTATTTTTATAAGTAAAATTTCATTAAAAAGGCTGAAGGGTGCCAACCAAGTACTTAATAACAAATCATAATAGCTGTAAGGATTACTAACGAAAGAACAAAAACTTAGGTAATGTTTGGTAACAGTTTTTGTTTTCTATTTCCAAAAACTTGTTTTTAGCATGGGAGTCAATTTCGTACTGTACCGACTGGAATATACCGTACCGGCAAGTAAACCGGTACACATAACTCCCCTGTTTCGTATCGGAAAAAATACCGGCCGTATCGGCCAATTTCGAGCAATACCGACCGATACCGGGCGTACTGGCCGGTACAGAAAAAAGTTTTTTTTTTTTTTTTTTTTTTTTTTTTTTTTTTTTTTTTAAGTTTTGTAATTTTTGAATTTTTTTAGGGCTGAATGGTAACTTATTTACATTAACTTATTAGTATTATTTGTTTTCTTAGTAGGCAATGGTAACTTTTAAGCTATCTATTTTTTATATTGTTTTTTTTTTTTTTTAATTGATACTAAAGTCTAAAACCATGAATAATTAGTTTTGAATTGAGAAAATGTTTTATGGTAAACCCGAAACGGTACACCGATATTGACCGGTATCCGAAATATATTGTACCGCTGATCAAACCGATACAGCCTCCGGTACAGTATTGACTCCCTTAGTTTTTGGGAATATAAAGAAAAAATAATTTTTCTTGTATTTTTGGTTAGTTGAAATTAAAAAGACAGTTGTAGGGACCGGCTCAGAATAACAAGTTGGCTGGGCCTTGGGCCCGTCTGAGGACCATTCTGTCAGAGGAGACGTCGCAGCCCAAAATCCTTGCTCAGGCCCACTGGAGCGAAGAAAACACGTCCGAGGAGTAATTCCTCCTTGAACATTCCAAAGTCCAGGTCAATGATGCATCTCAGTTACTGTAACCCTCACTCCAAACACGTAAAAAGAAAGGAGACTCAAAATATCCCAGCAAAGGCTGTCACCACCACATTAAATGCACCACAACTACTCTCCTGGCCGCATTAATGAAGAGAAGACCCCTGAACAGTGCTACCTTGATCACTGTAACTCATAAAGAACTGGTAAGGGCGTCTGATGGGACAGGTGCTCAAGTGAGGGCTTGGATGATCAACAAGTGTAAGGCCCAGATGATAAAAGAGGGCCTATATAATATGTAAGAGCCCCTCAAGAGAGGGGGACGGAAAAAAAGAGGAGAGAGGAGAGAGGGGAGCAAGAGTTCATTATATGAATGCATGCCCATGAATAAAGCTTCCACTTTCACATCCATTTTCTTCATTCTCGTTTCTATATCTACTAAGGACATGCAACAAACCGTTTAACCCAACTGGAACCAAGTTCTTCAGCCCATACTCTACAAAATTCATTGTGTGGGACCTTTTGGGTCAAGGCCTGACCATCCAGGAACGAGTTGACTAAAATCGTGTCCCTACAATAGTTTTTTGAAGAAAAAAAATAAAATATGTTATTACCAGGATTTGAACTGTAATGCTAACTCATTAAATGAGACAGATTTATTAAATTAAATGCGTATTTTCATTGACTTTTGAAAATTAGAAATTGAAAACAGCATTTTGCATGTTTGCAATTTTTTTCACAAATTGAGTTTTGAGAATAGTTTTTGTTTTCTGTATATTTTAGGTTGCCAAACAAGTTTTTTAGATTCAAAAATAGAAAATTATTTTTGAAAAAAAAAATAAAGAGAAAAAATAATTACCAAACATAACCTTAACTTTCTTGTATAGATTGATTCAAAAGTTCCTCAAACTCTTTTTTCACCATTTCTTATTCTTATATTGCCATCCTAGCTTTACTTTTACTTTAAATCTCCATAATCTTTTGTCTTATTTTTTATTCCAAACAAACTTTTATAAAAAAGAACAACAAAATATGACAACTCCATGACAAAAGAAAAACTTTTAAGTTCCACTCAACCTTTGAGAAAAAAAGAAAAAAAAAAGAGAGAAAAGAAGAAGAAACAAATTGATCAGATGCATATCTGTTATTTGGAGAGGTGCAATCCTTTCTGCTCACAACTTAGCTATGTGGTTGACATGGCAAATGGAACCGGTCAAATTGAATGGGTTTAAGTAGTGGCAGCTCCAGGATTTTTATTTAAGGGGGTCAATAATGGCAAAGCTATGAATTTATTGGCAGGGGAGGCATGAGTAAAAAATAAAAGGATTTTTTTTTTCTCTATATATAACTTTCACATTACATACAACACAACTATATTGTACAATAATTTTAAAAAACATTAACATTCGAAAGATCGTTAAGACAACAATCATTGGATGTGTAAACGAGTAGAATTAAATAACTAATTATACAGTTTTATCAAATTAATAATAACTTATTATATAATTTATATTTATAAGTTATATCAATTGAATAAAAAATATTAAATAAATAAGAATAGTAACACACTTACGAGTAGGGCTAGGGCCTAGGAGTAAGTGTGAAACTAAGAAAAATAATACTCCAGCAATAAAATTTTGCTTATGAAGTGTATGGTTTTTTAAATATGCACGCTATCACTCTCTTGGAATTGGAGTAAATAGTAAAAGATTTCTTGGACTTGAAAATGTGTAGAGCACTTATCAAAATACTTGATTGGACATAGAGAAAAACTAAGAAAACATAAATACAAATCAAACATAGAGAAAAACTAAGGATCATGTTCAAACTTATTTCAATTGGGTTTAACAAAAAATGTAAAGTTAGGGTGTTCAGATTTTTATTGTAGGGGTAAAATATATATATATATATATATATATAATTTTTTTTTTTTTTTTTTAAGGATCAGGTTAGGGGGTTCATTTGAACATCCTAGGGTTGGTCTTGGAATCGCCCCTAGGTTTAAGTTAGGTACAAGTCAAGCTAAGTACAAGTCAAGAAATGAACCCCTTGGGTTGGTCTAGGAGCCACCCCTGGGTTTAAGTTAGGTACAAGTCAAAAGTGAGGAATCTAGAGGGGGCAATAAATTCAAGTTCTTGTTAAAAACATACTCCTCTCATGAGAGAGTATTAATTTAGGAAAAAATCGGGTTCCACACGCATGGGACCCACATGTCAGTGAGACAATGGGTGCATGCGCCCGTCTCACAGGATACCTTCTCTTAATTTAGATGAGGTAGATGAGGAAGATAATGAGAAGAGACCATTAGTTTACATGAAATAGATGAGGAAAATAATGAAGATTTAAAACCTTGTGATGACAATGGTCATATGATTAATGAGGATGAGGATTATATACTTTAGGATTGCATTGCATTGCTTTTGTTAGGCATAGAAAAATTATTACTTAATATTCTAGTGATTTTTTCTCTTTTATCTAATAGCCTTTTAGATATTCTATGATTCAACCATATATATTTCATGGCTTTACTTTGATCATGACTATCAAATATAATATTTGTGTATATTTTGTAAGGTACAAGAATTATACAAAATTTTATATTTTGTTTTTATATGATTACTTGATTAGTATTAATAATTAATTTTAAACTAATTACATTATTTCTAAAGTGTGTGGTTTACTTCAATCAAACACGTATTTAAGTCCTCCCCAAAAAAAAAAAACACGTATTTAAGTCTGGAAGAGACATCTGCGCTTATGCCACTTTTAATCCAATGCTGGATGAGCCCAACAGGCTCCAACTCCACTACCCCAAGTTTAAGCCGAATGGGCTCCTAAATAAGGCCTCTATATTAATTTGGAGGTTAACATTAGTAGTAGAGTACCAGAATTGCTTGAGATCTGAAGTGAAGCCCAAGCATACCCATTAACAAATTACATACACTTCACAAACAAGCAAGGCCACTTTTTTAATCACAATTTCAAATCAAACTCCTTGAAGAGATAAATAAATAAATTTATTTATTTATCTATTTATTTATTGAAGGGTTCTTTTTGTTTTTGGCATAAAAAAAGAAAAAAAAACTAACATTGATTTGCTATTCTCTTAATAGCTATAATACTGCACAGATGCCAATATAAGGGGAAAGTAAACTCTGAATCTTACTCTTCTATATTTAACCAAAATCTATATAGAAGTCATTGAAAGAACACAAATGAAACATAACCCATCAATTATTTCATCCAGATAGTGTGTAAAACCACGTTACACAGTTAAAAGACAACTCTTTTTTTTTTTTTTTTTGGGAAACAGATACCCAATAAATTCGGAAAAGGAGAAAAAAGAAACTGGAAGACACATTAGGCAAAACTTGTAGAGATTTCACTAGAATGCACAAATCAAACACCTACATAAGAGTTGAAAAATGAACCCATTTTCTTGGAAAACAATTTCCTGGGAAAAAAACTGGAAAGGAGAAAGGAAATGTCATCTGGGGTTGGGAGTTACTAACTTCGTTGAGGATGATAGAGAAATTAGACTCACCAAGATACAATTTTGGGCCGCTTAGATTTTTCTCTTACTTTGCTTTCATGTTTTGGATAACATTGTTGCACAGAGTTGGAAGCTAAAAAAAATGGGTGAAATTTGTCACTAAAGAGAGAGAAAGAGAGAGAGAGAGAGAGCAGGGAAAATACATGCAATGCAATGGCCAAATGTTGGTTGGGAAAAGCTAGTAGGATACTAATTTTGGGAAATTCTAAGGAGAGATTGGTCATTAGGAAACGAGTAAACAGGGGTATTATGGTCACTTACGTGTACAAATAATGAAACTTTGGGTCCAGGCCCTTTCTCAGATGAAAATAATGTGATTCTTTTAATACCTAAGTACACTCCTTTATTTGCTCAAAAAAAAAAAAAAAAAAAGTACACTCCTTTACTACTGACAAGGGACTGGAATTTTAGCATTAAAAATAAAATCTACTACAACAAAAATGTGTATAATTTTTGCAATAAGAGCAATTACATCAGCTTGTACATAAATTTTTTCATTTTACACATCTAAAACCTACCTTTTCTATTTTACACACTTATTTTTACAAAACACCTACATCAGTTTGTCTATTATACACATTTATTCAAATAAAATATTCATTTCTTTACCCATACAGCCATCGACCCATACCCACAATCCACACCGGAATCCACACAACCCACCGACAAAAAACCAGAAAAACAAACCCAGCAAAATGGGTCAGAACCCATTTATCAAGATTGATGTCTTGCCTTGAGCAACAAGATCGACGCCTCCGGTGGCGATGGCGAGAACGAGAAACAAGATCGACGGTTTATATCGACACCTCTGGTGGCGATGGCTAGAACGAGAAACAAGATCGACGCCTCCAAAGGCAAGTGGTGGCGATGGTGATGGCGAGAGACATTCAACCCCATTCAACCTGAAACCCAATGATCAAGCCCATTCAACCCGAAAACAACGAGAAACAAGGAAGAAAGATCGATCGGCGGTGGTGGCGATTGATGGAAGAGGAAGAAAGATTGATGAGAGGAAGAAAAAGAGAGTTCTGCGCTTGAGAGAGAGAGAGAGAGAGAGGGAGCTAAGAGTCAAGTACAGAGAGAGAGAGAGAGAAAAAATTGTTAAAAAATTATATGCACATGCTGCAGTACCCATGCATATTTGCACGGGTACTGTAGCAACTTGCATTTATACACAAGTTTACCCAAACTGATGTAGGTGTTTTTTTTGCTCATATTGTGTAAAATGAGCACATTTTTCCATTTTGCACAATTTTACATAATTTTAAATCAACTGATGTAATTGCTCTAACTTTTTATTTGTTTAATTGTAATCGGTGAGAAAAAAAATAGTGAACGAATATAAAAGCAATACACAATCTAGCACAACAAGAGCATTGTGACAAAAATTGTGAGATAGTTTGTGATTTTAGAAGATCTCTTTTAGAATTTGATATATTTGTCTGGTTGTGCAATTTAATTTTTGTGATTGGGTCAAACTTTTTGACTGTTTTGACCTAGTCTCAACTCAAGGCCGGATTGGACTATTTATTGCAACTATATATATATATATATATATATATATATATATATTTGTGAGAACATGTAGTTATATTAGATGATTGTATAACTTCAATTGTTGGTCCGTATCTGTTATTTGGAGAGGTGCAAAACTTTACTGCCCACAACTTAGCTATGTGGTAGACTAGTTTAAGACAGGTACATGTCAAATTGAGTATAAATTAGAAACTTATTTAACTAAAAGTACAAGACTTAGGTACAATACTTAAGTGCTACTCTTTAGGTTCATCTCTTAAGATTTTGAATAGAAGTGTATTTTTTAAATTAAGTAGCCACATAGCAGAATTTTAAGAGGAGAATCTAAGAAACAGCACCTAAAGTACTGTATATAAGTTTTGTCCTAACTAAAATAAGTTATTATTCCTCTAGCCTTTTGCTTGATTTTTTTTGATAGGTTGGGGCAATTTGGTATGACTTGAATTTTTTTCAAGTTCCTTTAACATACTTTCTAACTTTTACTACTACTACTACTATTATTATTATCATTATTATTATTTCTTTAAATAAAGATAAAAGAACAAAGAAATACTTAAAAATGGAAGTTATACATAAATCCTTGAGTTTATATTTCGACAATTAATTCTATTAGTCTACTAGGCCAATAGTTTCACAAAGAAGAAAACAAATCATGTATACATTTTATATAAGAAAATGAAATAAAATTGAATTATCTATAAAAGTAACTAAGTATGCATTTGGTTTAGTATTTTACTAAAAACTTATTTGTTTATTTGCCTAAAGTTGCAAAAGTATAGTGGTACCTTAAAAAAAAAATGTTGAGGCTTCAAAAAGTTATACATAAGAAAATAACCTTAAAAAAACTAAAAGAAAAAAATTAATTCAAACTCACACATATATAAAGTTTCAAGAATAAAACATAACATGTTATGTAAAGGAAAAGAAAATATATAATTAGGAAGAATATATATAATGAACTTATAAAAATAACTACTTAATGTTTGTAATAGATTTGACACTAAAAATATTTATATTTGAGAATCGCATGTCAAGTTGACAAATAGAGTCATTAGTATTTTCATTTACAATATAGAAAAACCAATATACTTTTAATCTACAAATGTACATTAAAAATGAATCAATAAAAAAAAAAACTTTTATATTTGTAATAGAAGCTTGATAAACAAGTCATGTCTGGTTAGAGTTCAACCAGACCGGATAAAGTCAAAAGTAGGTTAGGTTAGACAAAAACAGATTGCCATATTACTCATATTAGGTTTTTTTTTTTTTTTTTTTTTTTTTTTTTTTTTTTGTGTGTGTGTGTGTTCAAATTTTACAAGGTCTACTAATTAGACATCTTGGCCTAACAAATTTGGTTCTTCTCCCCCAACAGATTGCCATATTACTCATTCTATTTATTTATTTATTTTTGCCAAGTTAACGGGTCCAATTTTACAAAGTCTACTAATTAGACATCTCGGTCCAACAAAAATTTTCTTCTCCCCTCCCTCCCAACCCTTCCTGATAGCGACAATAATAGAAAAGGAAGATTCAGACTTTAGTTCTCCAAATAAAGGAAAGCACGTCGTACCACACTGAGTGACAAAACTCTTGAAAATAAAATTAGTTCTTTCAGCTTCTCTTATTTTCTTAGAAATGTTCTTTTTGGGAAGGGCAAAGAAATTCAAGACCTAGTATTTTTGTTGACAATAAAATCATATTCATTCATCAAAAGAAGCAGGGCAAACTTTTTGCTAAGCATAAATACTTCAACTATGAGATTTTTTTTTTTTTGTTTTTTTTTGTTTTTTCAACAATTCATATTGGCCTCCCTTTCCAATCTGTGTAGGTTTCTTGAACATTATGTTTTGATTGTGATTTGCATTATTAGTTATTTTCAAATGGACAAATGACAATGCGCGTGGTGCCATTTTTTGGGCTGCCAAAAATTGATTGGCACCTATTGTTCATGCTGGAAAAGCATCCATTCTATGATGTTGAAAACTGGCCATTTTGTGGTGAATCAACACAAGTTCTCCCAATAGAACAAAAGGAACAAGTTACTGTAATATGAAGTATACCCTTATTCATAATTCCTAATTCAATCAAATGTCGAAAACTTGTCGCTTCCTTTAAAGAACGCATTGCCTCCAATAACTCTTTGGAGTTTCTGTGCAGTCCACCAAACGATCATGAACCATTAATAATTATTACATTTTTTGATGAGTGATAATAATATATAAATGCTTGAATGGTTAGCCACTCCACTAGAAAAATCATGCACCAGCTGCATTCTTAGATGGATTAGACGACTTTGTGTTTATTTGGTGCAGAAAAATATAATTGAAAATGCATTCTCAAGCACTATGGTCACTCGAAAAGTTGCTTGGGAGTAGAACATAATCTTATGCTCAAATGAAGACTATTATAACTAGCATTTGCCCTTAAACTGCTTTGAGGAGTCGCATAACAAAATTGAGAAGCCTTTCTTTGACATAATGAATGATGAATGATTTGTGTACAAGAAGAATTACATCAGTAAAAACTATGTGTATTATATGTGTGAAAACTATGTAACATCCTCAAACTATGGACATTTTTCTCAAAACTTCAAAAAATTAAAAAGGAGGAGAGTGACCATAATTGAACTCCCCTCTAATGCAGGAAATCTCTATTAGCATAGCTAGCACTTCCTTCATGTTTGGTCTAGCTTGTGGTGACTCGGCTGTGCACTTCACCCCAACCCGAAGAAGCTCACTCATTTCCTCTGCCCCCTCAGCCAGCCCGGACCCCAAAAGCACAACTGGTATGACTGATCTGCTCAATGCTTGCCTCTCATTTCCCATCACCCGTTTCGCCCATTCCACCAGACACTCTTCCCCTCCATCCAAAGCTCTCCTCCCAGTTGCTAGTTCCATTGTCAATACCCCAAAACTATACACATCCCCTTTTGTAGTAGCATGCCATGTTTGCCCATATTCAGGAGCAACATAACCAATTGTCCCGGCCACCACTGTACTAACATGACTATCCCCAGCATCAACAACTCTAGCTAGACCAAAATCAGTAACCCGTGCTTTCCCATCCTTATCAAGTAGGACATTGCTAGCCTTCACATCGCGATGCACAATGGCAGGGTAGCATTCATGGTGTAGAAACATTAATGCACGAGCTACATCAACTGCCACATCAATTCTTCTCCTCCATGTAAGCATTATTCTGTCTGATATGAGGTCCTCCAAGCTTCCACCTTCCATGTACTCATAAACTAGAATTTTCTGTGTGTCATCCAAGCACCAACCATAAAGTGTTACAAGGTTTGGATGTGGCCAACCAAATCCATTGCCACTTAGAACCTCCATTTCAGCTCGGAATTCCCTTTCACCCTCTATTCCTTCTCTTTGAAGCTTTTTAACTGCCACTTCTCTCCCATCAGGCAATACTCCTCGGTAGACTGTGCCAAATCCCCCGTTTCCAATAATCCTCTCCTCTGAAAAGTTACCAGTCGCTTTTAAAATGTCTGCATGTGTGAAAGCTGTTTTGTCCAAACGAATGACCTTAATCGTATCTGACAACCATGGTGATGAATAGCTAGAACTTGATGCAAGATCATGCGGGTACTTTATATCCTGCAATTGATAACCAGGTGATTCTGATGGGCTCTTCTCCAACATGCAGACTATGAGTGACAATACCCCAAATATTAAGAAAATCAGTGCCAAAGCTAGGAACACCAAGAATGCAGCAAAACTACGCCTGTTTGTCTTCCCATCATGATCGTTACCATGTGGAAACATATCTGTGGTGTTGTGACTGAAATTTGGAAGTTCCAAAAGGGCGTCACCGAGATAGGACTTCTCAAACGTTGAAAATTGCCCGGTTATTGGAATTACACCAGAGATCAGTGGATTGTATGAGATATTGAACTTGTTTAGCTCACTCAGGTTGTTAAAGCTTGCTGGGAACATGCCAGAAAAATTGTTGCAGGACAAGTCCAGATTCTGCAGGCACTTAATGTTACCAATCTCCCCAGGAATTTCACCAGAAAACTTGTTATTGGAAATGTTTAGGACTACAAGTGGCATTTTTTCAATTTGAGGAGGAAGCTTCCCATAGAATTCATTGAAGCCCAAATGCAACATACTGAACTTCTGCATATTACCAATATCTGGAGGCACCTCACCTGAAAGCCGATTCCCACTTAGTTGAACATAACCGGGGATTTGAAAGGTCCTGACTGACAAACCAGCTGCACATATTGGGAAAATGCTATTTCCTTGAAGTATCGTATCCCATGTGCTTCTACAACTCTTCCTTGTGAGGATGTCATACACAAAACTGAAAGGAGGGTAGTTTGCAGGAATCCACCTCCGCATCGCCAAACACTCCCCTGAACCACCAACAATCCCGTCATTTTCCTGGCGATTAGACTCGAAAGTTACTGTGGCATTTGTACCAATATTTGTCAATTGTGGTGGGATTTTCCCAGAAAGCTGGTTGTTGGCAAGGTTCAACCACAACAAGCTTGTGCAATTTCCCAAATCCGGCGGAATCTCCCCTGATAGGGAATTATTTGCAAGCATCAACCATAAGAGTGATCTCAACTTTCCAAAGGTGGGAGGTATTGATCCATTTAGCCTGTTAAAAGAGAGGTCAAGTGCTTGCAGGCGGGACAGGTTTCCATATTCTGATGGTATAGTTCCAGAAAATTCATTGTAAGCAAGGATCAAGAACTTCAAACTTGGCATTTCAGAGATTTCAACTGGAAGTGGACCTGAAAATTTGTTGAAGCTCAGGTCTAATATAAAAATGTTAGGAATCTTGAGAATTCCCGATGTATATATCCCACCGATATACAAATTGCTGTGCAATACAAGAAACTTAACCTGAGTGAATTTCCCAAAAATCTCTTGTATATCTCCTCCAAAATTGTTCCTACTCAAATCCAAGAAGGTTAACTTATTCAAGCTGAGAAGTGAATCAGGAATATCTTTGGAAAAGCTGTTGTTCCCCAAGTACAAAGCTTGAAGACTAGAAATTGATCCCATCTCAGCTGGAATTTTTCCTGTAAAATTATTACTCGACAGATTCAAAATAACCAAACTTCGACAATATGATATATTCCCTGGAACCTGACCAGTAAAACCATTTTCAGACAGGTCTAAAACTTGCAGGTTACAGTTAGTACCAAACATTGACGACAAAATATGCCCGTTGAAATTGTTTTCTGAGGCAGAAAACTCAAGCAGCTTTTCAAAACCAATCCATAATTTCCCACTTAACTTGTTTGTGCTCAAATCCAAGAACTGCAAATTCTGGCATGTATCAAAACTGCCATTGATCACGCCTGTGAAGTTATTCCTCGATATATGCAACACAACCAACTTGTCACAAATTGTTGGGAGGCTCAACTGGACCTCCCCACATATTCTATTGACAGAAATATCAAGCTTCTCAAGCTTATTCAACCCTGTCAAGTTCAGGTGGCCGTCAAGAATGTTATGTGAGAGATTGAGACGCACAAGGTTTTGGCACCGGTTTAAGTCCTCAGGAATCACTCCACTGAGTGTGTTCTTGGAGAGGTCGAGGAAAGAGAGCTCGGTTAGCAATGAGAAGTTTCCGAATAACTTGCCGGAGATTTTGTTGTCTGAGAGGTCGATGCTAGTGACTCTTGCTGTTCTGGTAGTAGTACTGCAATTTATTCCAGGCCATTCACATGGGTTATTGCTCTGCTTGTTCCACAGTGAGTATATTCCTCGGTTTATTTGATTGTTTTTTTCAAAGAATGCTTTCAGATTTAGAAGGACTTCTTTGTCTGTGTCCAGAGAATCTCCAGCAACAAGCGTACCTGCAAAATTTAATGAATTAGATTCCCATAACTTAAAACATATTTGAGAGACAGAATCGTCCTTTAAAAATTAAAACATGTTTTGGTTCTATGAAACAGGAAACATCTGTGGTGAATGTGAATTTTATTATTAAATGTTAACAAAAACAAAAACAGAGAAAGACCCGTGAAACTTTTTTGTAAGTTTGAATATTTCATTAGACAGATATAGTTCATACTAGTATTGAGATTCAGGATGTCATGAAAGATGAACTAGGTATGGTATTGCAAAGTGCTAAACTTTCATGTTAAAAAGGCAGAATTCAGAGTTATGAGCCGAAAGAATCTCTCTTTTTTTTTTCTTATTCTTTTTTAATAATTTTTTTATTAGAAAAACAGAGTTTGAATAAGTACCTGTGATCAAGATTAAGAAAACAATTAACGCAACCGGCCATGAATTAGTTTCCTCGTCTGACATGCTAGTTCAAATATGGCCTTCTCCTTCTTCTTCCTCTTGGTCTTTGTCTTGGTTCTCTTTATAGAATTTGTAGTTAAAGATTAGCTTCTTAGAATCCGATGAATAAAATTGAACCAAAACTGAAGTTATGGATTCTCAATATGAGAATGTTATTCCAGTGTTGTTGACACACCGCCTGCAGATAGACCAAAACAAACTTGCAACTAATAATGCCTTCTAATTTTGTTCGCTTTTATATTAAATAAAACTAATTGTTAACTAATGCAATGGATGAGATATTAAAATAAAAATTACAAATATTTATTAGCTCATGGTAGGAATTTGGCTTTATTGTTTCAATTCTCTAACCACTAACTACATTGTTCTTTACTATCTTATAACCAAAATGGAAAAACATCAGATTAAAGAGAATTAGAATATCAACATCAAAGACCTACAAATGAATAGGCAAATAACTTTTGAATTTTAATGCCACCATTGAAAAAATGAAGCTCTCAAGTACAACATGAGTATGAAATTCTCGAGTACAAATAATATTTTATGTCAATCTAGACAATGGAGAAATTATGTAATGATAGTATACAACAAGAGAAATGAAATTCTCAAGTACCAAATATATTCTCTAGTAGCATATTTAAATAGAAGATCAAGAAAGGATTGATGTGAACATAGTAATGGAAGGGAAAAATAAAGTAATGTAAACAAATTTAAAAAATAAAAAAGGCAAAAACTGAAAAGCAAAGGGAGATACATACCAGTTACCCAGATTTAAGATTTTAGCAATTTGTTCATTTTCACAAAGAACCATACATATATTCTAAAAAAATCAAACATGCTAAAAACAAAAGATACTGACCAGATAGGAAGTAAAAGCTTGTTAGCACCACCCTCCTCTCTAAATCAACATAGGTAAATAAGCATCCGTATATTGAAGAATTTTTGCATACGCAAAGCTAATCTGCAAAAAGTTTGGCAAGCTCAGATGACATTAATTGCAACTAATCAAATAATTCAGAAAATTTAGTCCCTACAAATTGCACTCCAAAGCCTCACATTTGGGAACATAAAAAAACATGATGCAATTGCGAGCCCATAAGACATTTTATCAAACACGTAGGATGCTGCAAACTCAACAAAAAACACACTAAAATCAATGCCCATTACACATTACACAGACACAATATCTTGATAAATGCTAAGAAAGATGAAAACTATCTTATATAATCTTGAGAAAAATTTAGCCCAACAATTGAAGTGTATCACATAAATCTGAACTGCAGCCACGGAAAAAGAGAAAGAATTAGAATTCCATTCGGTAACAAAATTCTTTTACACCACAATAGTACTAAGAGCATCAGTATGAGAATACCAAAACTGCAACTACATTGCCAAAAAACCGAAAGCTTAGGGCATTGCATCACCCATCAATACAACTCAAATCTTATACAATCAGACCATCAACCTTTTTTCTCAACTAAGAATTGTAATCAAATAGCACAAAGAAAAAAATTGCACAAGAAGAATAAGATAAAACCAGTATGAGTTCAATGCATTGAAAAGATTAATTAAATAAAATATCCATAATAAAGAACGAACATAGAGAGGATCTAATTAATTAAGAAATCAAATAAATAAAATCCTAGCAGTGTTTTCTACAGCAATATCTAAATATTCAAACAAAATCCTGCAATTATATCGCAGCCAAAAGTACCCATTAGCCTAAAACAACACCTATGTCCTTTATACCATATTTTAATTTGGTCCATAACTTTTCAATTGTATTAATTTGATTCCTAATTTTTCAATATCATGTCAATTTTTTCCATGTTGTTATCCTTTTGATGGAAATTGGTGACGTGACAAATAACCAAAATAAAAAATAAGTTTTTTTTTATTGCTAGAAACTAATTTTTTATTTCGGCTGTTTGCTATATCAGCAATTTTTATCCAAGAGATAATGGTAAAAACTAAATTGAAATGACACTGAAAGGTTAAGCATCAAATTAACACAATTGAAAGGTTATAAACCAAATTAAAATACTTTGCAAAAGATAGGAGCCAAACGAGTAGTTTACCAAAGAAAAAAATCACACCCCCAATAAGCACCACCCAAGCAAGCAACAAAAACTTTAAAACCTAAGAAGCACAGGCACAAATTCGACATGCACAACAACATGACAATAGGTATGGGCACAGGCAAATTTTATTAAGCATTTGCAATAGTGTTTGTTCTTTGTTTAACTGACTAAATTTAATAAAAGAACTGAATATAAAACAGTACCTCACGCAACTTTAGCAGCAGATCGTGTAATTTGTTTTCACGCTAAACTATTTATAATGTGGTTTCCTCTGAATCAGAATCTAATTGTTGTAATCCCCAGAAATCAGAAAGTTATAAAGAGGTAGGTGGGAGTAGTTAATACCACCAATGAAAATAAATTCTGAATGGTTCATAAAATTATTGGAAACTTGGAATTGGTAAGGTTGGAGAGAGAGAGAGAGAGAGAGGGGAAAAGATGGGACAAAACATGATGATCACAGCACCTTCGCCGCTGAGGGAAGGAAATTAAGGATGAAGTTCTTGTGTTGCACACATGGAAGACTTCTGCGTAAAGCGCATGGTTGAACGTTGAAGTTTTTTTGTTTTTTTTTGGTTGAACGTTGACGTTGAACTGATCTTTGAACATTCAAACCACCATGAAAAAATTTATATTTATTTCAGATTAATAAAAATATAAATATAAATCTGACTTTTTCTACTTTTTACTTAACTATTCCGCACAAACATGTGTTTTTGGGTGATGACCAGCCGAATTTGCGTGAGTGACTTGACTGATAGTACAACAATGCAATGGGATCGGGAAAAGATCTTTGATCTCTTTGTTTATCAAACTAGAAAAGAAATACTAGCCATTCCTCTGTCCATGACTGCCTCTCAGGACAAGCTGATATGGAAGGAAAATTCAGCTAAGTTGTTTACAGTGAAGTCTGCATATCAGGTTGCTTTAAAGCTAAAGGAAAAAAAATTGGCTGAGCACTCTAGAGCAGTAACTGATCGGGCTCTCTGGAAAAAAAAAATCTGGACTCTTAAGACTCCTCCTAAGGTTAAGATGTTTGTGTGGCGTGCCTGCTCAAATATTTTACCTACAATGTGAAATATGCTGCCAGAAACCTGAATACATTGGTAATCTTCTTTGGGAATGTCCCTTAGCAAGGAATGTATGGGCACTTTGCAGAGGGAAAATCCAAAAATGTTCGAATGCAGAACAAAACTTCTTTGCATTCTTTAGGATGATGGCAAATAGGCTTACATAGATGGAGTTGGGACAGATGGGCAACGATATTGTGGGCATTATGGAATGCTAGAAATAAATTCTATTTTGAGAAGGTCCAACAACATCCTAAAGCTATAATGGAAGGGGCAATTGGCTACTTGGAAGAATATCAGAGATTATGTGCAGCAATGGGGAACCATTAATAATGTTTTTGGACCTTGTTATAATTTGTTGTGTGTTGTTCTGGTATTTAATGTAGTTCTCCAATAGTTCTGCAACTATGCACATGTGCTGTGAAATTGGAAGGGGCAATTGGCTTCTTGGAAGAGTATTAAAGATTATGTACAATAATGGGAGTTTTTTTGAACCTTGTTATAATATGTTGGAGGCTGTTCTGGTATTTGATGTACTTCTCCAGCAGCTCTGGAATTATGCACATGTGTTGTGAATTTGGAAGGGGCAATTGACTTGGAAGAGTATTAATGATTATGTGCAGTAATGGGGTTGTTTTTGTATGCTGATCTGGTATTTAGTGATGCTGAAACTCTGCACCTGTGCTGTGATACTGGAAGGGGCAATGGAGAACCATTAATTCTGTTTTGTGAAATTGGAAGGGGCAATTGGCTTGGAAGAGTATTAAAGATTATGTGCAGTAATGGGGTTCTTTGTATGCTGGTCTAGTCTTTAGCAATGATGAAACTATGCACCTGTGCTGTGATATTGGAAGGGGCAATGGAGAACCATTAATTTTGTTTTGAATATTGTTATAATTTGTTGTGTGTTGTTGTGGTATTTGTAATTTGATGTACTTCTTTCTAGTAGGCTTGGAGTTTATGCGCTTGTGCTGTGATGGATATGGTGCTGTACCTTTATACTTTTATATAAAAAAAAGTTTCTATCTTTATCTTAAAAAAAAAAAAAAATTAGGTTAAATGGTAAATTACACTCTTAAAAATTGTGGGTGTTTAGATTTTACATGTTAAAATTTCAGAATTTAGATTTTACTACCTAAAATTTGAGGGTGTTTGGATTTTACACCCTAACGTTTCAAAATTTGGATTTTGCCTTCTAAATTTTAGGGGTGTTTGGATTTACTCCCTAAAGTTTGAAAGTGTTTGGATTTTACACTCTAAAATTTCAAAATTTGAGGGTGTAAAATCCAAACACCTCGAAACTTTATGAGATAAAATCCAAATTATGAAACGTCAGGATGTAAAAACCAAACATCCCAAAACTTTAGAGAGTAAATTCCAAATTCTGAAACTTCATAGTGTAAAATTCGAACACCCCAAATGTTAGGGGTGTGATTTGCAATATACCAAATTATTTATTCTAAACTCTATTTCATCAAAATATCAATTTTCTTGATTTTTTTCAATTGTTTTTCTTCTTTCACATACAACGAATACCATCTACTTTATTTCTTCATGTAAAGAAAGAATAAAAACTAAATGCAAAATGAATATTGTCAGTGTAAATTTACATGGTTACAATAGTAACTTTGCAAATTCACATTTTCTTTTTTGACTAAAATTTACATATTTTTAACATTAGTCTGTGATTTTTGGGGGTTGAGTATCTAAAATTGAGTCAAATTTTATTTTGCATTGTCTAATACAAATGCTCTGGCAATTATAAAAGTAGTGGGCCACCCTGTGAAGAAAGCATAGTTAGCCAATGTCAAATATTTTGACTTTGCTTAACAATATAATTAGTTAAAAATTAATATTTTAAAGAAAAAAATACATATCTTTAGAAATAACTGTAAGGACTTGATTCGTGACGAACCGTATCGGTGTTGGGCTCGTACGTAAGGAGGCCCATACAATATCATTTGTAGAGCGTGGGTTTGAAAGGCTAGGCCTTGGTTACCAGACGGTGGGTTTTCCGTTGTGTTCATACATGGTTAAGTTTTCTTCACCCCTGGAATCTTTTTCCTGGAGGTGGGCTGGAAGGCTCTCGTTTCTGGCCATTTTTCCCAGCCTCCCTTTTGGCGCACCTATCTTTTTATTATATAGTCCATCTTGGTTGATCCTAGCCCTCCACTTGTTGGTCAGGCAGGTGCTTCTTTCTGTGTCCATCCCATCAACCGTCCCCTCTTACTTTCTATTAGTAGCTAGGATCGAAGTTTACACCATCCAAACGTCTTTTCTCATTAATCGGCTCTGGGCACTGGCAGGTGCATTTACTGAGGATGGGACGCATTTTCCTTGGTCCAATTTTACACCTTGCTTCCCTGTGGGCCCCATTCCACTCACATCCCCTTCAGGGGGTTGTTTGGGGATAGCCTTCACTAACACGTTGATTTTCCCATCGAAGCTCTGGAGTGCCGAGGACAGGGTAGTTTCTCAACCGTTCCCCTTAATACCCCGACCATCGATCATTCGTCCTCGGCAAGAGGCCTCCTCGGCACGGGCCCTGGGCCTAGATAGAGTTTGGGCCGGATTGTAAACTTCTCGGACCCACAATAACCATATTGTTTCTTTTTTATGGATAAGGTTTCTCTCCATACTCAAACTCATCCTATATCTTTTTATTTTACGTAAAATTTGAAAATCTAATTGCTAGATTACATATCCTTTTAAGTTCTTAACATGCATGTAAAATTTCATTTAAATTGGATGTTATTTACTATTTGATCAATAAACTTATTTTTTATGCATAGTTTTTTTTTTTTTTAAAAAAAACTTGAAATTTAAACATTTGATTGATTACATAGATATTGATGTTTGATCTTCTTAAAATTTTGCAAATATGAATGATATAATAAGAACATGCAATCCAACGGTTAGATTTTCAAAATTCATACCCAATAATAATATATAGAAGGAGTTTAAGTTTGGAGAGAAAAATTTTCCTTTTTTTATGAGATGAAACAAAAAAATCATCCACATCAAGATTTGCATATTTTCCACCAAGCTTGAGCATAACTCGTTTAGGTGTCTCCAAAATATTTATCTATTTGAAGAAACAGCAACATGACAACCTATAAGCAATTCAACAACTAAATTCAATGCAGTACATGTGTAGGTATACCTTGCACCATAAGAAAATATTTACAAATTTCATATATAATATGATGATTTTAGACATAATTCAGGACAATAATTATAAACAATGTGAATTAAAATTATGATGCTAGAAAATATGGGGAAACAATGGACAATGAAACCTTGATGGATTTGGAGAAAATGTTGCCTTCTAGTTAAATTAAATTAATCCTTAATGTTCCCACATTCCACGAACAACAAAATCATATAATTCTAATGAAAATTACCAACAGCTAATTTTTATTTTTATAAGTAAAATTTCATTAAAAAAGCTGAAAGGCGCCAGCCAAATACTTAATAACAAATCATAATAACTGTAAGGATTACTAATGAAAGAACAAAAACTTAACTTTCTTGTATAGATTGATTCAAAAGTTCCTCAAACTCTTTTTTCACCATTTCTTATTCTTATATTGCCATCCTAGCTTTACTTTTACTTTAAATCTCCATAATCTTTTGTCTTTTATTTTTTATTCCAAACAAACTTTTATTAAAAAGAACAACAAAATATAACAACTCCATGACAAAAGAAAAACTTTTAAGTTCCACTCAAGCTTTGAGAAAGAAAGAAAAAAAAAAAGAAAAAAAAAAGAAGAAGAAGAAGAAACAAATTGGTCAGGTGCATATCTGTTATTTGGAGAGGTGCAATCTTTTCTGCTCACAACTTAGCTATGTGGTTGACATGGCAAATGGATCCGGTCAAATTGAATGGGTTTAAGTTAGGTACAAGTGAAGAGTGAGGTCGCTAGAGGGGGCAATAAATTCAAGTTCTTGTTAACAACATACTCCTCTCATGAGAGAGTACTAATTTAGATGAGGAAGATAATGAGAAGAGACCATTAGTTTACATGAAATAGATGAGGAAAATAATGAGGATTTAAAATCTTGTGATGACAATGGTCATATCCTTAATGAGGATGATGATTATATACTATAGGATTAGGCATAAAAAAAATTATTACTTAATATTCTAGTGATTTTTTTTTTTTCTTTCTCTTTTATCTAAAAGCCTTTTAGATATTCTATGATTCAACCATATATATATTTTTCATGTCTTTATTTTGATCATGACTATCAAATATAATATTTGTGTATATTTTGTAAGGTACAAGAATCATACAAAATTTTATATTTTGTTTTTATATGATTACTTGATTAGTATTAATAATTAATTTTAAACTAATTACATTATTTCTAAAAGTGTGCGGTTTACTTCAATCAAACACGTATTTAAGTCTGGAAGAGACATCTGCGCTTCTGCCACTTTTAATCCAATGCTGGATGGGCCCAACAGGCTCCAACTCCACTACTCCAAGTTTAAGCCGAATGGGCTCCTAAATAAGGCCTCTATATTAATTTGGAAGTTAACATTAGTAGTAGAGTACCAGAATTGCTTGAGATCTGAAGTGAAACCCAAGCATACCCATTAACAAATTACATTTCACAAACAAGCAAGGCCACTTTTTTAATCACAATTTCAAATCAAACTCCTTGAAGAGATAAATAAATAAATATATTTATTTATTTATTGAAGGGTTCTTTTTGTTTTTGGCATAAAAAACTAACATTGATTTGCTATTCTCTTAATAGCTATGATACTGCACAAATGCCAATATAAGGGGAAAGCAAACTCTGAATCTTAATCTTCTATATCTAACTAAAATCTATATAAAAGTCATTGAAAGAACACAAATGAAACATAACCCATCAATTATTTCATCCAAATAGTGTAAAATCACGTTACACAGTTAAAAGATAGCTCATTTTTTTCCTGGAAACAGATACCCAATAAATTCGGAAAAGGAGAAAAAAGAAACTGGAAGACACATTAGGCAAAACTTGTAGAGTTTTCACTAGAATGCACAAATCAAACACCTAGATAAGAGTTGAAAAATGAAGCCCATTTTCTTGGAAAACAATTTCCTGGGAAAAACAGGAAAGGAGAAAGGAAATGTCATCTGGGGTTGGGAGTTACTAACTCTGTTGAGGATGATAGAGAAATTAGACTCACCAAGATACAACTTTGGGCCTCTTAGATTTTTCTCTTACTTTGCTTTCGTGTTTTGGATAACATTGTTGCACAGAGTTGGAAGCTAAAAAAAATGGGTGAAATTTGTCACTGAAGAGAGAGAGTTTATGGTATGAGAGAGCAGGGAAAGTACATGCAATGCAATGGCCAAATGTTGGTTGGGAAAAGCTAGCAGGATACTAATTTTGGGAAATTCTAAGGAGAGATTGGTCATTAGGTAATGAGTAAACAGGGGTATAATGGTCACTTAGGTGTACAAATAATGAAACTTCGGGTCCAGGTCCTTCTTCAGGTGAAAATAATGTGATTCTTTAATACCTAAGTACACTCCTTTATTTGCTAAAAAAAAAAAAAAAGTACACTCCTTTACTACTGACAAGGGATTGTGGAATTTTAGAATTAAAAATAAAATCTACTGCAACAAAAATGTGTATAATTTTTGGTACAACTTTTTTTTTTGTTTAATTGTAATTGGTGGAAAAAAAAAATGGTGGATGAATATAAAAGCAATACACAGTTTGGCACAATAAGAGTATTGTGACAAAAATTGTGAGTTAGTTTGTGATTTTAGAAGATCTCTTTTAGAATTTGATATATTTTTTTGGTTGTGAAGTGCAATTTAATTTTTGTGATTGGGTCAAGCTTTTTAACTGTTTTGACCCGTCTCAACTCAAGGCCGGATTGGACTATTTATTGCAGCTATATATATATATATATATATATATATATATATTTGTGAGAAAATGCAACTATATTAGATGATTGTATAACTTCAATTGTTGGTCCATATCTGTTATTTGGAGAGGTGCAAAACTTTACTGCTCACAACCTAGCTATGTGGTAGACCTGATTAAAATAGGTAGATTCTGCTATGTGGCTTTTTTCTCATAAATGAAAGTGTATTTTTTTAATTAAGTAATCACATGACAGAATCTTAAAAAGGAGAACCTAAGAAATAGCACCTAAGGTATTGTACATAAGTTTTGTCCTAACTAAAATAAGTTGTTATTCCTCTACTTTCTACTTGATTTTTTTGATAGGTTGGGTCAATTTGGTATGAATTGAATTTTTTTCAAGTTCATTTTACATACTTTCTAACTTATTATTATTATTATTATTATTTCTGTCAATAAAGATAAAAGAATAAAGAAATACTTAAAAATGGAAGTTATACATAAATCCTTGAGTTTATATTTTGATAATTAATTCTATTAGTCTACTAGGCCAACAGTTTCACATAAGAAGAAAACATATCATGTATACATTTTATATAAGAAAATGAAATAAAATTGAATTATCTATAAAAGAAACTAAGAATGCATTTGGTTTAGTATTTTACTAAAAACTTATTTGTTTATTTGCCTAAAGTTGGCAAAAGTATAGTGGTACCTTAAAAAAAAAAGTTGAGGCTACGAAAAGTTATACATAAGAAAATAACCTTAAAAAAACTATTAAAAAAATTAATTCAAACTCACACATATATAAAGTTTTAAGAATAAAACATAACATGTTATGTAAAGGAAAAGAAAATATATAATTAGGAAGAATATATATAATGAACTTATAAAAAAAACTACTCAATGTTTGTAATAGATTTGACACTAAAAATATTAATATTTGAGAATTGCTTGTCAAGTTGACAAATAGAGTCCTAGTATTTTCATTTACAATATAGAAAAACCGATATACTTTTAATCTACAAATGTTCATGGAAAATGAATCAATTAAAAAAAAAAAACTTTTAAATTTGTAATAGAAACTTGATAAACATGTCATGTCTGGTTAGAGTTCAACTAGACCGGATAAAGTCAAAAGTAGGTTAGACAAAAACAGATTGCCATATTACTCATACTAGTTTTCTTTTTTTTTTTTCTTTTTTTGGGGGGATCAAATTTTACAAGGTCTACTAATTAGACATCTTGGCTTAAATAATTCATATTGGCTTCCCTTTCCACTCTGTGTAGGTTTCTTGAACATTATGTTTTGATTGTGATTTGCGCTATTAGTTATTTTCAAATGGATAAATGACAATGCGCGTGGTGCCATTTCTTGGGCTGCCAAAAATTGATTGGCACCTATTGTTCATGCTGGAAAAGCATCCATTCTATGATGTTGAAATCTGGCCATTTTGTGGCGAATCAACACAAGTTTTCCCAATAAAACAAAAGGAACAAAGTTACTGTAATATGAAGTATACCCTTATGCATAATTCCTAATTCAATCAAATGTCGAAAACTTGTCGCTTCCTTTAAATTACGCATTGCCTCCAATGACTCCTTGGAGTTTCTGTGCAGTCCACCAAACGATCATGAACCATTAATAATTATTACATTTTTTAATGAGTGATAATAATATATAAATGCTTGAATGGTTAGCCACTCCACTAGAAAAATCATGCACTAGCTGCATTCTTAGATGGATTAGACGACTTTGTGTTTATTTGGTGCAGAAAAATATAATTGAAAATGCATTCTCAAGCACTATGGTCACTCGAAAAGTTGCTTGGTAGTAGAACATAATCTTATGCTCAAATGAAGATTATTATAACTAGCATTTGCCCTTAAACTGCTTTGAGGAATGAGGAGTCACATAACAAAATTGAGAAGCCTTTCTTTGACATAATGAATGATGAATGATTTGTGTACAAGAAGAATTACATCAGTAAAAACTATGTGTATTATATGTGTGAAAACTATGTAACATCCTAAAACTATGGACATTTTTCTCAAAACTTCAAAAAATTAAAAAGGAGGGGAGTGGCCATAATTGAACTCCCCTCTAATGCAGGAAATCTCTATTAGCATAGCTAGCACTTCCTTCATGTTTGGTCTAGCTTGTGGTGACTCGGCTGTGCACTTCACCCCAACCCGAAGAAGCTCACTCATTTCCTCTGCCCCCTCAGCCAGCCCGGACCCCAAAAGCACAACCGGTATGACTGATCTGCTCAATCCTTGCCTCCCATTTCCCATCACCCGTTTCGCCCATTCCACCAGACACTCTTCCCCTCCATCCAAAGCTCTCCTCCCAGTTGCTAGTTCCATTGTCAATACCCCAAAACTATACACATCCCCTTTTGTAGTAGCATGCCATGTTTGCCCATATTCAGGAGCAACATAACCAATTGTCCCAGCCACCACTGTACTAACATGACTATCCCCAGCATCAACAACTCTAGCTAGACCAAAATCAGTAACCCGTGCTTTCCCATCCTTATCAAGTAGGACATTGCTAGCCTTCACATCACGATGCACAATGGCGGGGTAGCATTCATGGTGTAGAAACATTAATGCACGAGCTACATCAAGTGCCACATCAATTCTTCTCCTCCATGTAAGCTTTATTCTGTCTGATATGAGGTCCTCCAAGCTTCCACCTTCCATGTACTCATAAACTAGAATTTTCTGTGTGCCATCCAAGCACCAACCATAAAGTGTCACAAGGTTTGGATGTGGCCAACCAAATCCATTGCCACTTAGAACCTCCATTTCAGCGCGGAATTCCCTTTCACCCTCTATTCCTTCTCTTTGAAGCTTTTTAACTGCCACTTCTCTCCCATCAGGCAATACTCCTCGGTAGACAGTGCCAAATCCCCCCTTTCCAATAATCCTCTCCTCTGAAAAGTTACCAGTCGCTTTTAAAATGTCTGCATGTGTGAAAGCTGTTTTGTCCAAACGAATGACCTTAATCGTATCTGACAACCATGGTGATGAATAGCTAGAACTTGATGCAAGATCATGCCGGTACTTTATATCCTGCAATAGATACCCTGGTGATTCTGATGGGTTCTTCACCATCATGCAGACTATGAGTGACAATACCCCTAATATTAAGAAAATCAGTGTCAAAGCTAGGAACACCAAGAACGTAGCAAAACTACGCCTGTTTGTCTTCCCATCATGATTGTTAATATGTGGAAACTTATCTGTGGTGTTGTCCATGAAATTTGGAAGTTCCAAAAGGGGGTCACCGAGATAGGACGACTTCTCAAATGTTGAAAATTGCCCGGTTATTGGAATTTCACCAGAGATCAGTCGATTGTATGAGATATTGAACTTGCTTAGCTCACTCAGGTTGTTAAAGCTTGCTGGGAACATGCCAGAAAAATTGTTGCAGGACAAGTCCAGATTCTGCAGGCACTTAATGTTACCAATCTCCCCAGGAATTTCACCAGAAAACTTGTTATTGGAAATGTTTAGATTTACAAGTGGCATTTCTCCAATTTGAGGAGGGAGTTTCCCAAAGAATTCATTGAAGCCCAAATGCAACATACTGAAATTCTGCATCTTACCAATATCTGGAGGGACCTCGCCTGAAAGCCGATTCCCACTTAGTTGAACATAACCGGAGATTTGAGAGGTCCTGACTGATGAACCAGCTGCACATATTGGGAAAATGCTATTTCCTTGAAGTAGCCTATCCCATATGCTTCTACAACTCTTCCTTGTGAGGATGTCATACGTAAAACTGAAAGGAGGGTAGTTTGCAGGAATCCACCTCTGCATCGCCAAACACTCCCCTGAGCCAGCAATAATCTGGTCATTTTCCCGGCGATTAGACTCGAAAGTTGCCAAGGCATTTGTACCAATATTTGTCAATTGAGGTGGGATTTTCCCAGAAAGCTGGTTGTTGGCAAGGTTCAACCACAACAAGCTTGTACAATTTCCCAAATCCGGCGGAATCTCCCCTGATAGGGAATTATTTGCAAGCATCAACCATAAGAGTGACCTCAATTTTCCAAAGGTGGGAGGTATTGATCCATTTAGCCTGTTAAAAGAGAGGTCAAGTGCTTGCAGGCGGGATAGGTTTCCATATTCTGATGGTATAGTTCCAGAAAATTCATTGTAAGCAAGGATCAAGAACTTCAAACTTGGCATTTCAGAGATTTCAGGAAGTGGACCTGAAAAATTGTTGAAGCTCAGGTCTAATCTAGAAATGTTAGGAAGCTTGAGAATTCCCGATGTATATATCCCACCGATATACAAATTGCTGTGCAATACAAGAAACTTAACCTGAGTGAATTCCCCAAAAATCTCTTGTATATTTCCTCCAAAATTGTTCCTACTCAAATCCAAGAAGGTTAAATTATTCAAGCTGAGAAGTGAATCAGGAATGTCATTGGAAAAGCTGTTGTTCCCCAAGTACAAAGCTTGAAGACTAGAAATTGATCCCATCTCAGCTGGTATTTTTCCTGTAAATTTATTACTAGACAGATTCAAAATAACCAAATTTCGACAATTTGATATATTCCCTGGAACTGGACCGGTAAAACCATTTTCAGACAGGTCTAAAACTTGCAGGGTACAGTTAGTACTAAACATTGACGACAAAATAGACCCGCTGAAATTGTTTTCTGAGGCAGAAAACTCAAGCAGTCTTTCAAAACCAATCCATAATTCCCCACTTAACTTGTTTGTGCTCAAATCCAAGAACTGCAAATTCTGGCATGTATCAAAACCGCCATTGATCCCGCCCGTGAAGTTATTCCTCGATATATTCAACACAACCAACTTGTCACAAATTGTTGGGAGGCTCAACTGGACCTCCCCACATATTCTATTGACAGAAATATCAAGCTTCTCAAGCTTATTCAACCCTGTCAAGTTCAGGTGGCCGTCAAGAATGTTATGTGAGAGATTGAGATGCACAAGGTTTTGGCACCGGTTTAAGTCCTCAGGAATCACTCCACTGAGAGTGTTCCTGGAGAGGTCGAGGAAAGAGAGCTCGGTTAGCAACGAGAAGTTTCCGAATAACTTGCCAGAGATTTCGTTGTCTGAGAGGTTGATGCTAGTGACTCTTGCTGTTCCGGTAGTAGTACTGCAATTTATTCCTGGCCAATCACATGGGTTATCGCTCTGCGTGTTCCACTGTGAGTATTTTCCTCTGTTTATTTGATTGTTTCCTTCAAAGAATGCTTTCAGATTTAGCAGGACTTCTTTGTCTGTGTCCAGAGAATCTCCAGCAACAAACGCACCTGCAAAATTCATTGATTTATTAGATTCTCATAATTAAAAACATGTTTGAGACAGAATCATCCTCGAACAACTAACACATGTTCTGGTTTTATCATACAAGAAAACATCCTTGGTAAACGTGAGAATTCTATTATTTAATGTTAACAAAACAATACCCATTAAACTTTTTGGAAGTTTGAACATATTTTGAGACATATTAAGGTTCTGGGTGCCATGAAAGACGAACTTGGGCAAGATATATGGTATTGGAAAGTACTAAACTTTCATGTTAAAAAGCTGAATTCAGAGTAAAGAACCAAAAGAATCAAGCTTAACAAAAAAAGAAAAAGAAAAATACAGGTTCAATTAGTACCTGTGATCAAGATTAAGAAAACAAATAAAGCAACCGGCCATGGATCAGTTTCCTCGTCTGACATGCTAGTTCTAATACGAGCTTCTTTATCTTCTTCTTCTTCTTCTTCTTCCTCTTCTTCTTCTTAGTCTTTTGTCTTCGTTTTCTTTGTAGAATTTTGAGGTTAAAGAATAGCTTCCTATAATTCCATGAATAAAATCAAAGAACCAAAAATTTGAAGTGTTGTGAATTTTCTCAATTTGAGAATGTTATTCCAATGTCGTTGAAGGACACCGCCAGCAGATAGACCAAACCAAACTTGCAACTAATGCCTTCAAAACTTTTTTTTCTTTTTCTATTAAAAAATTTTTATAATAAAATATTACGACCTTTTTGGTCCAAAATAAATATTGTATCTCTATTAATATCACTTAAGGACTATTCCTTAATAGAATCAATCAGTCTTTTTTAATTAAAAAAAATTGGAAATAATAAGATAAGTCTTTTAGAAAGATAACTGAGGATTAACTTCTCACTTTTTTATTATTATAATATATTGATTCTTTTATAGAAAAAAAAAAAAAAGTTATTTCAATTTACATGAACTTTATAGGTCTCTCAATTATGATTCTTCATTAGATAAGTGTGTTGTTATAGTCACACTTAGACAGGGTTTCTTGAATGAAAAAAAAAAAAAAAATTATGAAATATGTATTACATATAAAATAAAATTATTAGTGTAATATTAAAAAGGAAAATTAGGAAGAAGAAGTATAAAAAATGAAGCCAAGTAAAAAGGTGCATCCTTTCTTCTAGAAAAGACGGAGATTACAAGCTAGGAGCTGGTGAGCCGCCCATGTTGACCATACTTCGGCTCCGGGTTTGACTATGACTCCATATACGTCCTCACGTTGACGTTGATTATAGATTTTTTTTTTCTTTTTTTTTTTTTTCAAAAGACAAAGCTTTGAATTTGAACAAATAAATCAAATTGCACGATCAATAAAAACGAAAAATAAACTCACCCTTTTGCTATAAATGAACCAAGATATTTATGATTAAAAAGAGCTCAAATGATATAAGTTTAAAAATAAATAATGTGTTTGTAAACAAGCTTTTGAGCATGAGACTTTTTTTTTTCTTTTTCTTTTTTTTTTTTAAGTCTACATAATATTATATGTTTATAAGTTATATGTATATTTCTGGAAAAATATACTTAATTATATAGGCTTGAAATTGAATGATATATCTATATAAATGAGTCTATATGATATCAAATTATTATTTTTAATTCATTGATAATCATAATTCAACAATATTTTTTGTAAAAATTTGTTGATTTCTGAATGGGGTAAAAGATTTCAATCAGTTTTTTACTATATATCAGAGAAAAATACTTTAAAAACAAAATTGAACATGTAATCTTATTTGGTAATAAACTTGAATTTGGTTTGTGTTCAAAATAAAATTAAATGAGAAAGTTTGAACTTTTATTATTCAGCTCAATTATAGTCCTGCCAGTTTGTGAGTTGGTAAGTTGCTCTACTAATTTATTTTTTTAACCTAGTAAATTTTTTTAAAAAAATATACATCTCCATTAAAAACAATAGGAGGTGTCATTTGAGCTACATAGCTCTAGAGCCTAAAGTGGTATGTTGCTTTAATCATTTGTGTGAATTTATGTAATAATAATACCATAATAAAATAGGATCAATTACATTTATTGTAAATATTTATTAATATTAAATTTTTTTATAGTATAGAATTAATATTATGAAGATGACATCATTTGACACTCTCTCTTTCATTTTAACATATACATCAAATTTTGTATTAGTTGAATATTATTTATTATCATAGTATATAATAAGTATTTGAAATATAAATATTTTATAGATAAAATATTTATATCTATTCATCTTCATAATTTAACTGTATATTTGTTATTTAAAAATAAATAAATAAAACACATGTTTACGAAAGTTATTTCACCTCCATCTTGAACCTAACCCCTTTACCAAATAAGGAAATATAAACAAAGGGTTAGGAAGTTGGAGAAGGAAACCCATGGTTTTAGAATTTGCTATCATAAGTTTCTGGACTCCCATCATTCTATTAGTGCTCAATAAAATTAATAAAAATATAAAACTAAGTTGAACCACTTTCAATTAAGTAATTAACTATTGTTATTTGAATTTTTTGCATTATAAACTTCTTTATTTAGTCTCTTAACAACAAGTTTGCTGCCAAATTGCCAATGACTTTCTCCTTCTTTTTTTAATTTTTTAACCCCTAAAGTTTTGAAATGTAATACCTCTCACTATCTCTCTCAGGATTTATTTTGATTTTTCATTGTTTCTTTGCCTTTTTTAAAAAATATTTTTGTTTTATTGGAAGAGAAATTTTCATTGTTTCCAAACAATGAGTTTTCATGATCTTCATAATGGGCCTCCAAGGCTTCAAACAATGTGGAAAGCGTTAGATATTGCAAATCCCTCGCGTGCCAAGAATCACATAGAAAGCTTGGAAGTGAGGGTAAGAATTGGTTGAGAAAATTATTACATTTTTGGTTATGGTGGGGACTTGCCTAACGAAAACCATTAAATCCAAAAATATAAAATGGGCTAGCAATTTCAATGGGTTTGGTGAGACTGGGATATCCAAAATCTTTATTCAATTGCCAATTCTGTTTCATGAGCTCTTTTAAGGTAATGGATAGGGGATACTAGCAACACAATCCGATATATATGATTATCATGGATTCTGTGTTGATAATGTGGTTTGGTCTTTTTGGTCAAAACCAACTTGTAAGAATCAAATCTATAATTAGGGTGGGTTTCAAACTTTCAATTAGTTCAATTGATAAAGTTTCTTATTGTTAAATAAGAAGTCTAGGGTTACAACTAGAAGTCTATTTACTCCAATAATCAATTGGTGTCTTGTGACAAGATGATACAGAACAATCATCATGGAGTATACGTCATAAGTTTGAAATTCAATTAAAAAAAAAAAAAAAACCCAAAATCAGGGAGTGTGCATAAGTTGGGTTATATTTTCATGGATTTTACTTAGATGTTTCATCTCTCGTAAAAAATTGTATTTTCTTTCATCAACTATTTAAACATTTTTTTAATAAAATAAAATTCATATTATATTCTAAAATTCCAAATTCTTCTAAAATAATTCTCAAACTCCCAAAATGAATCAAACTAAAAGAATTAAATTGAGGGTAATTAAATAAGCTTATATATATGATGGGTTGGGTTGGATCAAATGAGTTGAAAAAATTATCAACCTGAATCCGACCCACTGAAGGATCAAAATAAAATTATAACTCAAACCAACATAATGCCTCAAGTTAGGTTTGGTTAAGCCAGTTTTGTCTGATTGGGGGGTTTAGATGCACATGGACTACAACCCTTCTTCCTTATTGATGTCATGGCTAATAAATCTGGCCACTATAAGAGAAAATATTTCGTACATCGGTAGATTTCATCTTTATGTGAAATCTACCGATGTGCGAAATATTTTCTCTTAGTTACGATTTGACTTTGGATTCCATCTTAGTTACGACTATGGAGGTCTATAAGTAAAGAGAAAGCTATTGCTCGAGTAAATTTGGTTAGAGCTTGAAAAGTGATCTCAATTTAGATTGGGACTTTTAGCTAACCTGTCAATATTATTGTAAAAGCAAAACCCAAAATCATGTCATACTCACATTTCCAGCAATTAACATCATCTCTGGATTCATGATCAAGCCAATTTTGTCATAATCAGAATCTCTTGCAGCCCCTAAAATGATGAAAAATCAAAGTTTACTGTTTTTTTACCCCTTTATTTTAGAATAGAATATTTGTATATCCAAGTTTTGAAAAGTAAAATACAAATGTTTTTTTGTATATAATGTGCTGATGGTTTGCTATGCCAATTCTCAATAAAAATTTTTAATTTTTAAATTTTTTTTTTGAGAATCGATTAGTAAAGTTTCTTGTTATTGAATAAGAGAATTATGGTTTAATTTCTACCTATACAAAAAAGCATTTGGTAAGCGGACGCTATAAGTTGGATGTCTATTGTATCTATTATAAAAAATAATTAAAAAATCTTCAATCAAAATTAAAAATCATAGATTAAATACAAAATAAAGGAAACAAGCTTAACTCTTTGCTCATCCAAGCATCATGGTGGTGTACATAGGTCTCTAATAGGATTTGTTGGGACCTCATTTACAAGTAGGAAAATGCTTCTTGAAACTCTTCGAACTCTTCCTATATCTTTTTATTAAATATGAATATTGAAAATTTAATTGTTAGATTGTATGTTTTTATTATATTCTCCGTCCTTGCGAAATTTCAAGAAGATCAAAGATTAATAGTTATGTCATCAATCAAATATTTAAATTTCAAATTTTTGTAGTCTAAAATTATGCATAAAAAATAAATTTATTGATCAAATAGTATATAATATCAGATTTAAACAAAATTTGACATACGGTTAAAAATATAAAGAACACATAATTCAGCGATAGGAGTAGTTTGGAGGGTTTCTTTCCAAACTAATTTAGATAGAAACCTTGTCCTTACATGCATGCTTTAAAGAAAGCGATGAAAAAATAAAATAAATTCATGATTAAGACTTTATAACAAACCAATATATATATTTATAGGTTTTCCCAACATTTTTTACCAAGTGGGGTCTGCCTATCTTAGATGGAGCAAATGAGCTTGCACGTGTGCTCATATGTCATATCTAAGATTTTCTTTTTTCTTTTCCGGGAAAATAAAACCCAGGAGACACTGAGTGGTTTTGGGGAATTGGCAAATTAAGTCAAAAGATGTTATAATGAATCCAATTAGAGAGATTAGAATGACAACATCCTACTCAGCAGGTGATCGAAACTTCATTTACTAATAATAAATTCCCTATCTTTGGTTTCATCATTCAAAGACGAAGCTTCATTTTCTTGATTTCCCTTTTTCTTATCAATTTCCTTCAAATTTTTCTTCTGCAAGTTTCAATGGTCCTATTTGTACCATTGTCTTAAACAAAACTTAAGCGTGGGTCCATATGTTTTTTTTGTTTTTTGAAATAATGAGAGAATATTTACTTTTGTCATGTTGTTATATATATATATATATATATATATATATATATATATATGAAACAAGCTACGTACATATATGAAACATAGTAGATTGTTTTTGCTTTTAATAAAGTCTTTTATTCATCCAATATATATATATATATATATATATATATATATAACAAATGTTTCTCCTAGGAGGGTTTTGGATCAAACCAATTAAGTAGATTTTTAGGGTTTCTTTTTTATCATCCCGTACGCATGCACTCACATTAATATTATTTATAGAGTTAGAAAAATAAAAAGAACACAACATTGGTATCACTCAATTAAGACTGTGTTTGGGAGTCTTTTTCTTAAAAATGGAATGGAGTGAAACACATGATGCATTTTCTCTAGAGTATTTGGAAGTTTATACAAAAAGGAATGGAAAGGAAATAATATATAATTTTACTATTATGTATGCGTTTGAGTACCGCTTATTTTACTAAAAATTGGAAAAAAAAAATCGGTTATTGTTTATTATTGTTCACTATTGTTTAGCACTGTTCATTTTCCTATTTGTACTGTTCATGTCTCATGAACAGACATGAACAGTGCAAGAGGCGCTGAGCTGGAAGGAAAAAAAAGAAAAAAGAAAAAAAAGAGGTTGAAACGCAGATGCCAATCCAAACAAACACTATATCATTCATTCACCTTCTACCCTTTTTTTCCCTTTCTTAGAAAAGAAGTAAGTGTTCCTCCACTTTTTGAAGGAATGCTCACCTTCCCTCATAGTAATTTCATTTCTTACTATTAAACTTCCAAAAAAATCTTCCAAATAGGGGAATATATGGAATATACTTTTAAAAAAAATTCATTAATACAATTCCATTCATTTTCCCCTCTCAAACAAACTATAATAGTATAGCAAATAACACACAAGTCGTTTATCAAAAAAAAAAAAAACACACAAGTCATATTTATATTAGCTAAGTGTAAAAAAAATCTTGATCGTGGATGAAAAAGATTCTCAAAAAAAGAAATCCATCAATATTTATGCAAGTACACACCAATGGCCCCAAAATATCATTGTGGATCAAAACGAACTAGTCAATATCACATATCTTGTTTGTTCATATATGAGTTAACTTATATGGGTTTAGAATAATACAAATAGCACCATAATAAAACAAGGCAAAAGTACCTAACAAAAGTTAACACAAAGTTTAGTAAGAAAAAGACATGAGAAATTCTATTTTATCATGTCTTTTAATTATTTTGTGTAATTAAAATCCTCTAATGGTCAAAGGAAAATGATGTTTTCCTCCAAGAGTTGTTGCACTCATTTTCTCCTATTGTTTATCGTCTAAGACAAGATGTGGAATCTTTAGCTAAATTAGTCTTCTTTCCTAATTGCCTTTGTGAAAAATGTTGAGCAAAGACAAATAGGGTTTGTTGAGTTTTGACACACGTGTCTTCCATCAAGTCTCATTCTTGGATTTGTCTTCACGGCAAAGGTAGCTTAGTCCATCGCACACATGAGGTTGTCACACTCAAATGTGTAATAGTCATGTTTTAAGAACAAATCAAAGTCTGTTTCAAAAAAATAAAGAACAAATCAAAGTCAAAATGAAGGGCTATATACTCTCTAATTCTACATGTCAACTATTGTGTAATATCTGATTTTATGGGTGAGCTAGCCTAGTTCTTGTTGGGGTGTTGTTTTCACTGCTCCTAACACCTTCATAAGACTAATCCAACCAATCAAAGTGGTTTCTGTTAAATCATCATGCTAATATAATAAGCATTCAAATTAAGAATCTAGACTACAATAAACTTGATAGAGGAAGAGAGTCAAATATGTTAATAAATTTTATTACCCAAAAAAAGAAGAAGAAGAAGATATATATACATATATAATGACATATATCAAAATGTGCATCATGAATTACTCATTTTTGTAAATACGAAGAGAGGTATTCAAACAACGCCCATTGAAACCAAATGCCACTAACTTGTTGCTCAATCTTGAAAACCAAGCTCATGGAACTTGATTTGAAAAAAAAAAAAAAAAAAGGAAGATATCTTATGAGGTCTCTCTTTCATAGCATGTGTGACAGGCATATGTAAAACTCATATATGTTGTGAGAGGAATGTCTTATAATTATAAGACCGTCTTATAAAATAATTTTTCTTGTATTCTTAATTCTATGACATGAAATTTCTTTTTTTGGATAAAGTGCCATGTAAGAAGGTATTTTGTATGTTCATTTTCCTAATTGATGAACTAGCAAAAATGGTAATACAGAGCAAAAAAGGATTTTCTATTTTGTTCCTAGTATATGCAATGTGGTATTAAATGTATCCATTTTCACACAAATGTTGGATCCACCCCATGTGAAATGGTGGATATATGTATCCAATACACGAAAGATTTCTATTTTTATTTTTTAAATATGCAACTAGCCCTCTCACAACATGTGGACTCTACACACTGATGAGACACACATGTTGTGAGAGATCCACTAAATACAATGGATACAGGAGATACCTTCTCATGCAGTGCACAATATGGCAATATGCATCTTGGTGGATTTGATTACTTGGTAAAACACTCTGAGTTTGATAACTTTGATTATCGGGCTATAAGGACCTTAACACTATAGTAGTAAGTTTTTTAGTTTCCTTTTTTTTTTTTTTTTAATTTAAAATATGGCTTAATAAATCAGGAATTTTAATATCAAGTGCTTAAGTTTTTTTTTTTTTTGGTAAAAAAAAAAAATTGTTATAATTATTATTACATGAACGATCCTTCTCTAAAAAGTAAAAAAAAAACAGAGGACGTTCAGAGTAATTTCCATAATATGTTATTCCTACAAAATTCTCACAACTTTTAGCTAACACTCATAAAAGTCATAAAGGAGGAAACACAGCATTAGTTTTTTAAAACTAAATTCAAGACTCAAGAGAGGTTTAAGCCATTTAGTCAAAGACAAAGTCTGAACAATTAAAGAAATTGAGTAGGCAATGACTATGTGCCTAACCCCATTATAACATGGGATCCTCGATCTTATAGCCGTGGCCCATCCTAGACCTTTTCAGGTTTATGTAATCAAAAGCCGAAAAAAGAAGAAGGTGAAACTACACATACAATCCATGTATATACCATACTCTTAAACTATAGAACTATTCAATCAAAAAAATAAAAAACTATAAAACTATTTTGAGTTTTCTTTTGGTTAATTTCGTGAGACATTTCTATTAACTTTAAAGGAATCTGATGATGTGCAAATGTCATTATCACTTAAAAAAGTCATTTTATTTTTCAATCCTTATCTGGATTTATATCTATTCAAACGACATAAACTTTAAAATAGAACGGTCTTTCCGTTCAATTATTTCATAATAAGTGATGTTGGTACCACGCCATTCTTATGCGGCTACGCCTATGATTAAATATTTTATAAAGCTAATCACAAGGAGGTAAGTATCACGAAAATAAAACATACTATAGCTTCATATTTTAAAAATATACCACAATGATGTTATCTACTATCTATAAATTACAATCCCCTTCTCAGCCAAAAAAAAAAAAAAATTACAACCCCAAAAAATAAATAAAGAAATAAATCTTTCTACCAATTAATGATTCACATGTTTAATAAATAAGTTGAGTGCCGTGTCCAAGAATGCCTTCTAAGATTTTTTCAGTCAAATTTATTTATTTTGAGAATCCAGTCAAATTTATTTATTTAAGGACAAGTTAGTGCCTTAATTAAACTTTGTTAACCGTTTTTCCCCGCATAAGCACTACGCCCAAACCACCAATGTGCACAAATTCTAGAATCTAGACCATTGTGATTTATAAAATGTAATTATAATGTTATAAATTCATACTTGAAAGTTGAAACTGGACCTTGAATTCCAATCACGTGTGGGTATTTTTCACATCGTGAGTGATCACTGAACATTTGTTAATAAAAGCATCTATGTTCACACACACACAGAGACAGAGCTCATTGTGTTTCTTTTGTTTAAAAATTAAAATTTTTAATAGTTTGATCTCCTAAAAATTATGAATTGGCTCCTCCTAAAAAAACACTAATATTTTATGGAACTTAAGAAAGGCGACAAAATTATAGTATCTCATCAAATTAACAAAATTATAAATAACTTATACAAGTGGTATAAAAAATCCCACTCAAATTCATTATTTTTATGAAAATAATACATAACTGTTCATTATCAAATCTAAAATAAAACACCATTTAGGTATGAGTAATAAAATATTGTCTATAAGAGGTTTAAGTTCTGTTCATCCAGTTCCAATCATTCACTTTTTGGACTATTTAATATGCCTAGTTATTTGATTTTATTATTTTTCTTCAGTACTTAAGTATTTTTTTTTTCCTTTTTTTTAGTAATTAATTTTTTGATCTTTGGAATAAGAAAGAGTGTAAAGTTACACGACATGTCAATTATAAAGAAAATCAAGTTGTTTGAGAAATTGGTTGGAATGATAGTTTCCTAAAATGATTCTTGATTGATGTATTGCTTTGTTATTTATAGGTCAAATAATTGTTATATATTTTAAGCATCTAGTATATTCCACAAATTTGTTAGTATTATGAGTGACAACTAAAATTATTTTTTAAAATAAAAGTTCAAATGTTTAAAAATTTAAAAGTTTCACTAAAGCAACAAATATCTCATAATGCATGAATAAAACTAAAAACACATTACAAATACAACGTAAATGCTCAATTTAAATTCATATATACATATATATATATATATATATAGTTTAGATCTTTCAACTACTTGAAAACATGTGACTTATTCATTTTATATGAAAGAAATTAGTATATAAATAAAATTTATGGTGTTAAAACATCTAAATTAGAAATTAAATCAAAACTTTTTTCCTATACTTTAGTTTAGTTCTCTCACAAAACATAAAAAGTTTTGCTCACCTTTTCAAGTAAAATAACAAGAGCATACATTACTATGTATGAGCATGTGTGTAAACACAAATATTTTCATTATGTGATATGAGTTTATACAATATCATTTTGGTTCTGAGGTCGGCTCCAAAATAAAATTTCTGGCTCTATCACATGTCTCTGTCACCTTAACCATGTCCATGATCTCAAAGTCACACCAATGTCCAAATGGCCATTTAATTTTCCTTTAATAGGCAAGCACACTCAATCACCCTCAACTGTTTTTGATGCTCACATCCTAAATGACGTTCTCTACATCCTACTATACTCCAAAGATGATAGTGCAATTATGCTCCTTATTCTTTGTTAAATTCCTAAGACAAGACAGGGGAGCTTACGGGTACTTTTTCTCTTTCGCTAAAGAGCTTTATGAATGGTCAATATTTTTTTTTTAGCAATTAATTTTTTGATCTTTGGAATAAGAAAGAGTGCAAAGTTACATGAGATGTCAATTGTAAAGAAAATTGAGCTATTTGAGAAATTGGTTGGAATGATAGTTTCCTAAAATGATCTTGATTGATGTATTGCTTTGTTATTTGTAGGTCAAATAATTGTTATATGCTACTCATCTAGTGTATTTCACAAATTTGTTAGTATTGTGAGTGAAAAATAAAATTATTTTTTGAAGTAAAAATTCAAATGTTTAAAAATTTTAAATTTTCACTAAAGTAATATGTATCTTATAATACATGAATAAAACGAAAAATATATAACAAATACAAAGTAAGTGCTCAATTTATATTTCATTTTGTTATATACATATAAAACTTATAAACTACTTGAAATCATGTGACTTATTCATTTTATATGAAAGAAATTAGTATATAAACAAAACTTATGAGCACGTGTGTTTAAATACACATATTTTCATTATATGATATGGGTTTATACAATAACATATTAGTCTTGAAGTCAGCTCCAAAAAAAAATTTCTGGCTCCGTCACACATCGTGTTACTTTAACCATGTCCATGATCTAAAAGTCACACCAATATTATCTCCAATTGGCCATTTTGTTTTCCTTTAATAGGCAAGCACACTCAATTACCATCATCTATTTTTGATAGTTATATTTTAAAAAACGTTTCCTACATCCTACCATACTCAAAGTTGACAGTACATTTATGCTCCTTATTCTTTGTTAAATTCCTAAGACAAGACAGGGGAACTTACAAGTACTTTGTCTCTTTCGCAAAAGAGCTTTATGAATGGTCAATTTTGTTATACACCTTAGTTTAGACCAAGGCCCAAAATGCCATACATGCCGGCCATCAGTCACATCCTTGGATTTTAGCTTCATGGCAAATTAAGATATACTATTCCACCACCCGTGTGGTTGATGTCACCTTCATGTAGTAATCATGTTTTAAGATAATCAAACCCAAAATGGAGGACTCTGTTTGTCAACTTTTGTGCAATAAGATTTTATTGGTGTGGTATAAGAAAGCTTTCAAGTAGGTATGTTGCTATCTGCTTTACAAATAAAAATGACACCACCAATCAAATTATAATTTTTTATTTTATTTTATTTTTTTATTTGAACCTATTAGAAGTGATAAGCCTTCAATCTAATAGGCTGTGGCCAAAACAGAAACTTTCAAGCAAAAGAGGGTCAAATAGATAATAAATTTATCAGAAACATGAAAAGGATTTGGTTGTTGTTTCCATATAAATCTCTTTGTTAATAAGCCTAGAAAATATTTTAAAGTATAGGCATCTCATCAAGCAGGCTTAGCCAAAATTTGAAACAAAGAGCCATTTTAATGAGTAAAGACACTCACTATTGAAAACACGATTTCAAAGGAGCATGCGCAACAATGAATTTGTAACAAAGTTTAATCTTTAGTAAATCACTTGCTGAATTACCGTAAATGATAGTTTCTTGTTAAAGGTGTTCTCATTCTTTCCAGTTATTGGTGTGTGTTTGGTTTCTATAGGTTTTCCCTTTGTTTATCTTTATAGGATAAACTTTTTTACGCCAAGAATTTTGTAATTCAATTGTCACTTCCTAATGTTTTCAACAAAAACATTTAATTCCCCAACTATCAAAAAATAGGATAAACCTTCTCACATAGTCACATATGTCATTAGTGCTTAGACCCAAAACAATTGGCTTACTAATTTACTAATACATAATAAAATCTTAAACTTCATTTCTTCTTTTTAAGTAACTTCTTCTTTACTTTTTTTTAGCCGGCCAACTGTAATCTAGAACATGTTTTTTGACTGAAGGTTCAAATTGGCAACTAATTAAGCTGACTAGCTGATTACTCATGCAGAAGTGACAAATTTGTCATCCATCTCCAACCATCATAATCCCTAGCTATGCGTTGGTTGTTGCAATAAAATTTTCAAAAATTACCCGTAGACTTGGACTAAATAAACGAAATTGAATGAGAACCAAAAAACAGACAAATTTTAAAGCAATTCAAAGTTACTTTTTGACTTAAAATCACACATTATTTCCGGGATTTTTTTTTTTTTTTTTCTTTTGTGTCCTTTCTGTGGATAAAACTGCATCACACTCTCATTGTTGATCTCAGTGACACCCCATTGTTTTGCTATTTTTAAAACAACTATAATACAAATTTGATACATCTTTATGATTTTTTTTTTTTTGTTGGGGTGGGGGGGGCGGGTAAATACATCTTTATGATTCAGTTCACAATACCCATAGAAGATTTTCTACCATATTATGAGCATTAGGCCATTGATCGTTTCTCAAGAAAATAGGACGGTTTAGTTGTTGAGCTAACAAGTAGAGTTAATCATAGTTAATCATGGCCTAGCTATGAGCCTATGAGTTAGATATATTATTCCTATTTCCATAAGCTAACATGCACACTGTTAACATAGTTTTTGTGGAGCTTAAATTAAGTTAGATATATAATTCAAGCCAAAAAAAAAAAAAAAAAAAAAAAAAAGCTAGTTAAGCCAAGTTAAAACAGTTGAAGGCTCATCAAAAAGAAGGTTAATAAAATGAATAAACCAATTAAGCCAAGCTCTTTGTAAACCAAAACCACAATCACCATAGCCCATTGTTATAAAAACCTGTTTAGACTTTAGAGTTTAGCTAGATAGAGTACGTGATTGACATGTTTTAGATGACCCAAAAAAAATTTTATTCACATGTTTGGAATTGGTGCTCGTGATGCATGAGGTGTATCTGATTGAACACTTTTGGTCAAATTTCACGTTTAATTATTATATCAAAATTTTCTTCTTGATTAATTTTTATTTTAAATAAGTAAAAAAATGTATTCTTAATGGTTAGCTTGAAGGCTTCTTCTGTCTCCACCCTACACACGTTTACAAATTTAAAACATCATAGTCTTCTTGTATTTTAGCAAGAAGACCATTCAAGTCTTCGAAATGCACGTATATATAAAACTAGTCAGTAAAAGTCTCACTAATGGAAGGCATTTATATATGTAATGTTTTCAAATGAATATACATCATTGACTAAAACTCATTGTAGTACGTATGTTGTTGGTTTGTTGCTTCTGAATATTTTATTATTTATTATATCACATTTTTTTAGAGTTTCATCATGTTTTAGTTTGTCACTACTTTTGCCTAGGATTTTTTAGAGCTGGCTTTATTTTGTAATTGCCATTAAGAGAAGGAATATATATATATATATATATATATATATATATATGTGTGTGTGTGTGTGTGTTATTCTTTGGAATGTTTTTTATTACTTATACATGGAATGTTTGTGATTTAACATATATGATATTTTTTACTTAAACAAAAATATTTACTTCAAATAAGCATTTACTTCTTTGCAAAAAAATAAATAAATAAATAAATAAGTCTTGACATGTGTAAAAATATACAAGGTTTTTTTTTTTTTTTTTTTTTTTTTTTTTTTTTTGAGAATGTAAAAAAAATATATATATATATATATATACAAGTTAATTTAATAAAAATAAAATATAATTAAATTACATATAGTATGCATTAAATACGCTTTAATTTAGTAAAAATCTAAAGGGGTCATTATCGAAATTTATGTCAAAATTTATTTCTTTTACCAAAAATACAAGAGGAAGGGCGGATTTTTGAAAAGTCAAGTAACACCCCCCCCCCCCCCCCTTCTCTCCCTCTGCCTCTGGGCATGATAGGATATTTTTAGGGGAAAAATGACCTCTCAAATACCTACCATCATGGTTTTAAAAATTAGAACTGTTAAATAACCAAAAAAATAGACCAATTCCCAGTTTTTACCAATTCTTAACCCATTTTTCCCAGTTTTGACCAAGTCTGATTTCCAATTGAACCGGTTTAATTAGTCGGTCTGGTTTTTAAAACATTGCTTACAAGCAACCATTTTCCTAAAAATATCCTATAATGCCTAACAACAAATTGGTTCGAAGTAAACATCTTTTAGATTAAACTAAATTAACTGTTAGAGATATATTAGCCCATTAGTATAGGCCCAAGCCTAATTCTACTTTGTGTGCAAGTCAAGTCTCCTACTTGTACTAGAAGTCTATTAGTCTAGAGTTTAGTTTACTATATATACACATGTTATGATTCATTGTAACACAGGGATTTGTACTATACTCTAATATATTATTAATGTAGCCCTTTAGGGTTTCCTCCGTGGATGTAGGCCGTTAGGCTGAACCACGTAACTCTCGTGTGTTACAATGTTTTATATTTTATGCTTTCGCTTCCGCATCTATACTAGCATATTCAACATGGTGTATCAATGCTAATATTTAACATTAACAACGGGGAACTTGAATCAAAGTTCAATAAACTTATACAAATGAGGTTAATAAGTACAAGATTACAATGAAGTGCTTATAAGTATGAACACCCTCTAGAACCCCATGAAACTATGAGATAATCTCCTAAGGAACAAAATATTACAAGTGAAAACATGCAAATCTAACAGTAGTGAACTAACATAGAATTTTTGTCCATTTTAGTTATTGTGAGTGTGTTGGTTTTTTATTTTTTGTCATTTTGGTTTTTATAGAGTTATTTGAGAGAGAGAGAGAGAGAGAGAGAGAGAGATTTGGTTTCGTAGTTTGAATAAATATATACACAATAATTATTGGGTAAATGGTTAGTTTGTGTTTTACTTTAAAAATAATTTCTTTTTTATAAGATGGAAAATCTACTCTTGCCTAATCTAAGTGTATATATGTATGAAACTCCTCCTTGAAAACTTAAATCCCGACCTTTACCCCTCACACTCCACAAACATTTATACTTGTGGAGTAACCATCGCACCAAGGGTGCACAGTGGTACTTTAAAAATAATTGAGTTGGGATGAGTATGAGAAATATCTATTTTGTTAAATGAGTAATAAATAGATGAATGACTATTTAAAGCACCCAATCCATTTATTAGCCACACACTATTTACTCAAAATTTCTAGAGCCAAGCAGACTCAAGGATTATTTATTACACATATGATGCCTATAATAATAAATTTAACATTTCTCTTTAAAATTTGTAGTACGATGGCATGGTGCAACCTGAATCACCTCCTTTCCAATTGGTTCATGTAATAGCATTTTAAGACCATTAGCTCCTCTGCACTCACATCAATCAATGTATAATAGCATAAGGGGTAAATTTTGCACATCCAACTTCAAAAATCACTCACATTAGCACATGTAAATTTGTGTAAAATAAGATGTGGGCTACAATAATCATGTAAATATACACGGTTGCTATTCACATACAAATTTATTTTCTAATACTTATTTACTCATAGAGAGAGAGAGGGAAATAAAATTGATAAATAAATAAATAAATATTATTGAAATATAGTATAAAATAAATAATCTGATACAGGTATTTTGAAAAGTTGTAATATAAAATATAAAAAGTAGATTCTTATGTTCAAATCAATATGAATTTTTGCACAAACCAATGTGAATGCTTTATTGTGACAAATGAGTCTTTCTTAGGTCATAGAATGCATACATGAATTATTGAATTGCAGCTCTTCTAAATATCTCCAAACCGTTCTCTTTATGGTAAGGTTGTACAAGCTGCTAGTTCCCACCAATAACATGGCTTCTGGTCTTAATCCAGCATTGCAGCACTAATACACAAGTGCATGTGATGTGATGCATGGAATAAAGACTTTTTTTAAACTTTGGTGGCCTCATGAAGTTCCGTAGGAAATACTACTTCATCTAAACATTTCTGCTTTTCATCTAGAACTAAAAAAACGTAAGCATCATGCAATATATACTACATATTTGTCTGCCTGACAAGGGAACAAAAGTGGTGTATTATCCTTGACAAGGCATTTGACGCGCAAACCCTTTTTGAAAAATCACACACACCTTTATAATTTTCCATTCATTTTCCTCCTCCCTTTCATTTCTCTTTCCTCCCCTCCCTTTTTTTCAAACACTCACGAAGACATTGTTCTCCTACACTTAATCTTTAACACTATTTGCACTCGAGGTGGTATTACATATATATGTTATATGTATCCGCCCTTTTATATGGGGTGAATCCCACATTTGTAAGATCCACCCCTATAAAGCGTAGATACATATATCGGATACGTGATAGATTTTCTAGCCACATAAATTAAGTTCAGCCACATCGTCACATTATTATCATCATAACCAAACATCACCACAAAGTGCGCGCACACACACAATGTCTCTATAACCAAACACCTTCAAGTCAGGTACTGTACACCCGATTGCTATCTTTCAGTGTTTGGGGATGAAGTTTGTATGGTGCACTATTTGGAAATGAAGTTTTGAAATAGAAAAGGAGGTTCCTTTTTGGATTTATCAATAGCTAAATAAAACATGTTTTTGTTTTCTATCATTGCACATTTCTTAATTTATTGAGTTTTTTTTGGAGTTCTTGTATGAGATAAGTAAATCTGTAGCACTAGGCCGTGGGGTGTTGTTTTGCATATACTATTCACCATATGGGGATCAACATTTGAAAATGGAAATATTGTTCCTTTATGGAGTTGTTGTTTTGTGCCGATACCATTGTTGCCATTGTTGGGGGTCATGTGTTATATCTGATCCTGGAGTGTTGGCCAACTAGTTTATGTCTCCATATTCGTTTAGCAAGTTTAGTATACCCACTATGAGAAGATTCTATAGTGGATTATAAGAAGATTCTATAGTGGGTTAGGATGAAATGGTATAAAGAAAGAAATGGAAAATGAAACATACTTGCATGTGATGGTGTGTGTGTGTGTGTTTTTTTTTTTTTTTTTTTAAATAAATGTTTTAGTTTGGCAGTAATTTTGAAATTTTCGTTAAAATTTATTATAATTTTCTGTTAAAATTTGAGTTATAATTATATCAACATTAAATCTTGATTTTGCAATACTTAGCCATTATGCTTAAGGGTACAATATGATTATGAAATTTTGTGGATTGTTATTGAATTGTTTT